>NW_025333900.1:1200000-1767500 GCF_019186645.2 Phyllostomus hastatus
TCAATCGTGGAAAATCTTTAAATTTCCTCAGGAAGCCATCCAGGAGAGACTTTCAGACCCCTGTTCTGGGTGCATTGCACTCTTTTATTCAGGACAGCACTTCCTTATTTTTTAAAATCTTAGTACTTGAGCAGTTTGGCATGGTTTTGGGATGTGGCTAGGGAGCCTTTTGAGTTTTAAGTGAACTCAATGTTTGAGTCTTCATGTTCCCCTCAAGGGAACATGATATATCTGGAACCTCTTTTTCTTAACACCTTTTTTGCCCATGAATTTTAAAGGCTTTTAATGTATTTGTTCCCCTGAAAAAGGCAACAAATGCTAGGTACATTGGGGTCCACTGGTGAGAGCAGGTGGGCTGTGCAGAGCATATGCCTGGCTATGAAAAGGCACCCCCATGCTGCCTGAAAACAGCATATTACCAAGGTTTCACGAGTCTAAATTTTTCTACTCCTTTGAATAAGGGAATGAAATTTTGCTTTAATAAAGCATTATGATAATAATTTTCTGAACTCTGTCACCCAGAAGTGAAATGATCATTTAGTATTTAGAAGAGATGGCTTTATTTTTAATAGTCCCATCTCTTTACAAACATCCTTGCCCTTCCATCTGAAAATGTTTGCTATCCTTCCCCAAATTCTTACCATTTTATTGTATTTTATGTTTTTATTGAATTTATTGGGATGACTTTGGTTAATAAAACCATAGAGGTTCCAAGTGTACAACTCAATAAAGCATCTGCACACTGTATCTCCAAGCAGAGTCTCTTTCTGTCCCCACCCACACCCCTTTGCCTCCCCCCACCCCTTCTTTTCTTCCGGCTGTCACCATACTATTGTGTAGGTGTATGTGCCTGTCATATATATATATTTTGCTTAATCCCTTCCACTTTTTCACCCAGCCCCCCAAACTCCTTCCTGCCTGACTGCTGTGAGTCTGTTATGTGTATCTGTATTTCTGTTTCTATTCTGTTAAGTTATTTTGTTCATTATATCCCATATATGTGAGATCATATGGTATTTGTCTTTTTCTGACTGGCATATGTCATTTAAAATAACTTAGAGGTCCATCCATAGTGCTGTTGTAAAAGGTAAGATTTCCTTTTTTATAGCCTAGTAGTATTCCATTGTGTAAATATATCACAGCTTTTTTATCAACTCATCTACTGACAGCACTTGGGCTGTTTTCAGATATTGGCTATTGTAAATAATGCTTCAGTGAACATAGGGGTGCATATATTCTTTCCAATTAGTGTTTTAGGTTTCTTTTGATGAATTCCCAGAAGTGGGATTGCTGGGTCAAAAGGCAGTTTCATTTTTAATTTTTTGAGGAAACTCCATAGAGTTTTCCACAGTGGGTGCACTAGTGTGCATTCCTACCAACAGTGTACTTCGGTTCCCTTTTCTCCATATTGTTGCCAATGTTTGTTTGTTGATTTATTGATGAGAGCCATTCTGACTGACATGGGATGATATCTATTAAAACCTGTATGGTTTAATTTGCAATTTTTTGATGATTAGTGATGTTGAACATCTTTTTTGTTTGAACATTTTTTAAAATTTTAATTGTTGTTCAAGTACAGTTTTCTGCCTTTTACTCCCATCCCAGCTCACTGAACATCTTTTCATATGTCTGTTGGCCATCAGTATCTCCCTTCTGGAGAAGTGTCTATTCAGGGCCTTTGCCCATTTTTTAATTGGAGGATTTGTCTTCTTTCTGTTGAGTTGTATACATTCTTTATATATTTTTGAAATTAACCTCTTATCAGATGTATCATTGCTGAATATGTTCTCTCGGTGCATTGCCTTTTTCATTTTGTTGATAGTTTCCTTTGCTGCACAAAAGCTTTTTATTTGATGTAGTCTCATTTGTTTCTTCTTTCCTTTGTTTCCCTTGCCCAAGGAGATATATCGTCAAAAATATTGCTACAAGAGATATCTGAGATATTACTGCCTCTCTTTTCTTTTAGGATTTTTATGGCTTCTGATTTGCATTTAAGTCTTTTATTCATTTGGAGTTTATTCTTGTGTATGGTGTAAGTTTGTGGTCTAGTTTCTTTTAGACACACACACACACACACACACACCCTAACCCCCCCCCCCCGCCCGTTCAGTTTTTCCAATACCATTTAGTGAAGAGACTGTTTTTACTTGTACATCGTATGTTTTTCACATCCTTTGTCAAATATTGACTATAAATGTGTGGGTTTATTTATGGGGCTCGCTATTCTGTTCCATTGATTTATATGGCCATTTTTTACAGTAGTAACAGGCTGATTTTATCACAATGCCTTGTAGTACAGTTTGATATCAGGTGGTGTGATTCCTTCAAATTTGTTCTTTCTCAAGATTGCCGAGGCTATTTGAGGTCTCTTGTGGTTCCATATAAATTTGTGGAATATTTGTTCTAGGTCTGTGAAATATGCCATTGGGGTTTTAATAGGGATTGCGTTGAATTTATAGGTTGCTTTGGGTAGTGTGGGCATTTTAATGATGTTAATTCTTCCTCTCCATGAATACGATATATGTTTTCACTTACTTATATCTTCCTCAATTTCTTTCTTCAGTATCCTATAATTTTCCAAGTACAGCTCTTTTACCTCTTTAGTTGAATTTATTCCTAGGTACATTATTGTTATTTTTTCTGTAATAGTAAATGGGATTGTTTTCTTAATTTCTTTTTCTGATGGTGACATTTCCACAGATTTCTGAATATTAATATTGTACCCTGATAATTTTGGCAAATTCATTTATCAGTTCTAGTAGATTTTTTGGTGGAGTCTTCAGGGTTTTCTATATACATTATCACGTCGTCTGTGAAAAATGACTGTTTTACTTGCACTTTTCCAACTTGGTTGCCTTTTATGTCTTCTTCTTGCCTGATTGATGGGACTAGAACTTTATTTACTATGTTGAATAAGAGTATTGAAAGCAGACATCCCTATATTGTTCCTGATCTTTGCCTGTTGATTATGATGTTGGCTGTGGATTTATCATCTATGGCCTGCCTTTATTTATTTATTTAATTTAAAAAAAAATATTTTATTTATTTATTTTTAGAGAGGGAAGGGAGAGAGAAAGAGAGAGAGAGAGAAACATCAATGTGCGGTTGCTGGGGGCCATGGCCTGCAACCCAGGCATATGCCCGGACTGGGAATCAAACCTGCGACACTTTGGTTCGCAGTCCTTGCTCAATCCACTGAGCTATGCCAGCCAGGGCAATGGCCTTTATTATGTTGAGGTATGCCTGTATTCCCACTTTGCTGAGAGTTTTCATCAAAACTGGGTGTTGGATTTTATTGAATTTTTTTTGCATCTATTGATATGATCATGTGGTTTTTATCCTTCATTTTGTTTATGTGATATATTATATTTATTGATTTGCAAATATTATACCAGCCTTGCATCCCTGGAATAAATCCTACTTGATCACAGTGTATGATCTTTTTAATATATTGCTAGATTCAGTTTGCTGATATTTTGTTGAGGATTTTTAAGTCTATATTCATGAGGAATAGTGGCCTGTAACTTTTTTTCCTTGTTAGTGTCTTTATCTGATTTTGGAATTAGGATAATGCTGGCCTTATAAAATGAGTTGGGAAGTCTTCCCTCCCCTGGAATTTTGGAAAAGTTTAAGGATAGGTGTTAGTTTTTCTTGTAATGTTTGGTATTATTTGACTATGAACCCATCCAGTCTAGGACTTCTGTTTGCTGGGAGTTTTTTTGATTACTGCTTCAATTTTGTTAGTTGTAATTGATCTATTCAGATTAATTCTGAATCCTTTTTGATTCAGTTTTGGAAGAGTATATGTTTCTAGGAATTTGTCAATTTTACCCAGGTTTTCTAATTTGTTGGCATATTTGCTCATAGTATTTTATTACAATCCTCTGTATTTCTGTGGTGTCAGTTGTTAGTTCTCCTCCTTCATTTCTTTGGGTCCTCTTTTTCCTGGAAGAGTTTAGTTACAGGTTTGTCAGTCTTGTTTATATTTTTAAAGAATAAGCTCTTGGTTTCATTGATCTTTGTATTGTATTTTTAGTCTCTATGTCATTTATTTTCTCTCTAATCTTTATTATTCCTTTCCTTCTACTTACTCTGGGCTTTGTTGTTCTTTTTTAAGTTTTTTGGTACAGGGTTAGATTGTTCAACAGAAATTTTTGTTTCTCCTTGAGGTAGGCCTGTAATGCTGTGACTTTCCCTCTTAGGACCTTTTTGCTGTGTCCCATAGATTTAGGGTTGTTGTGTGTTCATTTTAATTTGTCTCCAGATAGCTTTTGATTTCTTCCTTGATCTTGTTGTTAACCCATTCATTATTTAATAACATGTTATTTAGCCTCCATGTGTTTGTGTGTTTTTTAGTTTTTTTCTTGTGATTGATTTCTACTTTTATCCATCATGGTCAAGAGAAGATGCTTGATATGATTTCAGTCTTCTTAAATTTACTGAGACTTGTTTTGGATCCTAACATGTGGTCTATCCTAGAAAATTCCATGTGCTCTTGAAAAGAATGTATATTCTGCTGCTTTGGGATGAAGTGTTCTGAATATGTCAATTAAATCCATCTGTTCTTGTGTGTCATTTAAAGCTGCTGCTCCGTTGTTGATTTTCTTCCTGGAAGATCTACCCTTTTTTGTCAGTGTAGTGTTAAAGTCCCTTACTATGAGTATATCACTGTCAATCTCTTTATGTCCATTGGGATTTGTTTTATATATTTAGGTGCTTCTATGTTGGGTGTATACATGTTTACAAGGATTATATTGTTGGATTGATTGCTCCCTTTATCATTATGTAGTATCCTTTTTCTCTTTTATAGCCTTTGTTTTAAAGTCTATTTTGTGTGATATAAGTATTGCCACCCCAGCTTTTTGTTTGTTTGTTTGTTTCCATTTGCAAGGGATATTTTTTCTATCCCTTCATTTTCAGGTATATTTTGTGCCAGGTGGGTCTCTTGTAGACAGCATAGGTATGGGTAATGTTTTCTTTTCCATTCAACTACCATATGTCTTTTGATTGGAGCATTAGTCCATTTACATTTGAGGTTAGTATGGGTAGGTACTTACTCATTGCCGTTTTTTTCTTTATACCTATGTTCCTCTCTCTCTTCCTTTTTTTCTTCTTCTTAAAGCAGACCCTTTAATATTTCATGCAATACTATTTTGGTGGTAATGAGCTCCTTTATATAGTTATTTATTTGTCTGGGAAGCTCTTTATTTCACCTTTAATTTTAAATGATAGCCTTGCTGGATAGAGTTAGAGTAGCCTTGGTTGTACGTCTTTGCTTTTCATCACTTTGAATATTTCATGACAGTCCCTTTTGGCTGAAGTGTTTCTGTAAGAAATCAGCAGATAGCCTAATGAGAGCTCCCTTGTAGGTAGCTAACTGCCTTTCTCTTGCTGCATTTAAGATTTCCTCTTTGTCTTTAGCCTCTGCCATTTTAATTATAATAAGAGGGCTTGGTGTGGCCCTTTTTGGGATTGGGACTCTGAGTTTTCTGAACTTGTGTGACTTTTTCCTTCCACAGGTTAGGGAAGAGTTCAGCCATTATTTCTCCAAACAGGTTCTCTATCCCTTGCTCCTTTCTTCTTTTTTCTGGTATTCTTATGATGCCCGTGTTGTTACTCTTGATGTCTCACAGGTCCCTTTGACTCATTTTTTTATTCTCTTTTTGTTGTTATTTTTGGGTGCTTGTAGTTATCTTGTCCTCTAAATAGCTTATCTGATCCTCTGCTTCATCTAACCTTCTGTTGATTCCTTCCAGTGTATTCTTCATTTCAGATAGTTTATTCTTCATTTCTGACTGGTTCTTTTTTATGGTTTCTATGTTATTTTAATGCTTATTATCTCATTGTTAAGTTCTTACTGAGGTCATCCATCCTTTCCCTAAGGTCCTTGAGTATCCTTATAACCGTTGTTTTAAACTGCATCTGGTATCTTGGTTGTTTTGTTCTTTCATTTGGGACATATTTCTTTGTCTCCCATTTTTTCTGCCTTTTTTGTGTTTGTCTCTGTATTAGGTAGATCTGCTCAGACTCACAAGATTGTTATAAGGCCTTTCTGATGTAGGTGCTTTGTGGGTCTTAGTGGTGCAGTCTCCTAGATCATCTGAGATAGGTGCTCCAGAAATGAGTCTTATGTAGGTTATTTGACCCCTCCTGTTGTAGTTGAGTCTTGAATGCTGTTGGTCCATTTGTGGGTAGAGTTAACCCTCAGACTGACTGGCTATAAAATAGACCTCATTGACCATGTATGAGTCACTGTGCAGGGGCTGCCCTCCAATTCGGAGTTGTTTGCAGCAGTGTGTGAATTCTGCCACAGGACCCCTTTGGCTGTGTCATATGTTTGGCTAGTTGGGTCAAGCTCTGGTGTGGTTTGAAGCCTGCTGCTAGTTATGTTGGCTCTGGGCCCACTTGGCTGGGGTTCTGGTGCAAGTTGATGTCAGACGTTTTGTGTAACCAGCCTTGGGCTGTCTGTCTGGAGCTACCACACTAGTCACTGTTTGTGGCTGCATTTCCTGGGCCTGGGTGTGTGGGGGAGGGGGCCAGGCTGTTGTCAGGAATTAGTATCTTGTAGCTCTGAGGGGGTGGGAGCAACCAATAAAAAAGGTTCAAGGCTCCCTGAGGTCAATGTCCATTTATTGGCCACTCTGTCACCTTTTGAGGTTGCCTGGACTTTTTCCAGAGTCTTATGAAGAAAAACCGTATTGTGGGCCTAAGCTGGTCATGCCCCACAGACCTTTCTTTTTTTTTTAAATTTTATTTTAATCATTGTTAAAGTACAGTTTTCTCCCTTTTACCCCCATTCCAGACCTTTCCACATGACAGAAGCTCTATACGGCAGGGCGACCAGATTGGGTGGATGGGGCTAGTGGCATTCCTACTTGGGAGCAGGGTAATCAGGCACTAGATGGGGATAATGTGGCTGCTACTCCAGAGCCATGCCTGTCAGTCTCTGCTAGAGTCTCCAACTCCAGGTTCCCCAAGGAGGAATGCACCACAGGTTCACATTCTGTGCAGCCAGCTGTCCCCATTGCAGGAGCAAGCTCAAAATGGTAGGGCTACCCAGACTTGGGCAAACAGATTGAGAAAGCCTTCTGTTGGGGGTGGCACCAGCTGGGCCATGGGAGGTGGGGAAAGCTGTATTCCTCCCCTTAGCTCTGTAGTAATGCCTGCATAAGCCCATGACTGGAGTCTCTGAGGGAGATTCACTCCCAGTGTCACAACTCTGAGCAGCATTCCCTTCCCTCTATGGAAATTAACTCAGCAGGCTGGGGCCAGTGAGACTTGGATAACAAATCAAAGCAGCCTTCTTTTGGGGGTGGCACTGGCTTACAGAAAGGGAACAGCCTTCATGCCTCCACTTAGCTCCTCAGTTGCATTGTCAGAGGACTAGCGCTTTGAAAGTCCCACATCTGAGAAGCATTGTGTCCCTTACCCCTCTCTAGAACTGAGCTCAGCAGGATGGGGCCACGAGGAGTTGGAAAAAGAGGGTCTTCCATAAGGACTGGTGCTGCTGAATCCATGGGAGGGAGGAAAGATTGGCCTCTGTTCCAAAGCCACACATTTCAATGACTATCTTGAGTGTCTGCCTATAGATTTTCCAGAAAAAGAGCACACCACAGGTCTCTGTTGGGTACAGCCACCAGTCCTTTCTGCTGGACTTGAGCTGGGCAGGGCGGTATCGCCAGTATTTGTAGGACCAGGTTAGTGCACGCCCCAAGCTGGTGCTGTAAGAATAGGAGTGCCCAGTCCTGGGAGATGGCACCTGAGGCTGGTGTGGGATATTGACTCAGGACCAGGACCTCCAGGCTCTCTCTCCAGAGCCACACCAATCAGATATTCTCTTTATGACTCCCATATACCCTGAGTTGCTTTCCCTCTCTACCAGAGCCCTGGGTGAGTGAGTGCCTGAGATCAAGTTGCTGTGCATTGGCCCTTTAGAAGAGCACCTGGGATCTTAGCAGACTCTCTCTTCTTCTTAGTGAACAGAACCCCTGCTGATTTTCATTGCGAGATGTAATGCAGGCTGCTCTTCCTGGACCTGGTGCTCTGTGTTGGGGGTCCTGTTGTGGAGTTGAGACCCCATGATCCTCAGGGGATTTGCAGCAGAGATATCCATATCCCTCCAGCTTTTTAGCCTCTGCCCGTGGGTGCCAGCGCCAGCCCCCTCTGCGTCTTCATCCTTCTTACCAGACTGTAGTTTCTTCTACAAATCTTTGGACATAATAGTCCTGTTCATGTGCCCTTCATTTACTCATCCAGGTTGATTGCTTTATAATTTAGCTGTAAATTGGTTTGGCCCCAGGAGGAGGTGTGTGTAACTTTCCCCTACTCTGCAGCAATCTTGGATTCCCAAATTTTTACCTTTTTAAAAAAGTAATCAAGATTGGCAGGATCCTTTAAAACATGCATTATGAATATTGTTAATAGTACCAGTATACCACTCTGTATTTGAAAATTCAATATAAAGGTCCAAAATAGAATGTTTATTTTTCAAAATATCTATCTAGTTGAGTTGAAGAACTCCAGAGGTCAAAAACCAGAGGTCAGATTTTTTTCTTTTTTATTATTATTTAAGTGGAAATGCTCTCAGTCTTTGTGAAAATGGCATAGAAGCTTGTTTCTCAGGTCCTGGCCTTTGAACAAAGTAGTGAAGCTGTTCTTTCTGCTTGGAAACATTTTTGTTGTTTTCTCATCCCTAGTCTGCTCAGTTCAAACCAAAATCAATCCTTGATGTTGTGTATGTGATGGATCCACTGAGCACATTGGCTATTCATTGCATTTTAGTAAGAATGTCAGTAAGAGAAAATAGTAAAATAGCTGTTCATTGAGTATCCAAAATTTTGTGTTCTAACAGACAGCCATTTCCTGGTTATCCAAAGCAGAAGTGAGCATATGAAAAAAGGTGTGTGTCGGGTGATTCTCCAAAGCCATTTATGACAACATTTGTATCATGGGGTTTAGGTAATCAAGTAATAAGAGTAACATGGTAGCTCTTTGAAACATGCTAACATGTAAGAATATTGGTATATGGAAGTTTGGGGTTGATGGTATTTATTATGGCATTATTCATCCATATTTAAGGTGAAGGTGGTTTTGGCACCTGTTCCTCATCACGAGTAGCCCCCCCACCTGAGGCATTCTCTTTATGCCTTTCTCTATTTCTCAGTCTCTAAGAGTCACCTGATAGGTGGGGCATCACTCTGGGAAAGAGGAGCCCATGGTGTTTGACCTTGGCAGTTAGCTTGTAGGGTGATGGTGCTCCATTCCTGTGTTCAGTGGAGTGTGTAAGGAGGCTTTGCACAGACCTTCATGCTGGTTGCTCTGCCTGAAACAGTTGCTTCTCTTTAAATGACTATATAATATTAAAAATCTAACAAGTGCTTTTTGACAGACAGGGTGGGGCAAAGGTACGGTTGTTTGTATGAGAGTAAACTCTGTTTCATATACTCACAACTGTAAGCCTACTTTTGCCCCACCTTTGTACAGTTGACCAAGTTCTCTGTTCACAAATTAACACAAGTGGTGAAAGAAGATTTTTTTTCCTGCTCCCTCAGATAATAAATACCACTTATGTGTATTACGATTTACAGATGATTTGAGATTATTTTTTTAATTGCACTTATGGATATCCAACTAATAGTGCATATTTTCCTGGTAAGTTTAAGTAGTTTTACTGAGTAAGGTTCCTTTGTTTTTAGCATGCCTTATTTGGGACTTCAACAAATTTTATTATGTAATGAAGGAACATTTCTGTTGTGAAATTTTGCTTTTTTTTTTTTTAGATGTAACTGTTACAATGAGAGAGAACATCTGGAATTTGATAAATTAGCCTGTAGCATTAAAATGAGGATGAACAATCAGGTATTCCTGGGAGGTGCTTCTGACTGGGGTGAGGGGGTGGGAGTCATGGGCTCTCACGAAGTGTCTAGGTCAGTACACAGTCAGTGTCTCTGCCCCTGTTGCTCCTGAGAAAATCGAAGCTTCCTATCTATCTGATCAACTTGGCCTAGGTTTCTCACTTGTAACCCGTCCTTACACTGACACTGCTGTCTGCCTTGAGCACAGGGGCTCCTACTCCACCAGCCCCAGGGGGAGCAGCCCTGTCTTTAGGGAACCACTATCAGGTTTATCGTCTTATTTTTCCCACTTACTGTGCCTGGGTAGAGCCAAGTACTTCATGTGAACAGGCCTTGTGTTTCTTGAACAGACCTGGGTTTCTTTGGTTCTTTTCTAGTCTTATGCTTTTCTGCAATAAGCTGCGCTCTTGCTCTTGGTTGCCACCAGTCAAAAAGCTCCTTTGATGGAGCCCAAATGTACTGGAGATACAGAAGTCTCTGGGAACCACAGTCATTGCTGCTGGGTTGACCATTGTGTTAAGGCCTATCAGTAAACTGTGGGCATGTACTTACATACACTAACACACGTATATTTAGGACAAAAATCAGGACTACAGGCTTTTCACTGAACCTCTTTGATCTTGTATCTTCTTTCTCTCACAATGAGAAACCTTATTCTCAGTGATTCCTGCCATAATAGAGTCACTTATTTGCTGTATCCCACGATAGACAACAGTTTCAGAATAATAATACCAGCACCACCATCAATGTGTATGTATGTTTTCTTTTGTCCTTAGAGTATTTACGATTAGGGATATGCAGTTCAGGCATTGTGTTTTAATGCCACTCATTCCTCTCTGTATGGCTATGCCACCATTCAGTACATACTGACGTTCATTTGTCACATTTTATTTTTAATTTTTAGGGATGGTTTTAGTTAAATTTTTATTTTGTAATTACAGAAAATATTTACATGGTTCCAAAGTATAATCTAGAAAACACAGTATTGTGAAAGAATTCCAGCTTCTGTGTCTGTCACCCCCCCCTTCAGTAAGTAACCTTTTAAAATTGCCATGGACTTTTTTCCAGTTTTATCTTTACTGTGGATGTACATGTGCATATGTGTGTAAACATATATGTTACATGATTTATGGGTAAAATATAAAAATAGTTATATGTAGATGTACACTGACTTATGCTGTATATTTGTAAAGAAAAAGGAACTAGCTTAATTATATTTTACACATTAACATGCAGACTGTAATTTTTTCTCCTCCCTGTTGTGGGAGAAGGAGGTTGTGGGGAGGGCTGTGTATGAGTGGGTATTCTAAATTTGCCCTATTTGAGGGATTGAAGTTTTTTTTGGTTACTGTTATTTTTCATCCTTCATGACTCTTGCTCAGTGTGCTCCTTCTTTGCTTTTGGTTAGCTTCTCTGTTCGTAATTACATTTGCTCATAATTATGCTTCAGCAGTCTTGGGAGAGAACCTTTGTGGCTTTCTGAAAAATTGTTCTTTTATATGAACTTGCCCAGATGAGTTACAGGAGGAACTGTCCTCTCTGGTTTCAAAATGAGTTTGAACTCCATGTAGGGGGACTTTCCAAATGAGTAAAGCATGCTATGGCGTGTGGTTAGCCAGTAAAAATCTGAAAGACTGCAACAGCTGTTGCTAACGTGTGAACCATGCCTTTGGTTTAGAAGCACTACAGTGTTTGGAAGCTTTAACTTCCAGTTGTACAGAGCTCTAAATGAAGACATGAATGTCTTCTGATGGTAAGAAAACCATGGTATATCCATTCAGATTATAAATATATTAATTCTTTACCTTTAGATTATGTTTTATCTAATAAGGAAGCATGTATAAATAATGAAATATAGCTTACCAGAGACACCCAAAGTAGGCAAACGCTTATTTAAAGGCTGCCTATTGATAATAACAGTTGTTTCCATGATGCAAAAAAATGGTTAGGAAAAGTTACCTTTTGAGAACTTGTAACACATGTTTAGTCAGTAATATCTTAGAGTTGAGGGGTGAGGATTTTCATCACCATCGTTTTTAAAAAGTTTGATTTTCATAACTGTAAAAGCTATATAGTTCCTGTGATTGGACTTGGTGTGTATTACACTTTGTAACTATAATTTCCCCCTGCATCAGAAGCCTTTTTGTGCAGGTGTATAGGTGCTTTAGTTCACATAATCATCTTAGAGAAAATCTAAAAGGATATGTGTCAAGACTATATGGTGTTGCAGAATACAGCTTTGCAGGAAATACAATACAAAATTATTATAAATATTTCCTACATGCTAGTTCTCTCATATGTTGAGATGCTCTTTGACATGTCCAGCAAAATTCTACTTTCTTGTCTTTAAATATTGAGATGCCCTGATGGCAATTTATGGTTTGTTTAAAGGGAGAGCGGGGTTTTCTTCTGGTCAAGTTAGAATATATAGTTTACTAAGGATAAAAAAATAAGAGAAACAGTGCAGAAATGTGCCTTAAGCTCTGAAAAAAATTATAGGAAAACATTCTTTATGCTAACTTAACTCAAATGTTTGGATATAACAGAAAACATAAATAGATACCTGCAAGTCTTAGGAGCAAGACCAACAGAAACATCCTAAGGCCCTGGGCAGAGTTCTCAGACTGAGTAGCCCAGTTGACTCCATGTCTTGACTGAAACCAAAATGGTGGTGGTAGGAGATGTTGTGTGTGGATTTATGTACTGCCTCAGCTAGGGTATATTTGGAGGGAAAAGAAAATGCTGGTTTTCCTTTCCCAACCTTATCAAATGCAAACAAAACAGGATGACATAAAAACATAAGAACCCATTAAACATTTAGAACCCAAGCAATGAATAATTTGAGTAATATTTAATCTGAATACCTCATTGTATGAGCCAAAACCATATACTTTAACCATAGGCCTCAGGGGCTTAGATGCTTTTCATGGTGCTTCAGGATCTTGCCTTTCCCTGTTTTATGAAGGGGAACCCCCAAAAGCCAGGAATTTATTTATTAAAAATTTGTGTATTTATTTAATGTTTAAACTTCAGTCACCTGCAAAGTTCTCTCCATTTGATGCAGTACACCTACTGAGACTTTTTTCCCCACTGCTCAGAACAGTTTTTGAATGTGTCAATTTTGATGTGTTTTAAGTGCTTCTGCCATTTCTTTGTTTTGCCTCTTCCACATTGGCAAAATGTTTCCCTTTGGGGACTTTTTTTTATTCGAGGATAGGAAAAAAAGTCACTGGACTGAGATCAGATGAATAGGGAGGTTAGGGCATGGGGGTCATGCCATTTTTGGTCAAAAACTGCTGAACACTCAGTGCTGTGCAGGCAAGTGCGCTTGTAAATCACCCATCATGAAACAGGCAAACCCATTGAAAGAGTCTTCAAAAAAAAAAAAAAATTCATTGAGGCCGAATGCAGCCTCTCACACAATGCCAGCTGGTGCAATGATACAGATGGGTTCTTAGAGCATCCACCTAACAGGGGAAGTACATTAACTACAAGGGCCCAATCTCCTGAAGATAATTCAGTTTTGTCTTTGGGGTGGAGTCCCCCTTCTACTCTTAGGCTTAATAAAGGTTGAATAACTTTGGCCTCCTTTGCTGAGCTGTTTGCAGCCTTTATGCATTAACTGGAATTTCTTAACTCTAGGGTACACCTGCACCTCATCCTGAGCTTTACCTCTGGGAATCTTCCCTACCCTGGGCTGGACTAGTTGAGGGACAGCTCCCATCACCCCCAATTGGTCCTCCATGAAAATGCCTCTTGTCTGTCCCTAAACCTCAGGATGCCTACCACATTTGGTAAATGTTTGCTGAATAATTAAATGAAAGTTTAACCTGCCCTTTTCATGGGACAATAAAAAAAAAATGTGTCCACATGACTGGGAGCATTTAAAATTTTTTACTGACCATTCTGTTGTATTGTTTTCCTTGTAAGCATAACTGTTTTGGATTTTAATTGATTTTTCCTTGAGAATACATCTTTTGAAGGATGTTAAAGCCAGCAAATTTATATTGGTCATCAACCAATGGTGGGAACTTGCTCCATGCTGTTTCAGTTGGGATTCTTAGTATTGATAACAGTTTACAGAATTTGATTTTTCGGTGCAGCTCATGGATTACAACATACATTTTTAAATAGAACACTTTAAAATTTATCAGTTGTTATTAGTCATTTTCCTATGGATGGGGATTACTTCTTCTTACCAATCTCTGTAGCCAAAAGAAGTATAAACTAGCAATTGTTTTTATTTAAAAAATACATTTAGGATATGAAACTGTTCAAATAATTATAATAAAAACTAAGTCTGATAACACTTGAAGATTAATCTGTTCAGTTTTTCCCTCCTGTAGGACTATTAATAGATTAATAGATAATTTACTCTTTGGTTTAAAAAGTAGAAAACAAATAAACAAAAAAAAGACACCCTTGCCTTTTCTAAGTAAATATGAACTTGCTAAGAAACAATGCATATTGAGTACTGAGTGTGTTTCATAATCATAACAGATGGCCTCTCTTTGTCTCTAAGAAAGCTGAATTACAGGACAGTTACTATCTCAAAGGGTTCTTAGCTCAAATACTAGGATACTGAGATACAAAGGGACTTCCTGAAATACTGACTTGGTAATGCAACTCAGCAAATCATTTTTGGATTCTCAGTCACATTATGTAAGTGGTCATACAGATGAATTTTTAACTCTAAATTTCCTAAGTTGCTTACCCACCCATTAAATGGTGGAAGGTGTTCTGAAATGCAAAATGAGTAGAATGCACTACTGTTACTTTAAGAAAGAAATTAAGTAGGGAGGGAAAAGGGGGATGTTGTGACTGCTGACATTTGTGGCCTCTTTTCATTTGCGTAAGAGGTGGACTGCTTTTCTGTAGCTGCGGTTGCCATGGAGAGGTAGTGGGGGAGGACTCCTAGGACCGCAGCCTGTGAGAGCAATTTTGTCTTAGAGCTGTTCCAGAATATGACGAGAAGGGGCAGGGAGCTCAGGTGTGCCACGTCGGCACAGATTATGGGGGCTGGCTGACCTGTCATGGCTGGTAACGTGACTTGTGCAGATACCCCTGGGTGTGACAGACATGTTTGTGGAAGTGCCTGTGGATTCTCTATGTGAAGTGAAAGGATTGTAATGTTGTATGTATTTCCACCCTTCATATGATTTCTTGATTAAAAGAGTCTGAACATATTAAACCAAATGTACACCCTTGTTATCATAAGAAACTAACTTCAGTCGGCATGTTTGCATATTGATAAATGACATAAATAGCAAGCCAAATAAATTATGATGGGAATAATACACTCAGAAAAGCTAATATGGTAGGTTAAACTGTAACCAAACATGAATGTGTTACTAACCTGGCATCATTAATATACGCATGTTATAGAGGGGTGTAGCTAGCTAATACAAGAAAGATGAAATAATGAAATTTGTAAGAATTTTTCTACATAATAGGTAGAGGAAAATCAGTTGTGTGTTTTGTTGATAAATATGCTTGTATCTTAGCTGAATTTTAGGAATTTTGTCATTGCTGTTAAATTTCTATAAGGAATGGTTTTATGTCAAATACAAAATTGTTAGTGAGTTTGTAGTATGATCATTTTATGGCTTTTTTTTGTTTTCTTAACGTACATGGTAAATTGAATATGATGATACTAGTCTTGTTTTCTTGTGGATATCATTATGGATAATGCCTTTGTTTAAAAACAAATGTGATTAATAATTTTAACCTAAACTCTAACCTACTGTTTAAAGTATTTCGAAGTGAATGGAAATTATATGTTTCTCTTGAGGAAATCATGTAATATGTACAGTTTACCAAATATAAAGAAACTTATTTGACCTCTCAGTTTTCTGATAATATCTGAATGAGAGCTTTTTTCTTTAGAATATTGTTTCATAGTATTTGAGTCAGAAGTGGTTTACGTAGAGAATACATTGTAAGGTTGTTACAGTCATTGATTACTTAATGCATATTACAGTCTTTTAAAGAATGATAACTAGTTGCCTGATTTAGTCCATGAAAGAAATGCCAAACCAAGTATTTTCTTGAATGAAGGTAGTGTTATGTGAAATCTAGACATGATGTCATTCATAGTGGTATATAGTACTACTAATAATGGTATATAGCATTACTGAAAAGCTTTGTAAAATGTACAAATTTATTACAAAATTTACTTGAAAGATGTTACTTCAAGTTAAAGTAATTCAGAAATTAGTATTTATTGCAGATTATATGTAAAACTATTCTTTAGATGATAACCTTAGATAGCTTACTGAAACCTTTTATTTCTTTTCTATTTGGAATATTGTATATTAAGATGAGCTTTCTTTACTTTTAAATATATTTAAAGGTATAAAGGTTTATAAATTATTAGGTGTAGATATTGATGAAGTTGATATTTTCATGTTTTTTTGTTTTTAATTAATTATATGCTACACCTGTTCAACAGGAAAACCAAAATTAGTTTTCTGCACTACTCATGCATGTCAGAGGGCATGAGGTATAAATTATTTGTGTATTTTTTAGATAATAATAGGTAATTTTTACTGAGTGTCAATTGCAAGGTAACTACTTTTCTAAACATCTACGCTTGCTACCTTTTCTGAATCTCACATAACTTTGTGAGGTGAGTGGTTTTTTTCACCTATGTTACAGATGAAGAAACTGAGTTTTAGAAGGTTACTTGTCCAATTTCATAAGAGATAAGAAGGGTTGGACCAGGACTTGAAGCTATGAAAGTTTTAACCACTACACTTCACTATTTCTTGCATGTAAAGACTGTAATCTAGCATAGTGGGAAAACCTTGTCTTTCAGGCATCCTGGGATGGAACCCCAGCTTTCCATGTCTTAGCTGAGGGACATAGCAACACTTGCACCTCTCCATGCCTTAGTTTGTTCATAGGTAATTCACAGTAGTAGTTATTGCTAACATGTGTTATTATTCATAATGTTAAAATATAAGATAGTAATCCAATTATGTATTATCGCTCTGTTTGGAAATGATTAATAGAATAAAAAAAGAAGTAAAGGATATGATTAAAGTATCAGTGAACTTCTTTTTAGATATCCACTCAAATATCTATTAATATACAGCAGGGTTTCTCAGTCTTGATAGTAATGAGATTTTTGGACTGGATAATTCCTTGTTGTGGGGGCTGCCCTGTATGTTATAGCAGCATCCCTGGCCTCTACCCACTAGATGCCAGCTGCAGCTTCTGCCCCTTGATTGTGACAATAAAACATGTCTTCAAACTTTGCCAGATGCTTTTCAAAGGGCAAAATCACCTCTGACTAAAAATCACTACCACATATATATATGGAAAGAGAGAGAGAGACAGTAATGAAGTAAGTAAGCATAATATAATTATAGAGTGTATTGAGGATGCTGTTGGAAAAGACCAAGATGCTCTAGGTGAGAATAATGCAAGGCAGCAGCAGGCTGGTTTTGGTGGCTGGTGTGGCTGTGTATGGAGTATGGGTTAGACAGAAGGGAGTAGCATGAAAATACATGGAGACCAGTGTAGAGGCTGTAGCAGAAGTCTCAGTGAGATGTGAGGGCTCAGACCAGGTGGTGGAGGTGGACAGTTTGAAGAGGTTTTTGGAGGGATAATCAGAGGACTCAGAAGTTACTAGAGTGTTACGCTCCTGACAACAAAGAATAAAGAACAATGAAGGTTTGTGAAGTGGATACTGGGTAGTCTATTGGGCTGACTCACCGAGTGAACCCTCTGTGTGCCAGCTTGGCCATGCACAGGATTTATGTGTGTTACTCTGCAGAGTTAGACATTACCAAATGTTCTAGACCTTTGTGAATATGGGAAATCACAAATCTTTAGTCTGAGACTGCCAAGTGACTGCATGCTTATTGTGAAACTTGAATGACTTGCCTCGCTTTAGAGACTAGGAATGATCCTGAGAGATGAGAGATCTCTCATTTTGGCAAGTGGCATTCCTTGGCACATACCACTGCTGCTTCCTGGGTGCCTGTCCTTACTTGTCTCTACCCACATTTCTGTCCTTGGTCGCAGAGCTTTCTCCTCCATTGCCTTCACTGGCAAAGTAAATAATTCTTTGGACATCAAATAATTATCATGCTTTTTGAGGTTTATAGATTTCTTAAAGCAGTGTCTCCTTGTGTTGGGTACAGTATAAGACATACATTTAATAAAGGGTAAGGCCCGAGCATTCCAGACTCTCGCTGGGAAACCAGATCGAGTTTTATTTTGCAGCAAAAAACCTCAACATTCTGTTTTCTGGGGCTACTTTAGTAATTTATCACAGGTATTACTTAATGATCTTTTGTTAATAATGGCAAGTAAAGTCACTGAGAGTTGTAATTGAAATTTAAATGTTATTGTAGATTGCAATGCCATTTACCTCAGCAATAATGATAAAATTATCATTATTATTTACCTCAGCAATAATAAAAACTTTTTCCCCTCAAAGTTATGTTGTTGAAATTGTGTGTATCGTAGTGTGTCAGTGATTTCTGCCATAGTAAAATGGAAATTAATTTCTGATCTGAACGGAGGCTGTGGATGCTTAGGTCCAGCCTATAGGGAGACAAAGAGAGAGGAAAAGAGAGAGAGAGAGAGAGGAGGAAGGGGAGAGAGAGACACACATACCACCTTTCTTGAAAGCTCCATGGGGTTTTCTTTCAGGGTCCTCCCTTGCCTCCACATCTTACTCCAGTTCTATTGATCAGTTATTGGTTGCTTTGTTTTCCTTTAGGAAAAGGACCCTTTCAACTTGATTTTCCATTGTAAGCCATCTTCCCCGTGGGCCTTATTGAAGCAGTGGAGATGTTTTTAGTTTCTTTATTCACTTTGACACATGTGAATTCAACCACATTTGAACATACACTGTGCTTCTAGGTTGGTACCTGTGCTTTGGGGATTGGTTTCTTACCTTCAGGTAGCCTAAACATATCAGAGATGGAAAGAGAGTTACACAGAGAATACATGAAACCACAAATAATAATGGGCATATGGGATACAGTAAAATACCATTAAATAGGTACTTAATTACATGCAATAGTATGGAATAGATAAAGTTCCATGGGATGTATAGGAAGGTGAGAAAAACTTTTGCTTTTCTGAGAGTTGGGATTTAAGCTTAGTAATGAAAAATGGTGAGATACAGATAAATACTAAGGACCAGGGTAATAGAGCGACTGATAGATATTGACCATCGAATTTATAATTATAGCAGGTGATATGAACATGAAAGGAGCAGCCTGACACACACGTACGTACATGCACACAAACTTAATGTAAGAGGAGCTCGGGTACTGTTGATGCACACAGTTGTAACCCTGTTTGGGGATCCGGAAGGGGCTTCGAGAGCATGTGATATTCAAGCTCAAACATGAAAGATGAGGAATTACTAGTTCACACAGGACCTTCTTTTGATGTATATACATAACACAGAGAAGTAATGTAGCACAGTAGTAAAAAGTTCACATTTTGGAGATCTGCCTGGGTTCAAATGTGGCACTTCTTACTAGCTACAATTTTCTCCTTTGTAAAATGGAGTTCGGGTGCAGGGGTGGTCTCCTCCTCTTATGTAGGTTGTTTTTGTGAGGATCAAATGACTTAGTATATATAAAGTCCTTAAAACAGGGCCAGGGCATAATAATTACACTTTAGCTGTTATTGATAGATTTTTTTCCATGAAAGGGTCTGAAGGACGATGCAGGCTTCCCAGGCAAGTGTAAGGGGAGTGCTGGGAGGTGGTTAAGAAGGAAGAACACTTGTTTGAAGTAGTGGTGGGAGAAAATGCAAGTTGTGTGTTGCAGCATCCCTAGAAGGCAGTGTTGTTCATTCTACTGATGGGTTGGATCGGATAATTGTGGTGTCTCCATCAATTTTAAGAAATGTATATGTCTGTGAATTCTGTTTTTCTGGTTTATTTAAAACATATATTTTAGGGAGGCTAAGAAATAGTTAACTTTACTAGCTAGTCAAACTAATTGTGTCATGGTTATCTCTCATGTGCTACAATATAACTGAAAAGAGCTTTAAGTTTTCTTAAGTTCAGTTATATTTTAGTGTGTTTTCCACCAAGATTTACTTGTCTAACTTGGTTTATATGATGCAGTTAGCCTCTAAAGCAAATGATGATAGCTGATAAATGACTAGAAAGCTGTTGTATTTTTGGCTCGAGTTGATCATATCCATACATATGAAGCTACAAGCCTAATAACTGTTATTTTTGGCCAGAGACCTTGCAAATGTGGGAGTTAGCTAAGTACTTCCTGTGTGAAAAAAGCGACACCTGTTTTTAATTGTTATGATTGCTTGAAGCATGGGATTTTTTTTAGGTGATTGGATTATAAAGATTTAATTGGGAATTTCATGCTTTGTAATATTTATCATAAATAAATATTTGTTCAGAACCATTTAAGTGTACAAAGAGCCAAATATTATCATTATCTTCTATGAGCTGTTATTACTAGATAACAGTGAAGACAAATAAATGGAGGACACATGCATATATACATATAAAAAACACTGGTGGGTATATTTCAAACATGATTATACACACACACACACACACACACACTATATTACATATGCACACACATGCATGTACCCACATATACCAAGTTGTATGGGCTGCTATTTGATTATTTAGGCGAATGGCCTCAAACAGTAATGTGAGTGGTTCCCAAATCATTTATTTTTTTATAGTATTCAATGTAATTTAATCAGCAGATTTTATTGTTTGTTTTTAGGGAATTTCTCTCTGAGTTGTTGGCCAGTAATAAATAGTGACTTTTAAGTTCATGATTGATTATTAATATTATGGATTACACAGTTGACCACCTATAAGTGTCTGCATCTCTTTAGCATTTTGTATATGTAATAAACTAAATCATTCCATAGTTAATATTTTTTCATTTAAAATGATAGCCTAGAACATTAGTACTAACTGGAAATAGTAGTTATATGCTATATATTTACATTTATTTCTATTTATCTTTGTGAAATTATACAAAATTTGGGAATTTTTCTGATATGAGTTCTTGAATGGAAAGTTACATTAATATACATATACATTGTTTAAAAGATATAGTTAATTAAACTTTGAATTTTGGATTTTAAGGTATATTTCTTGTAGTTATTAAATTTTCATTTTTCCCCAATTTTGAGTAGCTTTATTCAGTATAGAATAGTTAGGATTTATGGCATTTATCTAATGCCAATGCCAAGATTATGGAAGAGCTTACCTGCTGTGTGTCCAGATTTGTGCTTGGGACTCAGTGGTGACTAGGACCTGCCTGGTCTCTGCCCTCCTGAGCTTGCTGGGCTCCTTTAACCAAACTGTTACTCAACAAACTACAATGTGAGATGACTGCTATGGCAGGGGCAGTGTGAGGTATTCAGTTTGCAGGAGTACATGTCCAGGGTCCTTAACTTAGCCTTGGTGACAGAGTGTTAGGGGGTTTGGTTTATTTTGACTGTAATTCCCCCAGTAAAGATTGTATTGGTAGTTGATGACTAAAACTGTTAGACTTTGTCTGGTTTTACCTTATTTCTTTCCCATCCACCACCTACTTACAATTTTTATATCCTTTTGCCTTTTGTTTCTTTCTGATGAAGGAATTACCCTTTGGAAGGAGGCACATTGGACTATTATGAGGTGAAAAAACAGACTTCTTAACTGATCTCTGAATACTTTGACTAACACGTTGAATTGGATAACTTAAAGGAAAGGATGCATATAGAATGGTGTATTGAATACTTACAATGGTATTGCCAATCAGTAAATGTTAAGGTACCCTCATTTGGAAGAAGGAAATGAGTATCAAATAATTTGAAAGCATAAAATTAATATAGAGTTTAAGTGAGAATACTGAAAATAAGAATTTGAGAGTATACATATATGTTCATAAATGTATATGTATATATACATACATGTATATGTATTTTTTAAGCATGTAAGTAAGCACTTACAAACTTGGGGAATTGAGGCAGTCAACTTTGCTTTTTGATTGTCTACCCATATTTATGTATACATACGTACATATATTTTAATATGTACATATACATTTAAATGAGTAAGACATCTCTTCAATATGAGTAGTCCATACACTTAATTAAAAAAAAAAACTAGTAAAGAAGTAGTTGGAATAAAAAGAAAAATTAGCATTTCACCTTTCCTACTCCTGCTTTTTATCCTTATACTTATAGGTAACCATTCACATTACTTTCTTGTCTGTTTCTGCAGAAATGTTCATGAAGACACGACAAGATTGTTTTTAATGTGCACACATCTACAAAACATTGAATTACACAATAGATACTGATCTGAATTCTGTTTTTTAAATTAAATTTAGGATTCTCATATTCCAGAAAATCATTGCTCAAGTCCTTACAGTTACAAGCTTAAATTGAAAGCAAAAGCCATACAGTAGGAAAACATCTAGTGAACTGGGCACTGATAAAATTGGGCTCCATTCAAATCTCCTGCATGATTTTAGATGATCATTTATTCCTTCCTACCTGTCCATCAGTGTTTTTGTCGGTTTATTGATTGCTGATTTATTATTTTCTCATAAGTATTATTTAGAGAATATGCATCTGAAATGGTAAGAGAGCAAAGTACTTTCACTTTTCTTGAGTGACCAAACATGATAAAACACAAACCAGAATCTATTAAAATAAATAAGACGTTGAGAATCTTAATTCTAAATTTGTATGTTCAGCCTTGACCAGATAATAGTTTTCTGTTTCAGCTTCTGTGTAAGTGTGTGTCCTGGAATAAGCCTCCATTTCCTCAGTTTCATGTTCCAAATTCATTATCGTGTCTGCAAATGGACTTCCTATTCCTGTTAGATCATTCCTTATTAATTTGTTCATTTAGTGATTGATCAGTTGATTTTTTTTTAAAGATTTTATTTACTTTATTTTTAGACAGAGGGGAAGAGAGGGAGAGAGAAACATCAGTGTGTGGTTGCCACTCACATGCCTCTGTACTGGGGACCTAGCTCGCAACACAGGCATGTGCCCTGACTGGGAATCGAAATGGTGATCTTTTGGTTCACAGGCTGGCACTTAATCCACTGAGCCACACCAGCCAGGGTAATCAGTTGATTTCTAAATGTTAATGGAGTGTTTACTCTGTCATGTGTGTAAATTGTACAAGTGTGGATAGACAGTGGTGAAAGCAGTTCATTTGCCTCTGTAATGTATAGACTGTCACCACCATTTATCCAGCCATCAAAACTTGAAGTCTCTGTGTCATTTTAGACTCTCATTACTTTCTAGATATAGTAACTTTTTGTACCACATTCTCCTCTCACCTACATATTTGATTTTGTCATGCCACACCTCTTTCTGCTCCATATATTCTGTGCTTATTCCTACTTTTTATCTTCATACTCTCTATTCACAGGAGTGTTTTCACTTCCCTTGGAATTTATGTAAACTGTCATACTTTGCCAGTATTTAATGGGATGAACTAATTAGTAATTTACTTAAAAAGAACATTAATAAAACCAATTAATAATTATTTAAAAAGCATTTTAAAAAGAGAGGGTATTTTCAGCTTTTCAAAAGATTTTCTTAGCTGATAATGTGCTTGTTATTTGTAATGGTATACTAGAAAATATATTGGGGACAAATTAATTTAGTGTTTTTTAAAATATAACCCGTTCAGTTCATTATTTTGAAACTTATTTGAAGTAATATGAAATAAGTGAAATGTACCAAGATTCAGAGTTGTATGAATTTATTATTTAGGTATGACCTTGAGCTTGGGGCATTTTTAGATGAATAAATGTTTTGTCATATATTTTACTTATACATATGTTATAGACCCTATACTACACTGTTGTTATTTTTGCTTTAAATGGTGAATTGTGTTAAAGAAATGAAGGAAAATACAGATTTTTTTAAATTTGCTCTGCCTCTCTCCCTTTATTCCTTCTTCTGTCACTTTCTTCTTTCTCACAAATCAGGGCTTTGCAATTTTTTTGGTGGGAGAGGGAAGGGCCTGATTGTTAAATACTTTAGCCTCTGTAGCTGAAATACAATTTCTATCACATACTCTTCTTGTTGTTTTCTTTTCCTTTTTAAACATTAAAATAATGCATAGCCCTTACAAAAACTGATTTTAGGTTGGATTTGGGTCATAATATGCTGGCCCTACTGTAGATACAGACTTTCATCTGCTGTCATTTCCCATCAGTCTAACTCAGCACTTTCAGCACTGCTCACATTATTGGTAACAAATTTTCTCAACTTTTATTTATTTGAGTGTTTTTATTTGCTTTCATTTTTGAAGGATAGTTTTGCTAGATAGAGAAATGTAGTTTGGAGTTTTCTTTTTCACACTTTAAAAATCCATTGTCATCCATTCCCCACCCCAATATTGTGCAGTTGTGGCATACCTGTGTGTTGTCATTTATAGTCATCCAACATGGATTTGCTGAGGTTCTTGGATCTGTAGATTGATGGTTTTAGTCAAATTTGGGTAAAAGCCAGCCATTATTTCTTCAGCTATTCTTTCTTGGCAGTTTTCTCTCTCCTCCCCTGTTGGTACTGTAATTACATACATGTTAGATTACTTGACAATGTTGTATAGGTCATTGAAACTGTGTTCTTATTTACTCTTGTCTGTGTTTCAGTTTGTATAACTTGTATTAACTTGTGTTTAAGGTCAATAAGCTTTTCTTCCCCAGTGTTTCATCTGTTGTTAATACCATCCAGATAATTTTGCCTACATGTATTATATTTTTTGTTCTGTTAACTGATTCAAACAGAAAAGACAGGGACAACATACAATGAAATGTACCTCTTACCAGGTCCCCTTTCCCTAGGCAGGACTGTAAACACCGTAGCAGTGACTTATGTATCCTTTCATACCCACACATTCATTTTTATATTTTGATATAAATGGAAGTAAACTATATACATTGTTCTTCTCTTGGAATTTTGATTTTTTAAAAATATTTATTTATTTTTAGAGAGGGAAGGGAGGGAGAGAGAAAGAGAGAGAGAGAGACACACACACACACACATCGATGTGCGGTTGCTGGGGGTTATGGCCTGCAACCCAGGCAGGTACCCTGGCTGGGAATCGAACCTGCAACACTTTGGTTCGCAGCTCGCGCTCAACCCAATGAGCTACGCCAGCCAGGGCAGAATTTTGATTTTTTTTAAAAAACTTGTATCTTAGAAAGTTTTCCAGTCTTCACATTCTTACTCTCCCCCTGCTCAACAAAAGGAATTAAGAACACTGGCTATCAAAACAAAACAAAAGAAAACATAAAACCCACTGGCTGTCATATTTCTAGAAATAATGTTTGCTCTGGTTGTTAATCTTTTCAGCATTGATATGTACAAACCTGACTCCTAGTGGTAGTTCAAAAATTATTTAATTTCCTCTTGGCTATGATTATTTTGGTGGGCAGCAGTGACCTTCATTGAATGACCATTGTATGCTTGGCCATTAGATACTTTGCTTCATTTACTAAAGCACTATTATATATCATTTCTTGCTTAATATTATTATTTTAACTATAACACTCTAATGATACATTCATGATACTTTGGAAGACTTAGTTTTTTAAAAAAAGATTGGGCTCCTTTTGTTTTTGTTTTTTTAAACTTTTCATTGGAGACATTTCAAAATGATTACAAAATAGAATGGTGTAATAAACCTTTATTTGCCTTTCATTCATCTTAGTAATTACTCGCTAAAGCCTGGTTGTTGGTTTGTTGTTGTTGTTGTTGTTGTTGTTGTTGTTGTTGTTGTTGTTTCATTTAGCACCCTGGGCACTTCCCCCTCTCATAATATTTTAAAGGAGACTTCAGATATAGTAATTTCATTACTATATTTTCATTATATAAGCTCCAAAAGATAAGGAATATTTTTTTCACATGATCAACAGTACTTTTATGAAACAAAAAAGGCAGTTTCTTAATATGGTCCAATATCCTATCAGTGTTTAAATTTCCAGTACTCTATAGTGTCATAATATTTAAACCTTTTGTTAAAATCAGGACAAAAAGGCTTATATATTTTATAGGTTCATGTCTTTTATGTTTTGATCTGTAAGTAACCTTTCCAAGTCTTTCTTTCTTTGCAAATTATTTGTCAAAGAACTTTTTTTGTTCTGTAGTGTTTTCTACTATAGTTCTGTTTTTAAATAAACATAAAAATTAGATTTCTTTAAAGATTGTTTTAACTGATTGCTTTCAAGTTTCCAGATATTCTTTTAGATATCATCAGATTATGTTTGAACATGTATTTTTTTTTGTCTAACATAGTTCTATGATGGCTTTGTTTTATGAAAGTTACCAGTTAAATACATGTGTGTAGATTTGAAATATGGCATGCTCTTTGAAATAAAAAAGACAAAATCAGATAAAATTAATAACTAGTAGGGTGCCCATAATATGCACTAGATAATGAGTTTATTGTGTTTGCTGAATTTGTGGTAGTGACTTAAGAAAGAAAAAAATCTTGTTTCTGTTTTTGTTAGAATGTAGTGAACTGTTTAATGCCATACAGAGAGAGGCTTATTCAGAGTCCTTGAGATGTGGCATAGGTGTCTTGAAGTTTAAGTCTTTTCCTAAAAGACATAATCTTGCTGAGCCTTAATCTTGGTAAATCTTGCTGAAGGGATACTGTGTATTAACTAGGGGACTAGGGTTTGATACAAGGTAATTGCAAAGTCCAAGTTTATGAGAGGAAAGAGGGTGGAGCTTGGGTATCCATGGGCAGAATGGGCTAGCACAATGGTGATATATTTAGAGGAAGGTAGCTGGGAACATCACAAGTCACAGCTGTTTGCTGGGTCTGTGTTAGAAAACTGAAATATCAAAATATTATTTACTCCAAACTGGATATTTTAGCCTCTTAGATCTAGAAAAAAATGTAGTTGCATTCTTTCCTTCTAGTCTTCTGTGCCTCTAAATAGTCTTCTTCTTACCCAAAAGGGGTTCGAATAGTTACTTCTAACATTTCCGTTCTCTCACACTTCTAATCTTTGTCGTCTTTTTTTTCCCACTTCTTGAAGTATATATAGATTTGTATCTGCAGTGGTTTTAAGATCACAAAACAGAACCAGTGAAACAAATAGGAAATGTCAAGATATTACTTACCCCAATCCATAGTACAGTTGTCACATTTCCTGGCAAACTGAGTGCTTTGTTTCCTGATGATGAATGAATGGTGAATGAGCTTCCAGGAGATGGGGCTGTGCCAGAAGGAGCCCCTAGGCCACAGAAGGTGGCAGCATGCAGTTGGTCTGCTAGCAAAGTTCATTGTGCTTCATTTCTATATTTTTACCCTGAGTAAATTTTGTATTTAAATCTCTGTGTGTGTATTCATGTGTGTATGCACACATGAGGTGCACACATGTGTATATGTACATGTGGGAATCTGTTACTGGATTAGTGACCTAAGTAAACCTATTGTTTAGCCTTTCAGGATAAGAACACTCTGTTTTCATATTCCTTTCTTTCCCCACCATAGTTACTATGACTACCTCCTTCCATGTACTACATCAGAAATCACGAAATGGGGAGAGGAAACCAGCGTTGTCATGTCTAGTAAAAATATCTAAACCACAATGGGCGAAGTATTTTAATATGATTGTTAGAAAACTATTAATCTGTGCCAATTTTCAGTATCTTTTACAATAGTTTATTATGTTTAAATAGTTGTTTTCACTATTTTCAGACATTGAATTTTCAGGTGGAAATTTATTTTCTAGTTTAGAGCTTACATTAAAAATAAACAATAGATCTGTTTTTACTTTTGCACTTATAACAATATATGTTTTGGCTTTGTTTTTTAGAAATATAATTTAATTGGGCATCCTTAGCCACCAAGTGCACATGGAGCTCTCCTTCCTTATCCTCCTTGGTATCTAGTACTTGGCAGCTCCTTTGATAAGGCAGACAGATAATGTCCCTGCTGCTGCCTCTGTTACTTGATAAAAAGTTACTTTCAACAGATGACTGAAAAGACTTTTTCCACTTTTTGCATTTTATATAATTTTGAATCTTGATCTGATAATATCTGTAATTTGGAGAACATTGATTTTTCAAGTTTGGCTGTATATTGGAATCACCTGGGCAATGTTTTAAAATGCTGATTTAATTAGTGTGGGGTTCAGCCTCATTATCAAAATGTTTAATGACTTTAATATTATGTGACTCTTAATACGCAGCAGAATTTTTTAAAACTGTTTGGGTGATATATACAGGGTCATCAGACTAGGAGCTAGAAGAGTGGCACCGAGGGACTTGAAATTGGGCTAAATTGCTTTGGCAGCTTTCTAAGGAAGGAGCTTTTCAACTTCAAGCTTAACCACTTGGCTGAACTCCTTGTGGGCTCTCAAACAGTGTGAGGGGTTTGCTTTGCTTTTTACTTCTTAGGAAATATGTGCTCAACCATGAAAGTCAGTGGTCTTCTTAGCAAGACCTTCTAGGGATAAAAAAGTATAATTACCCCACTTTTAAAAGCACAGAATTTGAGCAGTGGTCTGGCAAGACACAGTTCTCAGCTGTACTGGTCCAGGCTAAGTGACTCTGTAAAGTGACACCAGATGACATTAAAGGGACAAAAAAATCATTTAAAAGCCTTAGATGGTTTGGTGTGACGCATTCATTTTATTTTTATGTACATTTTATTTTCATGGTCAGTTTTGCTATCAAGGTGATTTCTTAAGGCAGAAACATTGTGCTTAGTTGATTCATAATTTAAAAGCATGTCAGAGCTTAAGTCTACTTTTCTCTTTGTGCTATCTTCCCAGAAACATGCTTTCTGAAATGGATATATGAACAATTTTACAAGATGAGGCACTTTAAATTTTATTATGGCTTATTCTGTTTCTGATCTTCTTTGCTGTTTTTGACTTATTATCACATTAGGTTAGGAGATTTTTTATGTCTTTTATCTCTACCTTCTTACTTTTCCCATAGCCAGTCTGGATCTTTATACAACCCTTTAAACCTTTTATCAAAAATTGATTACAACCTCTAGACAGATTTTTTGGGGAGCCCTCAAACTCTTAGCTCCCCTCCTCTATCCTTGGTACTTTTCCTTTCTCAGTTCCTTCCTAGCTATTGCCCATCTTGTATATTTGATTGATCACATGATGGATCATTCTAGCACCTCATTTCACTGAATTCTTTGTCCTTCCTTCTGGAAATATCCAAATACAGCATCCTTCTCCATTTCTTCATTCTGGGTTGCCAAACTTTGTTAGAAAGGATAACATTGCTCTGCACATTGGAGCCACAAAAATTCATGGGTTTCCACATTCACAGATCCCTGGTTGCTGTTCATCAGTGCTTTTGTTTTTCCTTCAAATTGGTCAGCTCCTCCATTCCCATCCATTACTTTGTCTAATTTCCACCAGTCTCTAAAACCTCTTAAACAAACACTAAACTCCATTTTCTTTGTAGACAACCATGCCTCTTATCTCAATAAAATTTAGGTAATTGGCTAGAACTCCCTCAAACTCATCCTTTCTATTAGCAGACTTCGCATCTGATCTACCACCGTCTTCCTTTTCTTTCTTTAGGCCTCAGAGAATCACCCGCGGATTGCCCTATTCAAAACCGACTCTCCACCTAGACTCTTGATGTTGTCTTCTACTCTCTGCAGAACATTGCCCCTTCATATCTTACACTGTTTCTTGTATATTTTCTCTTTTTATTGATTCCTCTCTTTGAATCTATAAACATCTTTGAAAAACATACCAAACCAAACAACCTTCCCTTGGCTATGTTTCTCTTTGATTCCCCCAGTTCTATCTTGTGGCTAATTTCTTTGGGGGTGCTTATTAGAATAACACCTGATTAATATGATGAAGTATATCTCTTTATATTCATCATTGAAGGTTTTTATTTTGTTTTTTTGCACTAGAGATATGATTTAATCAAGTACATTTTGTACATTATTTAGTTTACCTTTTCTGTCTCTTGTCCTGTTTGCTGTTACAGCTCATAGTATCATGCTTCCTGATATTGAAATACATACTTATTTGACACCCTTCTTAGTCATGGCTTTCTTACCTTTGAATACAGTTCTTGATGAAGATTGTTGCATCCTATTCACATGTGAGACTTGTCTGCAGTATGGATTGTTCTGCCTCTTTGTTCGCATTTTGATATTGGATTTTACCAGCTTTATAAATGGCTCAGAACTCCTTTTGTGTTACCTTGTGCTTTGTAACAGTTTAGGAAATGCTTTGATTAAGAAGTTGGAAAGAATTTGATACTAAAATCGACTGGGCCTGCAACCTTTACAGAAGGTAATTATGTGTTTCTCTCTGGTAACTGTCTCAGCTTCATCCATGGTTGTTATTCTAGTTGAATTTTTTTCTTCCTGGACAAGCTAAATGATCTTATGTTTTTCTAGAATTTTTAGTAATCACAGTTTTTAAATTCATTAGCACAGAGTTGAGTCTCTAATATTTTTCACTTTTTCAAGCAATATTTTTCAATTTTAAATATTACTAGTCTAGACTATCAATTTTGATGTTATTGTACAGTGTCCTCTTAGCAAAGACGTGGGTCTGAAGGGATGCACAGAACGTGTAACTGTAAGGCTAAAATGTGTTACTTATAATGGTAGATTTTTTTAGCTGATTTAGTGGTGAACACTAGGGTAATATTCATTTAGAAGAGCATCTATAAAGGGTTATGGGTATTGGATGCATTTTTAACATTACATCATTGTCGTATATTTAGTCTTATTGAAATAGCTCTGGTAGTTAACAGTAAGAGTAAGGAGCTTGTACTGATGTGTAATGAGGGGACGTAGGAGTTAGGCTTATTCAGCAGTAAAAATAGTACAGTCACATATGGTGATTTTTTTTTCAATCAGATGGTCTCTCAGTAAATAGAGGAGCCTTTTACAGTTCATTAGGATATACTTCATAGAATTTTATGATTAGCATTTTCACTTTGTGCTTCCAGGCCTAAGTGCTGTGGGAAAGTGTTAGAACAGAAAGGTTGGTCTATCAGAACAGCAAGAAGGACGATAGGCTGATAGAATTAAGGTAGAAATTATTATTTATTCATTTCAAAAAAAAATATTTTTCAGTTACAGTTGAAATACAGTATCATATTTGTTTCAGGTGTAGAATATAGTGATTAGACATTTATATACCTTATGAAGTGATCACCCCAGTAAGTTAATACCCTCCTGAAATCATACATAGTAATGACAGTGTTATTGACTGTATTCCTTATGCTGTAATTTACATCCCCTGGACTATTTGATAATGGCAGTTTGTACTTAGTCACTTTCAAGATAGAAATAATTTAAATTGATAGATTGAATGGAGTAATATCTATTCCAGTGCTTTCAGGGTACTTGCACAGTTTCCCAACTGTAGTAATCATTTATAATATTAAAGAGGATTCTTAAGTGAAACCACCCAATGCCAGTTTTCTATATGGTGCACAGGTATTCCTTTTTCTCTTTTTCAGAATAGATGAGTTTTCTTTCTGTCACATGGCTGGTTATTGTCAAGGTTTATATAATCAGTAAATTACTCATGGCCATCGTATGTCATTACTACTGATGTTCATGAGATATTTAGCTACAGACAAATAGGGTTCTACATGCAAGACTTGGTGGTGACAGAGAAGGGAGGGACAGGTTCTGAATGAGGGTGTTAGAGGAGGTGTCCTGAAGGGGGCAACTTGTTGAAAGAGTGTCACATAGCGAAGGGAGGGTGTGGGAGGGGCCTTCTGGGAAGACCTTCCCCTAGACTAGTCTTGGGGATCCGACAGACCCTGCATTAGGTGTAACTAAAGCAGAAAAGAAGATGGGGAAATGGGGACGCAGACAGGTTATGGGATCACAAAGAACATAGATGCCACACAGGGGAATTCAGACTTTATATTTACCATCAAATTGATACTAAAGTGATTGTTTGAGGTATATAATAATCTGTAAGCTCATCCAGGAGAGCTATTCTGTCTTTTTTCATCTCTAGTTTTTTCTGTTGTACCTGACACAGGGTAGACATTCAATGTAATAAAAACACACAGCTTTTGTGTTTTCATCCTAATAGTTCAGTGGGTTGATCCCCAAAGCTGTGATGTCCTGGATCCCAAGTCTCTCAAGGAGTGGTGCTCAGGCATTGGAGACGGTGTAGGAGGCTGCACATTTACCATACAGTGACAATGTGCAGAAAACATTTGCCTACCGACCATTAGAAGATTGATTTATTTTATAACATTATAAAAATCGCCTAGTCTTCTCAGAACCTCAAAAGACAAATTGTTTTCTAAGGGCTCTCGGACAATTTCTTTTTTTCCCTCAGTGGTCAGATTATGTTTCCCAAGTACTTTTTTCCTTTATTTGTAATGATTTATGGATGGTGAAAAAATATTTGGCACTGTTTTGTACACACAGAAGTTTTTATGTATGTAAGGCATTATACAAGATTGTTCATAGTCTTGACCATTAACAAATAATTTGTGTGCTTTATTGGAGGAAAAAAAACTATAAAAAGGTATACATTTCTAATAGTTGCAGAATTAAAATATAACCTATAATATTAGTACCCTCTCTCCTAGCCTGCCACTCTTTCAAATACGGATCCCTCTCTCTCTTAGGCAAAATTATGGATCCATTCCTGTGTTTCTGGGGTCTTTTCTAGGTAATAGTCCCAAGTATATTTAGTAAAAATTGATTATTAGAATATTAACATCTTAATTTAAATACAGTAAGAGCTCATTACAGTAAGAATGCTTTTAGATTTGCCAACATGGTATGAGTGTCCATTTTGAACCTATATTTATTTTTATTTTTAAGCAACAGCAACAGAAGAAATATTTATTTATAAATGTGTAGTTCTCTGTGAAATTGTTGCCTGAGATAACTGACATTGGGGAGGGCATGATGGAAGATGTTTTAGAGTCTGAGACCCCATCCCAAACAACATTCCACCCCTTACCCAGCTCCCTCTCAAGGCTTATAATGAAGTCTGTTGTTGCTGGGAAGTGTTACCTGTGGTTTGGTAATGGAATAGGGTAAAACAATGTAAAAAAAAAAAAAGATTTGTTGAGAACTGTTTGTTATATCAATGAATTTCAGACTGCAGGTTTACAGATCATTAGTGGGTTGTAAAATCAATGTAGCTGGGCAAGGCAGCATTTTTCATGTTGAATAGGAAAGGATAGAAGGTTGAGTGTGGGTAAGTTCATTTCTAATTCTGTATGCACATATGTAAGCATGTGTAATTGGGTAAAGTGTAAAATATTATTTCTTGCTCTGGGTCATAATAAAAAATGGTAAACAATACTTTTGAAAATTAATAAATGCTTGTGTAAACCAGTTAGGGGCATATAGTAAGTGACTACTTAATCTATAATTTTGAAAACCTTATATTTTACCAGAAGAGTCATAAAGCAAAGGTTAAATATAAATAGGACTTTTATTAAAATTGAAGCAAAGCTTATAATAATAGTTGTTTCTAAGCTCTCTACTTGAAGACCATGTTACCTGTTGAACTGGAGCTCCAGGTTTTAAAGCATTGAAGTGGATCAGTGGAGAGACATGAATCAGCTGTCTCTCACAAGCCCCCTGCCTGGGACCTGGCCTGCAGCCCTGGCACGTGCTCTGTCAGAGAAGCTAACCAGTGACCTTTTAGCTTACAGGCCAGTGCTCAGTTCACTGAGCCACACAAGCCAGGGCAAGAAAAAGGCAACTTAATTGAAAAATTTAAAAACAAAGATTAGATTCTTATGATCAAATGAACAATAAATTGAGGTTATTTTTGTAAGAATTTGTTATATTAAAGCACACACAGAAGTGGCCAAAGCTCAATATACTAAGTAAATAACAGCTACTCTTGAATGTGTTTTTGTGAATTTTTGTTGCTTTGAGCCACAATTGATTCAATTAATAAAAACTTTATTACATAATTCCAAACTATGTATATACATAAGCCCTTAAACGCAGTTATTACTACTATGACTATATATAACATATACACATATATTATGGATCTTAAGTTTGGATGAACTGTTGACATACAAATAATAGTGATTTTGTCTTTTATGTTTCTCAAGGACTGTGTGTTTAACTTATGTGATGTGTTTATTTACATATTGAATGTCTACAATGTACTTAGTGTGTTGCATTTTGAAAAAGTAGACCTTGTCCCTTTGTTACTTATTTTAATACAGATTTCACCCATGCATTTGCTATTTTTCTCTTTGAAGTAACATTACTGTTGAACACAGGATCCACTTTCTGCATTTAATATGTATTTTTTAGTACTGTTTTCAGTTTCACTCATTTCATGAGAAAAATAATGTGAAAATAAGAAAAATTATATTATTTCCAAAGATGTTACTATTCATAACTCTTTTTAAAAAAAAAACATTACCTAAGGATATATTTATTGATATTTTTGGAAGGGGGAGAGAGAGAGAGAGATAGAGAGATATAGATAGACAGACATTGATTGCCTGCCTCCTGTCTGCTCCCTGACTGGGGACCAACTCACAATCTAGACATGTGCTGTTACCAGGAATTGAACCTGCAACTATTTATGGGATGATACTCCAACCAAGCCACCTGGCCAGGGCTCTGTTCATAAATCTTTTATTTTAATTATATTTTATTGTTTATGCTATTATAGTTGTCGCTAATGTTCCCCTTTTGTCTGCCTTTACCATTCCTTCTCACCCCCTCAGGCAGTTCCTGACCATTGTCCATGGATCATGTATATATGTTCTTTGGCTACTCTATTCCTTATACTCTACTTAACATCCCCATGACTATTCTGTAACTACCAATTTGTACTTCTGAATTCCTTCACTTTTTTCACCCAACTCCCTGACCACCCCCTCCAATTTGGCAATCATCAAAATGTTCTCTGTGTCTATGATTCTGTCCTGCTTGCTTGTTTATTTTGTGTTTTAGATTCAATTGTTAATAAGATATGTATTTATTGCCATTTTATTGTTTGTATTTTTGATCATCGTCTTCTTAAAGAAGACCCTTTAACATTTCATATAATAGTGGTTTGGTGATGATGAACTCCTTTAGATTTTCCTTTTCTGGGAAACTCTTTATCTGTCCTTTGAGTCTGACTGGTAAGTTTGCTGAATAGAGTAATCTTGGTTGTAGTTTCTTGCTTTTCATCATTTTGAATATTTCCTGCCTACCCATTCTAGCCTGAAAAGTTTCTTTTGAGAAATCAACTGACAGTCTTATGGGGGTTCCATTGTTGGTAACTAGATGCTTTTCTCTTGCTCTTTTTAAGATTCCCTCTTTGTATTTAACCTTTGGCACTTTAATTATGTGTTTGGTGTGGGCCTTTTGGGGTTCATGTTGTTTGGGACTCTTTGTGCTTCTTGGAATTGTATGTCTGTCCTTCAACACATTAGGGGAGTTTTCTTTTATCGTTTTTTCAAATAGGTTTCCAATTTCTTCTTTCTCTTCTCCTTCTAGCACCCCTATGATGTGAATATTGGAATGCTTGAAGTTATTCATAAGGCTGCGTACACTATCATCAATCCCCATTGGTTTTTGCAGACAGAAGTTATAGAGATTTATTTTCCTGGCACTAGAATCCTGGCTGGGGAGCCTGGTGTGTGGTGGGACCCGTCTGTTTTCAGGATATCCCTTTCTGTTTTTGTTTTTGTTTTTCCCATGGGACCAGTCTATTCCATCTCCACCCCTCCTACCAGTCTTGATGTGGTTACTTTAATTCTGTAGTTGCAGTACTTCCATTCAGCTCAATTTCTGATGGCTCTGAATGATGGTGGTTCTATAGTTTTGTTGTAATTTTGACATAGTTGTGTGAGGAGACAAGCCATGTTTACCTGTGCTGCCATCTTAACTGGAAGTCTCTATTTATAAACCTTATTCTGAATCTAATATTTAGCAGGAAGCAAGTAAGCCACTACTATGGGAAATGGATTTGTCAGAATGAAAATTGTAGTTATTTTTGACCATTGCTGATATGTAGTGTCTAATATTTCAAGCTTGCTTGTTTTCTTTATTTGGCTCTGCCCCTCTGACTTGATTTGGCACATGGGGCGGATCAGTATACAATTGAAAGGATTTTGATCAGTAATTCAAAGGTTCTCTGAATTTCTGGCTTTTTCAACAAGAATAATGGGGGAAGAGGCAGGTAAACCAAAGTTTAAAGGGCCTGTGTGGGATCTGTGCTTTTTATTTATTTGGGGAAGGATGTCATTTGAGGGATTAACCTCTTCCTTGGCTGGTAGTGGTATTAGGTTTATCATTAGAGATTGTTTTGGGGGCTGATTATGTATGCCAGAAGGCATACATGACTAAAGTACAAATATTTTGAAAGCGTTTAAACTATACTTCCATGGACTATCTAAAATATCATATAATTATTGATGCTGTATTTCAGTACAAAATAGTATCTTGGGTATTTTATAACTTTTATAATTAGTACATAGACCACTGTATTTAAACTTAGAATTGGTTACTGTCATAATCATCAAATATGTATATCCTCATAAAATTTAAATTAACTGTTACCAAAGTAGAACATGTGCTAATTTACAAAATCCAGTTACACCCAAAGCCTCAGATCAGAAAGCTATAGGCCCTCATTCACAATAAACTCCCTTTCCTGTCCCTTCCTTTCGCAGCCCTCCTCCAAGTCTTTGTTAGTTATTGCTTCTGGGTTACAGCTCATCTTTCAAAACTTCATGCATATATAACAGTTCTGTAGTCATTAGTTATTTTAAAAAATACCAATAAACATTTATTCTCTTAGTTTCTAAAGAACAGGACTTCTAGAGTAGCATAGATGGGAGGTTTGCTTGGAGTTTGGCTTGGAGTTTCTCATGAATATAGTCACTAGTTATATATAGTATCTCTTTAATGTAGTATAATTTTAAAAGGGAACGTGTCATTACGTTAATAGTTCATACATATTTGATAAATAATTCATTCAACAAATATTATTGCTGTGTATCAGAAACTGTTTATAGGAAATATATTTGTTTTACTATATTATTTGTAAAAATGAGCTGACTTATTAATTTTCTTTATTTTTCTTAGATAAAATTGAAGAAGCACAAAAAGAACTTAATGGGGCAGAAGTGTCAAAAAAAGGTAAATTAAAATCAACCCCAATATAAACTTTATTTTTATAGAGATTCCTATATATAATTGCAGCATTTACTAAATCAGTGGAAGCAAATGGCACATTTAAAAATCACTTTAAATTAATTGATACCTAAAAATATATGGACTTTGCTTTATGAAATGTTTTAGCTACATAGCCTACTTTATGATTGTTTCCCACATGTTACTATATTGATATATTGCTGATGGGAGTGTGGTGGTTGTAGGAGTAGAAGCGCAGGCAGGAGTGAAGGCTGTTGCAGCTCTTTTGAAAGCCTGTGTATGAGACTGTCCCACAGCAATAATAAAACCAGAAAACTGGATGCTGATGGCTGTGTGTATGTATGTTCATGTGATGCAGTATATTTTTGAAATGGCAAAAACCTAAGACAACTGAAATAACCTAAATGCTAGTCAGTGGAGGAGTAGTTGAAAAATTATAGTAAATTCATATGTTGGGATGTTACACATTTTTTAAAATGTTATTTCAATTGATAATTTGTTGCTAAATGAGAAGAATGAAATTGCATTACAGCACGTAGAATATACAATTTTTTGTTCACTTGAAAGCACACATGCACACATGCATGCACACACATCCCTTATGTAGGACTTGATAAAGTTCAAAGAGATTTATTTACAGATACCTGAACAATGTTGTGAGAAAAACCTGAGGAAAATGATAAATTTTTATTTAAATGTCTTTGTGTCCTTTTTCTAGTTACAACTGGTATAATTTTGTATGACATAGAAGTTTAAAGGCAAAAATTGGTTTTCATGATAGAAAGCATACTGATTATTCGTCCAGGTGGTAGGAAAAAATACCTTCAGTGTAGAATGGCCTGTGGGAAGGGGAAGACAGTGGGGTACATAGTTTACTCGTTATCTGTTAATGAGTAAAATTGGTTAAGACAATATAAATTTTTTTACGGCATTTATATTTCATGATTTTTTTATTTCTTTGCTTCTGTTATATCTTCTATTATAGTAGAATATTTTGACAGTAAATTAGCCATGTAGGATTTCAGCTGAAAGTCTTTTTCTTAAGTGTCTTTTAAATCTAGTTAGGCTCCTAACTATTGATTTTAGGGGGTATAATTTCTGCCTGTCCAGGTTCTCCTTGGACCAGGTTGTGAAACCTCCAAGATTGTTTGGGGTTGGTATGAATAGTAACGCTGTGATGTACAGTGTACTGTGATGAAGTGTCCTCCTTCTTTGTCCCCTCTTCCTATGCCTTTCTTCCAAAAAATCTATCAAAGGTCCATATCAAATATGACCCTTTAATGACATTGTTGCAGAAAAGCAAGTATAGAAAAAGCAGAGATATCACCAAAGCCATGCTGTGCCTTTGAGAGGTTGGCTAAACATCTATTCCCTGAATGGCTGTAAGTAGCATTTAAGGTACTCAGGCTATGACAGATCTTAAATTTCGGTTTTTCAGTCAGCCTTTTTCACATCTAGTAATGGTTTAGAGCTGCTTCAGGTAGTAAAATAAATGTGTGTTCACCTTCCTTTTCCTTCTTTCTCACCCCCGTGGCAAAGAGTTTTTGAGAACAGTAAACTAAATGCCCAACAGGAAGGAGGAAACGGAACAAAGGTTCTAGAAAAAGAAAATGGATAATGAGGTTTAGAATAATTTGGTGGGCTTCATTTGGCAGGCTACACTTACTTAAGACCTAGGATGGATTCTATTCAATTCACTGCTTAGAATTACTATTTGGCCTTCATTTTTACATACATGTTCTAGGCAAATTGAAAATAAAATAGCTTTTCTCTTCAATATAATTAAGGAGTATTATCAGTTTGTGTTTAACAACACGAGATGAAAACTTTTAGGAATACAGGTGTTGAGATTTCTAAGATTTTTGCTTGCAGAATGATTTTGTTGAAGTTTATTTCTTCCTTTGAATAATATACTTAAAAATTTAGAGTTATTTATTGTTTTTATTGAATCATTAAAATGATTCATCTAGGATTGATCACTTTTTCACTATTTTTTCCACATGCTTTTATTTCCCTCTGCAAGTCTGGCTTTTTTCCTACAGTGCCCACAGACAGCTCTAAGGCTTTGTCTCCGTTGTTACATACTGTGGTCCTTAACTTATTTAAGGCTTTTTCTCCCCTCTTCTTTTTGGTAACCATTAGGACAAATAATTTATCTTCAGAGGCACTTAACATAATGGTAGGCTCATGTGAAACCTTTTTTTTTCGTTATTGATAGATTAAAATAGATGTCTGTCCTGTTTTCTAACATTTTAAGGAAAGATTAATCTGTTTGTAATATGGTGTCAGAATAACTTCTTTTGCCCATTACACACCAACAGTGTATGGAAGTGCACTAAATTATGTTAGTGTACTTTATTTTTCTGCTTATGAATGAAAATCAGATGACGTTGATTTATTTATTTCAATTTTAATCAATTTGGGGGAAAATACAGGATGCAACATCCATATAGTTCTCCAGATTGTCATAATATTCTTCCTCACAGTGCTATTTACTTGTCCTTAACATCCAATGTGCTCAACACTATTTCTGAAATTTTTGTGCAGGCTTTAAATAAGATAGTAAATGTCACAGATATAGTAATGGGAGGATAGGTGTAAGATAAACTGGGAAGAAATAAATAGATTTACTAGAAATTTTTATCTCTTGAATAGACTTTAACACTTAAATTTTGTCATACAATATTGAAACATGAATATATGTAAGATATGAAACTATAAAGCAAAGAATAACATGGTAATAATCTTTGATTCTAGCAATTGACACGCTGCTAATACTGTTGCATAAACCTGTTGCCTGTCGTGATTGCTGGCCACTGTCTGTGCTGTAGAGGTGTTCATTGTTCTCAACTTAGTGGTCATCATTTTAGTGCTTCTTAAAATTACTTACGTATTCTTAAACAATATACTTTTTAGCTTTGGCTGAGTTTGAGCTTGAATAAAATTATGTAATTGTGACAGCTTTTTCACTCAACATTGTTGCTAAGATTCATGCATGTTGTTGGATGTATTGAATAGCCATTTCCTTTCACTGTTGAATAATACTTCACTGAGTGAAATGATTTGTTCCCCTATTCTCTTGTTAATAGATTCGAGTTATTTCTACCTTTTTGTCATCACAAACAATGCAGCTATGAATATTCTCATACCCTGGGAATGTAGATATTCAGCTTCATAAGTTTATGCTAAATTATTTTCCAAAAAGTTTCTTTTTGGAAACATTACATTCCCATCATCAGAATCTAAGAAATCATTTTGTGCTATTCAGTACTTGGTATTGTCTGTCTTTTAAACTTTTTTCTAGTTGAGTGGGTATAAAATACTATTTTGTTGAGCTCTTGATTTATTTTTGCCTGAATGGTAATAATGTGAAACATATCTTCATTTGCACTTCTTGAAATACTTACTGGTATCTTTTGTATGTTTTAAAAATCTTAATATATTTTTGATAATAACCCTTTATCCACTTTATGTTTTAGTTGGGCTTAATTTTTTTTCTTTCTTTAAAGTGCCTGTTAGTAAAGAGAAGTTCTTGGTTATAATATTGTCAATCTATTAATCTTCTTCTTTCATGATTAGTATTTTTGATGGGATTTTTTGTTTGTCTGTCTTAAGAAATTCTTGCTTACCACAAGGTCTTACATAGTTTTTCCTGTTTTCTTCTAAAAATCTTTCATATTCACATTAAAAATTAATCTGGAGTTGATTTTTAAAAATATGATGTGAGTTAAGGTTCCAGTATCTTTTTTTATCAAATGGATAATCATTTGTCCCTAAAACATTTATTGAGTAGCTTCTCCCTTATTGCTGTTTCATATTAATTTTCTCTGAATGTATGAATTTGTTTCTTGCTCTCTGTTCTGTTTGTGCATGGGTTAATATCAAAGCATGTTAATTACTATCACTTTATTGTCTAATATACAGTAAAGCAAATTCTAACCATTCTTTTCAAGAGTATTTTAACTATTTCTAGTTTTTGCTTATCCATTTAAATTTTAGAATCAGCTTTTTAAAAAACTTGTTGGAACTTTGAGATCCCATTGAATTTGAAGCAAACTAACTATAGTCACAATTTTCAGCCTTCTTATTCAGAAAGATAGTATATTTTTGATACTTGTATTTTCTTTATATCACAATTTTTTCATATGTGTCTTACTGGATTTAATTCTTGGGACTTTATTTATTTGCTGACTTTATTGATTGTATGAATGTGTGTATGTGTGTGTGTGAGAAAAAGAGCGTATTTTCTAGCTCTTGTTGAATAGAAGCAAACATATTTTTGTATATTCATCTTATGTCCAGCAACCTGGCTATACTCATCCATTCTGAAAATTTGTCTGTAGATGCTTTAGAGTTTCTTGTAAACAGTCATGTCAACTAGGAGTAATGAAAGCTTTGTTTCTTTCTTTTACAATTATCATTTCTGTTATTTTCCTTGTTTTACTCAGTTCGTTCCAATGGAATGCCAACAAAATGGTAGTGTTGGCATCCTTGACTTGTTCCTGATTTTAAAGGGAATTCTTCTGATATTTTACCATTAAAATATATATTTGATATGTTTTTATGGGAGGGTGGGTTCAAGTGTTTTGGTTTGTTTTAATGGTTTAAAAGGTTACTTTAATTATGAGATTTTAAAATACCTTAATGGTCTCTTTTTAAAATCAAACTCTTTTTCTTCATATATAAAGACAATCTTACGGTCTTTTATTCTAATGTTTAAACCTCACTTGCATTTTTTAATAAAACCAATTTAGTCTTGATGTTTAATCTTTTTAAACATGTTGTTTTATTTGATTTGTTGTTATGCGTTGAATTCTGTATTCCTGTTCAAGAGATACTGGCCTGTAATCTTACTCTCTTGTAATTTTACTTGTCTGATTTATGTTGAGGTTATCTGAGAACTGTATACTCCTGCTTTCCATGCAAGTAAGTGTTTAATATTGAAATGATATAGGCATGTCTATTTTGACTTTTGAGAGGGTTTGAAGGAGATTTTTAAGTACAAAGTCAATGTATTTAATGATATGGAACTATTCAAGCTTCTTTTTCGCTCTTCAGTCAAATAGTAAATTATATTTTTTTAATAATTTATCCATTTTATTAACTATTTGTATTTGTTGGCAAAAAGTCATTCATACTGTTCTCTTACTCTGCCTTCATTGTTGCTGGATCTATAGTTATGGCTTCATCTTTCATCATTAATGTTGTTCATTTGTGTCTTTCCTCTCTTGTGTCTTTCCTCTGTTACTTTTGCAAGAGGTTTGTTTCACTCCCTGTTTACTATACCAACTTCTTACGTTCTTGATACTCTCTTGTATGATCCATTTCAGTTTTATTAAATTTTGTTCTTTATTATCTTTTTTTGGTCTTTTTCTTTGGTTTTATTTTGTTACCAAAGTTTGTAAGTTGGAAACAGAGCTTATTCATTTTCATGCCTTTCTTCTTTCTGTTGGAATCACTTAAAGCTATTAAGTTCTTACTAAGTATTGCTTTAGTTCTGTTACACATCATTTCATACGGGGTACTCACACAATTTCTATGCTGGTTTCTTTGACCATCTTGATAAAATATTATCCCTACATGGTTGGGGCTTTTATTTTTATTTTTGTTAGTGATTATTTTTACTTAATTGCATTGTTATATTGTTTTTAAAGCCATTTTGTATTTCTAAATTAATTTTATCTGTTTCTGAATATGATGTAAAAAATATCTCAGGAAATGTTCTACAAAAAGATTCTTAGTTTTATGTTGGGAATATAGAATCCAGAGTTTTCAGGTAAATTCACTATTTTACAAAGGTTAAAAAGCTGAAGTTCAAAATGTTAAATAATGTTTCCCCAGGGTTGCAATCAGAAAGTGACACAAAGTGCTGTCACAGCCAGGTCTTGGGCTGTGCTGTTACAGTGTCATTCTGCACCGTAGCTGGATGAGAGTCATGGTCTAGTGATAGTTGAATCTGTAATGCAGTTGTGTTAGTCCTCTTCTACAATGCCATTTGAGTGATAAGATCATAACAGTCACCTCCTTTAAAAAGGTTGTGATGATTCAGGAGAAAATGGGATTCAAACAGTGGTTTGGAAAAAGGTGGAGATTTTAGGTCAGGTTGCTGAGATTTTTCACGTTATTCCCTCTCAAACAGCAAAATCCTGAAATCTCTACCATAATACCAGTACTTTCCTTTCAGTAGCTGCGATATTACTCTGACATCATATACTCCAGCTACCAGAAAGTTTTTATTTAAAAGATAATTTCCGTTAATAATTTATTTCACCATGTATTTGAGAGTAATAGATCCTAAATATAAGTAGATTGATTATATGGCTTCAGAAACACAGTAAGGAATCTCTACTGCTGAAATAACTCAGTGATATTCAGAATTGCCACAAAGAGTCAGATGACAAGTAGGATTTTTGTTAACATAAGCGTAATTGGTGCCCTGGAATTATCCTCTTTTAACTGGGGAAGCTTGAGGGAAGTTAGGTTCCTGTGTAGAACTAGACAGTAATTCAGAAGTGAGAGTGACAGACTAATGGGGAGCAGAAAACTAGATCATGAACTCCAGTTAGTGTGTAAATAAGCAAGCTAGACTTTGTTTACCTGTTTTCTTTTAAATTTCATATAGGATATTAAAAACAAATGAAGCTGATTTGGAATAATATTTTATGTTAATGAAGTTATGCTTTAATGCCAGTGACATTCTCTTCCTTAAGAATTCTGCCAAGTATACTTAAGAAAACACAAGAGCATGCTCTTATAATTAGGGGCGATGAAGTCCTTCCTAAGTGGGACCAAAAAGTTAGGTGACATGATAGGAAAGTTGGAGTGATTTTTTTATTAAATTAAAATAAATGATGTTAATATAATGTAAAATAAAATGTTTTAAAACATTCTGGTAGAAAGTATGTGCAAAAGAAAACCTGACTGGCTTATTTAAAATGTGATAAATTTAGAAGGACATTAACAATTTAAAAAATGAAGGCTCACATTGATTCAGCCAAATAAAAATGTTCATAAATTCTTAATATTAAATGTTCTAGAAAAGTCATGTTTTTTTGTAAAGTTGTCACTTCATTCCTTTACTCACTAAATTTTTATCATGCATCAGCCATTCTTTTTGGCCTTGGCAAATAAAAGCCTTAACTCAGTTTTTGTCTAAATTATCATAAAATCTGAATTGGTAGAATCAAAATTCATGAGGTTTTTTTATAGACCAGCAGTAGCCCTAACAAATTTCCCTCGGGAACAGAGCAGCAGTTTCTGTTGTTTATAAAAGAAAGTCATCTCCTTTTAATATTACTTGGAATTTCAATTTTAAATATTCACTCTTGTGAAGTGTTCCATTAGTGTAACAGACAATGCTAGTTGCTTGAATTACAGGGAATTTAGTATTGTTTTAATTATTGTGCCATGTGTATGAGTTAAAGGTATCATATGTCAACCCTGGCAATATTTTGAGATTTAAAAATACCAAATCCCAAGAGACCATTGCCTTTCAGATAGTCTATGACAGCTTTATAGAAGATGATTTACATAGTTATAAATAAACAAAGCATTTTTAGTACATTAATGTCTTTAAATATTCTGTCCTTATGGCATTTAAATGAAAAAAAAAACAGCAAAAATATTGCTTCCTACAAAATGTGAGAGGTTAAAAATCTCAATATTTTCTGACAGTGTTACTGATTACTATCCATTCATTGAGTAATCATTTATTAAATCATAGACTTAAATAACTCTCAAGATTTTATTTTTATGGGATTTGTCCTGTAAAATCTTGAAAGCTTTTTAAAGGATTGCATCCTTTGTACTTTCATAGCATATTCCATTGTCTTCAAAATGCTAGTGACTGGGAGGTGCACACTGATTTCATGCACCATTTACAAAGGGAGAATGTCACTGCCAGTTAATTCATGACACAGTGCTCTTACAATTGATTAGGAGATGCATCCTGATTTTAGGGAGATTAAAATGTTCAAAACACATTTTTTTTGAGATTCTATGAAGTATGTATTCATGTCCAGTGCTTTAATTTTTTTGACAAGGGAGATGAAGTAGTTTTCAGGTAACCATGTGTGGATTTGAGTGGCCTTGAAGACAGTGTCCCTAAGAAGTATGAAAAACGAAGCAGTGGGTCTTATTCTGTGGATTCACAGAAGAATGATCAGAAAAAAAAACAGGTTATCTTCAACTTATTCTCTTCACTTTTGAGATAACTGACCTCATGCATTTGCCTTGGTATTTTCTATATAAATAAGTGACTTAAAAGGATAAAGTGTTTTGCTGTTGATTTACTCTGGCTTTTCTCCAGCTTTGCTGCTATAATCTATGTGTATGACAAAAGGGAAAAAAAAGCAAAAGATAAAAGAAAAAGAGACAAGGTGAGATATGTACTGCCTACGTAGGGACTCTATTTTTTCAATTTTGGTCACATTGGAGATGGCAGTAGACATGTTGTATCAAATTGAGGAATGTAATTCTAGGGAAGAAAGAATAGAAAATAAAAGCCAAGGGGAGGCAGAAATAAATTGAAGACATAAACAACAAGGAGAAATTCTAGAAAATACATTTTAAAAAATATAAAAGCCAACAGTCATGGAAATAACAAAGTACCATTTCACTGAAATATAGTAGTATTTTGTTAAACCGTTTTACTATTCAGAGTGTGTTTTGTGGGGCTAAGCTTTATGTAAGAAGAATATCAAATTTTGAAAGACAATTCAGAGTTTTTCTCTGACCACCAACCCTAGGATATAAATTAACTGTTTTCATTCAAGAGAAGATTTGGAAGCAGCAAATGAGATTCTGTGATGAGTGCAGAAAGGCAGGAAGAGGACTGAAGAACATTTAAATGAGAACAAATGTATGTGATAACATTTATACATACTCTGATGTTTAGTTAGTGGGAAAATAGATTTGACCAGACTGTGTAACAGATTATATTGGGAGTACAGCACATTGCATGGAATTGTGACCAGGTATGTTGTTACTGGTGTGTTTATTTCTGGAGACCTACCACTTAGCATGCACTTAGCCACATAGAAACTGTTCAACAAAATCCTTGAATGGCTTTCTGTGGCCTTTAGCATGAAGACAAAGCTCCACAATAGAGCCTATGAGACCTCATTTCACTAAGCTCCTCTCCTCATCCTCTCACCCCTGCCACACAGGTCTCACAATTCCTCCAATTCAGTTTGTCCACTGTCCTATCCTGGACCCTCTAAGAATTCCTGGTGCAAACAGTAGGCACCTGGAAAATATTTATTGAATTAATAAAGGTGGATAGATGGATGATTATGGGGAAGGGCAAACATTATTTTACATAGCAGGCAGGACTTTTAAATAATATGTACTATTTTATTTTTCAAGTATGTTTAAATAGATATTTTTATTCCTGCTGTCACCTAGATTGCATATCTGAAATTTTTTTCATTATATTCAATTATCTGTATAATTTTTAATTGTATAGATCTGTGGTAATATTTGCAAACATTTATGTAAGTCACTCTAACAAAAGCTTCAGCCCAGGCTGGTATAGCTCAGTGGATTGAGTGCTGGCCTGCACTCAAGGGTCGCTGGTTCATTCCCAGTCAGGGCACATGCCTGGGTTATGGGCCAGGTTCCCAGTAGGGAGGCCTGTGAGAGACAACCACACATTGATGTTTCTCTCCCTCCTTTCTTCTCTCTCTAAAAATAAATAAATAAAATATTTAAAATAAATAGATAAAAGCTTCATTCTTTAACCTTTAATAGAGACTATGAACAGCTACTAAAAAATGAATTTTTCTTTTGATTTTTATCTGAACACTAAGATTAAGATTATTGGTGTAATTTAATAGAATAATATCTTAATTAATCCATTGAAAAATCAACGTTCTGAAGAACCAAGAAACTTTCTTAGAAAAACCACCAAGGTTTTTGGAATCTTTCTTATGAAAGTGAAGCAAAAGGATATAAATTTGAATGGCCATAAGGGCAGAGAAATGTGACTTGTATCCTGTAAACTTGTTGTTTGAATTCAAGTCTGAATCAGCCTTCTACCATGTGATCTTCTGAAACCTGCAAAAATATATCAGAATAATCAGTTTTATTATAAATGTCAGCTTTTGTGTTAGCAATATTCAGATGTTTATCTTTTGTTTCTCCAACAGACTATTTTTTTTTACAAATCATAAGACATTAGGGCAAATTATAAAAATTAAAAATATACTTATTTCGTAATGCCTCATCTCAGTTGTGGCTTTTTTTTTTTTTCTAACCTGGGTAGAACGTAGCCACAGGGGATCTGTCTGGATATACAAGGTTTTTCTTATCACTTATGAGATGCTTTTTAGAAGTCAGGCAAAAGTATTTGTCAGGGAGTAAATGAGAGGGTTAACATAACAAATGCAATCAAGTATATACTTGCTCTTCTTCTCTTAGAGGGCTCTTTAAAAGACGTAAGTTATGTAAAGTAACAATTATAACACTGTATTGTTGTGGTGTGATATTTGTAGATGTAGTGTATATGATACCACAAAAAAAGAAAATGGAGCAATATAGGCCTAATATTTCATGTCTCACTGTCATTAAGTTAGTATAAATCTGATGTAGATAATTTAAAATGTAAATACTAGAGTACTACAGAGGAAATAACTGAAAAATTAGTGAAAAAAATTAAAATGCTATATTAGAAAATAGTGACTTGTAAAGTAAAACAGTAAAGGAGAAGTGTGGGAACAAAAAGAAAATATAATGAAAGCAAAAAGATAAATGGCATAAATTCAGCTCTGTCAATAAGACAGCTGTATTTGAATGGATTAAAAAATTCAGTCAAAAGGCAAAGATTATCAGACTCTATTAAAAAAACAAGATCCAGCTATACACTGGCTACCCTGAGTCACACTTTGTTTATGGCATTTTTTAAAATTGTTTTTCAAGTACAGTTTTCTCCCTACCCCCCCCCACCCTTCCTCACCACCCTAACCCTCCTCGCCTCCCTCCCCCATTTCTACCCCCTTGTTGTTGTCCATGTGTCCTTTATAATTGTTCCTGTAAACCATTCACCCTTTTCCCCCATTATCCCCTCTCCTCTCCCTTCTGATCACTGTCAGCCTGATCTCAATTTCAGTGTCTTTGGCTATACTTTGCTTGCTTGTTCGTTTTGTTATTAGGTTCCTGTTAACGGTGAGATCATATGGTATTTTGATTTCAAAACACTGTCAGATTTAAAGTAAAAAGATGGAAAATGGTATATTGTGCAAACAACAAGCATAAAAGCTGATATAGCTATGCTAATACCAGACAAAAGATACTTTAAAATAAAAAAAATGTTACTAGAGATAAACAGGACATTTTCTAATTAAACAAGAGTCAATTTATGATGAAAATGTAACAATTATGAACATATATCCACCTAACAACAGAGCCCCGAAATACATGAAGCAAAACTGATACAAATGAAGGTATGAAAAGGCAATTCAGCAATACATTTGGAGACTTCAGTACCTTATTTTCAATAGTGGATGGAACAACTAGGCAGAAGATCAACAAAGAAGTAAGACTTCACAAATAAACCAATGAAACCTAACAGGTATCTATGGAACATTTTGCCAACAACAGCAGAAAACACATTCTTCTCCAGTGCACATGAAATAGTCTCCATAATAAGCCATAATGTAGTACATAGAACAATTTCTCAATACATTTAAGAAGACTTAAAAATACAAAATTTTTCTCTGGCCACAGTGTAATGAAATTAGAGATCAATAACAAACATTGTCCTTATCTGAAAAAGTTCTTCTGGTATTGTGTAATCCCACAGAGGAGGAGAAAACTTATGTATAAAACTTTCATGGACAAATGATTCAGACTTGCAAAACAAGCAGACTGTGAACATTGTTATAAAGGAATTCTACCTTAGGTCCTCTATATATGAGGAAACAATGAGAAGGCCCAATGGAAGTGCTTTCTTTGAAACAAAAATAGACCTTGCTATAATAATTTTTAAAACACTATAGTTCCTACAAAAGAACAAAAATTGTTCAAAAACATTTCCTTAAGTAATCAAGAGAGAAAGGGACCATTTGAGGACAGAGAAATATATTTGGAACTGTCTTGTTTCCTTTCTTTTAAAAAAATTACTGAACTTACTGGGCTGATTCTGGTTAATAAAATTATATAGGATTCGAGTGTACAATCTATAATACATCATCAGTATATTGCATTGTGTGTTCCCCACTCAAAGTCAAGTCTCCCTGTATCACCATTTATCCCCTCTTTATTCTCTTCAGTGCCTCTTCCCCCTTTCCCTCTGGTAATCACCATACTGCTGTCTGTGGCTATGAGGTTATTTGGGGTTGTTTTTTCTTAATCCCTCCGCCTTTTTCAACCTTTCTTTTGAATAAGGTAGAGTCAGACCATTTTATTTATTTATTCTTTTTATTTTTAAAACTGTTTTATAGATTATGCCTTTACAGTTGTCCCAGTTTTTCCCCCTTTGCCTTCCTCCTCCCAGTACCTCTATTCCTTCAGGCAGTCCCACACCATTGTTCATGTCCATGGGTCATGCATAGGTTCTTTGGCTACTCCATTTCCTACACTGTACTTTACAGTCCCGTGGCTATTTTGTAACTACCTTTTTGCACTTCTTAATCCCCTCACCTCTTCACCCATTTCTCCATGCTCCTTCCATCTGGCAACTATCTGTATCGAAGATTCTGTCTGTTCTTGTTTACTTAGTCTGTTTTTTAGATTCAATTGTTGATAGATATGTATGTATTGCCATTTTATTGTTCATAGTTCTGATCTTTTACTTAAACAAGTCCCTTTAACTTTTCATATATAAATATCTTAGTGAGGATGAACTCTTTCTGTTTTTTTGCCTGGCAAGCACTTTTTCTGCCCTTTGATTATAAATGATAGTTTTTCTGGGTAGAGCAATCTTGGATGTAGGTTCCTGCTTTTCATGACTTTGAATATTTCTTGCCAATCCCTTCTAGTCTGCAAAGTTTGTTTAGAGAAATCAGCTGATAGTCTTATGGGAATCCCACTATAGGTAACTTACTGCTTTTCTCTTGCTGCTTTTAAGATGCTCTTTTTATCTTTAATCTTTGACATTTTAATTATGTTGTGTCTTCCAGTGGGCCTGTTTGCATCCATCTTGTTTGGGACTCTCTGTGCTTCTTGGACTTACATATATATTTTATTCACCAAATTAAAGAAGGTGTTTTTGTTGTTGTTGTTTTTTTTCCACTATTTTTTCAAGTAGATTTCCAGTTTCTTGCTCTTTCTCTTCTCCTTCATGCACCCCTGTGACGTGAATGCTGGAACACTTGAAGTCATTTTGGAGGCTGCTTACGCTATTCTCATTTGCAGGGGACTCTTTTTTCTTCTGGTTGTTCTGATTGGTTGTTTTTTGCTTTATGTTCTAAATCATTGATTTGACTCTCAGCTTCATCCACTATGCTGTTGTTTCCCTGTAAATTGTTCTTTATTTCAATTAATGTATCCTTCGTTTCTGACTAGATCTTATTTATGCTATTGAGGTCCTCACTAGGTTCCATGAGCATCCTTATAACCAGTGTTTTGAACTCTGCATCTCTACTTTGTTTAGTTCTTTTTCTGGAATCCTTTTAAACAAGAAACAGCCAGGTTCAGTTTGACCCCAGTCCCTATACCTTTTGCTAAGTGGTTCCAAGCCAGGCACTAGCATCAACCAGTCAAGATCCACAGCTTGGCTTTGCCTGGAAATCTCCAAGCCCAGCACAAGAAGCAACTATCTCAGATTGCTTTATAGCTCAGGCAGAGTAGACCCAGGCAAAACATGGGTGGGGGCTGACCTTGGCCTGAGCCACCTGGTAAACCCCAGAGCCTGCACACCCAGTGAATATCTACAGACCATGATGGAGCATTGCCACCCTGTCCCTGCACAGCTGATCCTCCATGGAGGGTGGAGGTTGGTGGTTATTGATCACAGCCAGTCCTTGCAGCTCTGTCTGGCCTTGGTATATCTCTGCCATTGACCTGCCAACAGCAATCAAGGCTCAACTACAAGAGGAGGGTATACTCAGCCCACACAAAGGGCACACCTCGGGTACTCAGCTTGGGTGATAGGGGAGGCTGTGCTATTGGACCTTACAGGACACCTACTACATTAAGCCACACTACCAAGACATGGAGTCATGGCAGCTCTGCCTAATACATAGAAACAAACACAGGGAGGCTGCCAAAATGAGGCAACAAAGAAACATGGCCCAAATGAGTCAGAGCACTTTAGCAGCTTAAACTTTTAGAAGTAAAATTCACTTGTGACTCAGTGTCATTACTTGTCATTTCTTGAGGATATACTTCTGAAAGAGATTAAGTATTATTTTGTTTTTATGTTAACTTAATATTTTATATTGTAATACATAGAATATATCTGAATGATATCTCTTATAAACTTATTACAAAACATCAAATGTTTATGATTTTTTATTAGAAGAGTATTAAAAAATTTAGTTTCACTGAAGCTTAAATACAACTTATTCAGTTTTTAGTATTATAGGAATTAAATGCTGAAAAGCTGGTTTAGCTATTTTGTTCTAGTACTGTTGCAATTTTACATAATTAAAATTTTCAAAGATAAGTGGCTCTTATTTTACTTTAAATATTTTTAATTTGATTTATTTCTTCTTTTATATGTTTCCATTTCTCTCTATTCCTAAATTCTTGTTATTTCTCTGAAATCATATGTTGACTGCTTAACAAATTTTTATATATAAAATGTTCTAGATTTTTTATATATAAAGTATTCTGATTTGCCTTTGAATGATTTATTATACAAATATTTTAGTACTTTGATTATATCTGCTAGAGTTTGATCTGTTATTAAATAAGTAGTTATTTGTTGGTTTCTTAATTTGCTAATTGATTTCAATCTGCGTTTGTATGAAGTACTTCATTACACATTTATTTGTGAGAATAATACCTGTGCATGATGAATTTAGATAGGATATAGTTGGATTTTCTGGTGCTATCTCTGTACTCCAATCCCATAGTGTGTTTAAAAAAAATTTGGACCCTGGCTGGTGTAGCTCAGTGGATTGAGTGCAGGCTGCAAACCAAAGTGTCGCAGGTTTGATTCCCAGCCAGGGTACATGCCTGGGTTGCAGGCCATGGCCCCCAGCAACCGCACATTGATGTTTCTCTCTCTCTCTCTATCTCCTTCCCTTCCCTCTCTAAAAATAAATAAATAAAATCTTTAAAAAATTTTGGAAACTTTATGTATGTAAAAAAGTTTGTTAAATGTAATGTTTGTAAGGTGTAGTATGTCTTTATTCTACTGTGCTTCTTTTTCTGTTCCCTGACTTTAGCTACATGACAGCCTGTTAGTGGTGAATTCTAATTCTCTCCACAACCCCATAGTTATTTTTCTATTTCTTTTGAACAGAATTTTTAAATGTACTTTGTTACCTATTATGTCATAAAAATTTAATGTTGTACCTTGCCTTTTTAAAACTAAATGATTTTTGGTCTTTGGATGAGAGTTGACTGCAAATTCCACTTGTGTTCTGCTTTTCTCTTCAGGCTGAGGTTCTTGTTCAGGACCGCTGCTGAGTTCTGATGGCTTTTTAGTTTATTCTTCCATTAGGAATAGTGATAAAACTGTTGAACTAATTTGATCATACTGGGTCATACTTAACTTATGTTTCACTTAGTATCCCAAGAACAGCTCTGATCTTCTGCATGGTACACCTTTAATGAGACATGGTGATGTTCTCAGAGGTTGCTGTTACACTATGTTCTGGCTCCAGGATCTCAGGGCTCTTCATTATAGCATTTGTTCTTTTCTCTCTTATGGCCTACCCATTTACCCTGTTTTTGACTTTCATGTTTTCATTATCATGTATTTGAATTCTGTACACTTGGTTATTTTTCATACAGTTGCTACTCATTTTGATTTATCCACATATTAAGTACTTCTTTTGCTCATCATTTCATCTTACATCTCTAGTTCCCCATCTGGGATTATTTTATTTTACTTGAAGAATAGTCTTTAGTTTTCCATTAGAGCAGGTCTGTTGCAACAAATAATTTCAAGTGTCATTTATTAAACAGGATATTTCTTTTGCTGAGTATAGAAGTGTAGAATTCTAGTTTGGCAATTTATTTTCTTGAGCACATTGTTGCTGTTGAGATATCGATTTAAGTCTAATTGCTCATTTGAACATAATCTTTTTATTATGAAAATATTTTTCTGATACTTTTATGATTTTTGTCTTCTTTCTGACTGGCAATTTCACAGTGATGTGTGATTTCTCTGGATCTTGTTTATGGTTGACAGTACTCTTGATCTGTAGTATTATTTTGGAAATTTTTAGACTTTATGCCCCCCCCCCTTTTTTACCTCCTTATCTTCTGAGCTAATTCCAACCCTTTGCCATTTATCTTCTTTGTTTTAGAATATTGCTTCTGCAGTTTTGCATCCTGTTGCCTCCTAGTACTTTATTTTGTTTTTTTTAACTTACCACTAAGTTCATTATCATTTTCAACTGTTCTAATTTGAACTTAAATACTTGCAGTGAGTTCTAAATTTTTTGTTTTGTAATTTATTTTTATCTTTTCAAATATGCTATCTCTTTTTTATGCTTTCTAATTCTCTGGGCTTTTCAGTATGCTTGTCTTTGAACAAAATAGCACATTTATTTTAAAGTCTCTATAATAATTTTAATACATTGAACTATTCAATCTGTTTGTATTGTTGGTTCTTTCATATTGAATTTGTTTCTCAGGTGCTTGGTTATCTTTGAATATGAGGTAGATGTTCTAGTTGAAAAATTATCAAAATGGTTTGAAGCCTAAATTGATGATACCTTCCTCCAGAGAATATTTTAATTTGTTCTGCCAGCTCCCAGGAAGACCACCAATCCAGTATCAGCTTCTCCAGTTTGGGAGTTTGTGATTTTTTGGCCACTGGATGTGAGTTGCAGTTCATGAAATTCAGCTACTCCGTCCAGTTCTACATCCATTTCTCTCTCATTCCTGGAATGCAGCCCTTCAAGCACTCAACTGATAACATGTAGGTTTTCATATGGACCCTATGCATGGCATGCTCTTAATTCGATCATTTATAGCCTCAGTTCTCTTAAATTGTCAGAACCACTGCTCAACTTTTTAGCTTCTCCTTCTGGATAGGCAAACTCTCCCTGAGCCAAGGAGCCCCAGAAGCCAGTCTCACAGTTTTAGACTTCTGTCCTCTCTTGTATTTTGGCCATGTCTGTCACTGTCTTCTTAATGTTTCAGTGCTGACAAGGTGGTAATGTTTATATTTTGTTTAGTGTTATCCTCAGAGGAGGACCATTTGAAATACTTGATTCTCCTCTTCTTGAAGAAGTCCTTTATAGAAGTTCTTTAGATACTAAGAATATCAGCCCTTCATCTGCCTTATATAATACTTTAATGTTTGTCATTGCCTCTTTAAATTAAAGGGTTCTATTATATATACCCAGAAAGTTTAATTTTTATACATTCAAATGGTTTTTATTTTGCTTTTTTTTTTTCCTTAGGAAATGTTTCCACTCTCAAGATTAGTTAAATATTTATGTTTTCCTAGTTCTTTCTGTGGTTTTATTACTTACATTGAATCATCAAACTTATTTTTATACTCATGGTATTTGCTGAAGATCTATTGGATTGGCCAAAAAGTTCATTTCGTCTTTTTCCATAAGATGGCTCTAGTAGTGCTTAGTTGTCTTTAACGTCATCTGACACAATTTTGTTATATTTTATTGTGACAGCTGTCATATTGGTGTGCATTTAAAAAAAAACTTATCAAAATTGGTGAATTTTGTGTAGTCATTTAAATACTGAAGATGGAAGAAAATATGCAATATTTTCAGCCTATTTATTTCAAGAAAGGTAAAAACAACTGAAATGCAAAAAAAAATAATAAAAGATTTGTGTAGGGTATAGAGAAGGTGACTGATTGAATGTGTCAAGAGTGGTTTGTAAAGTTTCAAGCTGGAGATTTCTTGCTGGACAATGTTCCACAGTCGGGTAGACCAGCTGAAGGTGATAATGATCAAATTGAGACTTTGAAAACAATCAGTGTTCTACCACACAGGAGATAGCTGACATACTCAAAATATCCAAATCAATGAAGCTATTGGTGAAAATGAGAAATGTGTCTTTTAATTTATAGAAGAAAACCATATGGACTTTTTGGCCAACCCAAAACCTTAATTTTTTACACCACATGTGAAACCAGCATTGCATATTTTAAAACTATATCATCCTTTTACAAGATTTTAAAATATACCACCTTTTCATATACTAAGCACTTATATATAATGGGGTATTCTGTTGATTTTTAGTTTAAACATCTATCTGGTCTTGAGAAACTACTGTTTAATCATTTAATGTGTCTCCATGTCTTTATAATTTTCTTCAGAATTTTATTGTCTAATTTAGAATAGTTATTATCCCAAATGAAGATTGGAGTCATCATATTTAAAAAAAACAAATTTGTTTTGTTGTTTGAACTTATATAAAATTTAGAAATTTGAAAATGAATTGATATCTTCAAAATATTCATTGTTAGGAGCATATGTGTTTCTTCATTTTGTAAGCCTTTTTATCATATCTGAAAACTTTAATTTCCTGTATGTTTTGAGTATTTTGTGTTAAACTTATTTTTAAACATTTTCTATTGTATTTTGCTGCTATTATAAATAAAATGTGTTTCCATTATGTTTCTAACTATTTTGGGTATAAAAGTAGATTTTCAGTTATTTCTCTTGGATTCTGTATATTTATCAACAAATAAATGCTGTTGCCATTTTTTAAATTTAATCTTTATTGTATTTTTTCCATTGTCATTTAGTCCCCTTATACTCCCCTCTTCCCAGCAATCACCACACTGTTGCACATTACCATCAGTTGTATTTCATTTTAAAATTGCATTAGCTAGATCATCTAGAAAAGTGATTAAAAAATAGTGATTATTGCAAGAATCCTTTCATTTTTCCTGTCTTCAGAAGAGCTTTCTCTAATGTTTGATTTTGAGTGTTGCATATCATTGCATGGCAAATATTTTTATCCTGGTTTCCTAGTTTGTTTTGATTTTTCTAATTTCCCTGTGTCTTCCTTTTTGATCCCTATGCTGTTTAGAAATACATGGTTTAATTTCCAAACATTTGGGATTTTTCAGACCTTTTTCTACTATTTTTTTTCTTGTTTAATTTAATTGTATCATAAGTTTTATATGATATTTTAACATTTTTTAAGATTTTATTATTTATTTTTAGAGAGGGGAAGGGAGGGAGAAAGAGAGGAAGAGAAACATCAGTGTATGGTTGCCTTTCATTCGCCCCCTATTGGGGATCTGGCCCGCAACCTAGATATGTGCCCTGACTAGGAACTGAACTGGCGACCCTTTGATTTGCAGGCCAGTGCTCAATCCATTGAGCCATTCCAGCCACGGCTGATATTTTAACATTTTTGAGCAGCAGACTTTGTTTTTAAATTGAAATAGTCATATGTTCCTAGTGGCTGGCTATATTAGTTTTCTATTGCTCTGTAACACTTAGTGTAAACTTAGTTTAAAAATGTTTGTTGTGTAATAGTTCTGTGGGGTCAGAAGCCTGACATGGTCTCACTGGGCTCTCATGGTGTTAGCAGGCTGTGTTCTTTCTGGAGGCATGGGGGGAGAGTCTGTTTCCTTGTTCATGCAGGTTGTAGGCAGAGTTAAATTCCTGTGGTCGCAGGCCCAAGTTCCTGGCTTGCTGTCATTGAAGGCCATTCCAACTTTTAGAGTCTACCTGCATACCTTGGATTATGGACCCCTTTTTCTACCTTCAAAGCCAGCAGTAGCGGGTAAAGTCTCACACTTCAAAATTCTTTATTGCCTCTTTTCTTGTTGATTGGTTAAATTTAAAGGGGTCCTGCGACAATCTAGGATAGTCTCCCCATTTTAATGTCCATAACACTAACACATCTACAAAGTCCCCTTTGCCACAGAGGTGATATTTCCTGGTTCTGGAGAATAGAGTGTGGACATTTTCAAGGCCATTATTTTGCCTTTCATACTGTCATATGGAACAATACAGCCTTATAATGCATTATACTTTAAAGTGGTAAAATTCTTTAAAAATTATTTTAAATTTCCTTTTATTTTTACTGTTTTCAGAGCTCTTAATATTTCAGCACAGGTCAGCTGGAATGAGTTCTCTCAGCTTTTGTTTTTCTGAAAAGTCTTTGATTTGCCTTCATTTTTGGAAGTTATTATTTCTTGATATGAAATTCTGGGTTAGCACTTTATTTTTTCTTTCATTGTAGTATAAAAATGTTGCTCCACAGTTTCTGTTGAGAAGTCTGCTTTAATTTTTATTTTTGATTCTTTGTATGTAACATTGTTTTCGATTCATAGTTCTTTCTTTGTCTTTGGTTTTCAGAGTTTGAATATAATGTAGCTAGGTGTTTTTTTTTTCTTATTATTCTTTTTTATTTTATCCATTTGAGGTTGTCTGAGCATTTTGGATCTATGGTTTATGTGTTTATATTTGGAAAATTCTTAGCCATTATTTTCTTCATGTATTCCTAAATACTCTGTTGTTCTTCTCAATTCCAATTATACATTAAACTATTTGGTATTATCCTGTGGCTTTTGGATGCACTGTTCTTTTCTTTTTATGTTATTTTTCTTCTTTGTGTTTTTGTTTGTTTCATAATTATTGCCTTATTTGTAAGCACTGATTCCTTAATTTTGTTGAATTTACTAATAAACCTATCAAAGACTTTCGTTATCTCAGTTATTTCATCTTTTATTTCTGTAGTTTGCATTTGTCCCTCTCTCTTTTTGAATTCCCTTTTCTGAATGTATGTCAACCCTTTCCTCTGGACTTTTTAACATATTGGTAAACAGTTATTTTAAATTCTCTGGAAGTCTCAAATTCTGGATCATCTTGGAATCTAGTTCTTTTCATTGCATTGTCTCTTGACAGTGGGTTGCTTTTTAATGCATGCACGTGTGTATGTGTCTTAAATTTTTATTGAATTTTGGATGTTGCGTGTAGTATATAGCAGTCAATGCTGAGGTCAGTAGTTTTAATGGCTGCAAATAGGCACTGTTCTTTTGTCAGGCCATGAGGCTGGATGTTGAGGCAGTCTGTTGAGGAGTTGGGCTAGGCTTGAATTTTGTTACTGTTGTGTTTCTCTTCAGTTTATCACACTGGCTTCCGATTCTTAGAGCAATGGACTGCCATATCCTTGTGCTTATAATGGGGCTGGGGACTTGGAGGATTCTCTCAGTGTTAGTGCTACATGCTCAGCTTTTGGCTGCCTGTGTCACCGATGGGGGTGGGCATCTCCATCCTCCTGCCCCTCTCCTGACAACCCACTTGCTTCTTTCTCAGTGCTATGCTGGTTAGTGGGACAGGTGAGGATTGCTTTGTTGTCCTGGTCTGGACTCCATCTCAGGCAGTTCCAGTATTTCCTGCACCTCACTCTTGGTAGCACACTTCTCATTTTATCAGTAGAAATTGTGGCCCAGGACAGTTTCCTACCTCTCCTGGGATAGAGTGTTTACCCTTTCCCGAGCCATAGTGGGTTTTACCCATGCCCTGTGAGTGGCATGTCTGCAACTCTTTTTTTTCCTAGCAGCTGAAAGCTTAAGGCTTTTTGCTCCAGGTGAGAGAATAGTTCATGCAGGCCCTAGGATTTGTGCCTTTTCCACAGTGGCAGCTGACCCCTCCTCCATGCCTGTACATAGAGGGCTGTTTTCTTGGGTCTCCTGCCCTACCTCCTGCTGGAGGCCCACAGAAAAGAGCCCCAGAGTATAAACTTTCTCATGCCTGAGGTCAGGCTAATCCACCCTCCAACAGTTCCACACAATTTTAGGTAATATTTTCTCATTCATTTGCAAGGCGGCCATGCCTTCCTCCACATCTTCAGCCCTGCTGGGCCCCAGTTGAGCCCGTCCACATGTCCCTCTTTGGAGTTCAGGCTCTGTGGTTGCCCTGTGGCCTTGGCTTTCTGATAGGCTCAAGAGAAGTTTGATTTTTGTGATGTTTCTGGCCTTTCTTGTTATTAGGGTGAATCAACACTATTTTTAAGTTTCTATATCCTGAAGCAGACTGAGCTATCTTTATTTTTTAAAAATAAAGAATGGATGCTGAATTATATTAAATATTATTTACCCTTATTATAGGTGGTAGGTACACAATGCAGTATACAGATCTTGTACCATAGTAATATATACTTGAAACCTGTATGACCCTATTAACCAGTCACCACAATAAATTTAATAAATAAGTGCTCGTGTGAATTTCTAGTTAATTTTTCCTGATGTGATGAGTTATATTATTAAGTTGCCTAATATTAAATTCATCCTTTATTTTCTTTTACTTGAAGAATTCTTTCACTAGTACATATTTCTTCAATACTTTTTAAGGGCTGGATATATAGGGATGAATAATAAAGATAAGGTTTTATAGATATGATATCATAATATCAGCAGGTAGACAAGAGTATATAAACAGATAAATAGGGCATTTGAGATTGTTATCAAAATTAAGAATGAAGTGAACAGGGTGAGTGGACAATAGAGAGGCAACTATTTTAGGTAGCATAGATAGGACCAGCCCAGGAGTAACATTAGTATGTTAGATTTAAAGGTCAAAAATGATCCAGTCGTTTAAAGAGTTGAGAGTAGAAAGAGCTTTTTAAAACATGCCAAGTTCTAATTCCCAGGGGCAGGAGAGAGAGCTCTGTTGGAGGATCAGAAAGTTGACCCATGTGGCTAACACTCGGTGAGCAAGGGGGAAGTAGAATGGGGACAGTTTGGGAAGGTAGTCAGAGCCAGATGACCATGCTGCCTTTGGCCAAGTTAGATATTTGAATTACATTATATGAGGGATGGGAAGAACTTGGAGATGAATTGTTTGGTACCTCTCGATTGCTAAGTGAAATTAGTTGTTCCCAAATCTCTGTGGTAGTTTCTTGATTATACCTCTGGTATAATTCTTTATCGCACATTAATTTGTCTTTCATTTCTAATCTCTTTTTTTCTGGTGACTTTTACTTCCTTTATAAGCACACTCCCCAACCCCCACCCCCATCCTAAAGAAACCTTCCTTTAACCTCTTCCCCTGATACTGGCATGCATTTCTCTTTTCACAACCAGATTCTTAGAAAGTGGTCTGTATTGACTGGTTCTTTTGTCACCTTGTACTTCATCACTGTGTGTGTGCTTTTGTAATAAGGATTTTAGCCCCAGGACCCAGCAGGCAACTGCTCTCTGAGATGTCCTCCTAGTCCCAGTGACCATCAAACCCAGCACCCTCTTGTTTAGTCCTGTTTATATGAATGTAGTATTTAACACTATTGGCCACATCTTCCATCTTATAAGTCCATAAACCCTGACTTCCTGGGCACTTTACTATCACATGTTTTGTCTTATCTTTCTTATTACCCTTGATTTCCTTTCATTTTTGGTTTACCCTTAAATATTAAGGGTTGTAAAATAATAAGAGATTACCCAAGCTTCTGATGATGGACTTCTCTCTCTACTGTTTGACTTGTCGTTTTTGTACTTTTACCAAAACAGCTTTCACTGTGCACTCTTGGATTTTTGCCTCTAGCCCAGACTTCTCTCTAGGGAAAGAGAAGAATATGCAATTGTATGTAATATGTCATAATCTTCATATTGCTACATAATCTTTAACTTTTTAAAGGATATATAATGTTATAAATGGCTATGCCATAATTAGCCTGACCATTTCTCTGTTGAAAATTTCTAGTCCTAGATTGCAGCTACAATTTATAATTCTATACATGTATACTAAAGTAGCTGAGATGGGAGAATGGAAAGTGAATTTTTCCCCTGACTACTATTCTCTCCCAATAAAGAGTGGAAATTCTTTGGCAAACCTTTTTCAGGCTTTCTTGCTTTGAATCAACCAAGAGGTCTCCTATTACTACCTGAGTTCAAGGTAGCATTTTAACTCTTGCCTGAGCTACTGAAAGGTCTTCTAAATGACCTCCCTGCCTCTAGTCTCTTGACCCTCTGAACCAGCATACTTTCAATTGTTAGAGAACAGGTAGTCCTTATGTCCCCAACACCCAAAAGAGATTGGAGTCTTTCACATGATGAGTCTGAGTAAAGCTGAAAAAGAGATTCACCTCCAATCAAGGCAGCATTTTAAACACACTAGTAAGTTGTAGTTTACCATGCCTACTACCAACCTTGACAGTATTCTTTGTCACACTTAACTGGTAACTCAGTCTCTCCTGAGCCAGGAAAGTCACTCATTTTTTCATCTGTTATTCTCTAAAAGTAATTCTGGAAACCAGCTGAGGGTGCTATTCTAAAAATTGTTGGTCCTCTTCCCTATAAAATATAGGAGCCCTAATAATGATTAGGCTTGTACCTGGATATATGAAGTGCCAGTGCCTTAGAGAACCTGAGAACATTGTTCATATTTGCCTCACCACTAACCTCCAGTCATGTGGCCTCTCTGACCTTTCCACGCTGTAGTCAACTGCCAACCTGATGGAGAATTCTGGGTTTTTGTGTTAAGTCCAATGCATCTAAAGATTCTGACAGTTGGCAACACTGCCAGTGTTGGTTCCTCTCCTGGGTGTAATTTGTGTGTGTTAAATGAATTCCCATTTGTATTTCTGACATGTTGATGTCTCAGAGTCTCTTCCTGATTGTCAGTCATTTCCAGTCGCACATTGACCAGAATGTAATTTTCAGCAGTTGGTTAATTCCTTTTTTGAGCCTTTCCCACCTGCTTTCCAATCTGACTGTATGTTCTTTTTGCATAAGAAAAAGGGTTGTGTTTCTTCTTTTACACTGAGGTTTATGTGCACCAAGCATGTCCAGCCCTTGTTTTGTTTCGCCACTATGAAATCATAAGATGGTAAATATAAAGCAGTGTCCATTCGGTAAGGCAGAGGGTGGGCCTGTGCACTGGTTGTTGGGGACATACTAAAGAGGCCCCTTCTTGGGCTGTCTTCCACTTCCATTGCTTTTCTTTCTCTCTGCTTCCTCTAACTTATTTTTATGTTAGTCTTCCATAACAACAAAGTGCCTTGGAAATTATCAAAAAGCTCAAGTGCTGATGGTAAATAGCTACTTCCTCCAATTCTCCACCCAACTGTATTTCTGCTTTGATACATTCTGGTCTATGCAGTCTCTAAACTCTACAGCCTATGGTAACTCTGTGCTGGATGTTGTAGATATGGTCACAATGTTTGATGATTGTGCTATTTTCTTTAGATAAGGAAGGGGTAGGAGAAAATAACTCCAGTCACTCTCTAATAGATTTGAAACTAATCAAGATTAGGGTGAGTTTAAAACAGTAATCAAGGTGAATCATTCTCTGAAGACCTAAGGATTTACTACCTCATATCTAGGGCATTGGTTCCCAGGAGGATGCTTCTATCTCTTAATTTCTAGCCATATGGTTTAGCTACCCACTCTGTGTATTTCCTTACCAAATATTGAGATTTTTTTTGAGGAAGAAGACTGATGGGGTCAATAGCTAGGTATGCAAGCTGCTTCAAGTAAGCCTCTAGAATGATAGTTCCATATTCATCTATGTGCCTGGTGTTCTCTCTCTCTCTCTCTCTCTCTCTCTCTCATCTCCTCCATGATCCTTTTATGTCCTAACTACAAACCTGTAAGTCCTTAAATTTACAGGCTGATTCAACATCAACATCCCGGGTCATCCATACCCATGATGGAATGGGCTTTATCCTTTCAATGGGAGAGTGAACCCTCTTAAAAGAGACCAAACAAGATGTTAGAAGAATGAGTAAGTAAAACTTAGAAAAAGACAGTTAGGAACATACTGTCAGTCAAATGCCACCCCCTTGCCATTCCCCATGATTTTGGGCAATTGAAAGCAGAGAAGGTGAAAAGACAAACCAAAAACCCTGCTTAATGGCATAGACTTTAATAAGATCATAAATTTATTAAAACCAAAACTCAGACATAATATAAGATAATAAGATGAGATGAAATGGGAAATATGGAACTAAGGGAACAAAATGAGAACAAAACAACATCAGTCCAAAACAAACAATTTGAAACAATAAAGAACTGAATGGCCAGGAAAGTGAATTATTGACATTAAGGGAAAAGCTTTAAATGATTCTAGAGAAAGCAAAAGCAAAAAAGAAAATGATGAAAGCAATGTAAATCGTAATGGGGATACAGCATAAAAATAATTGGTGCTCATAAAGTAAGGAAGCCCACCCTGAAAAAAAATTGACCAGGAAATATATTTGAAGATATAATAGTTTTCTGAAATATACTAATGTCCTTATAGAAAAGGTTATGATGTTCTAGGGGAAAAATTAAAAGTTGTACATTGATTAACGACGAGCTGACTCCTAGTTATAAAGACTTCAAAAGTAAAAAACTGGCAGACATACAGGCAGAAAAAAGGCAAATCACCTCCAGGAGGGGAAACTATCAGTCAGGCTGGCACAAGGCTTCTCCATATGAGCACCATTGCCAGAAGCACAGGAATGTACAAAGTTTTGAAGGAAAGAATTGGTGAGTTATTACCAGGTGTTAAAATTGAAATAGAGAACTAGGAATAAACAATTATGCAAATAGAGTGTAAATGTCATAAACTTTGACAAAAAAAAAGAATCAATTTTCATCTAAAATCAAAATGTGATTCAAAAATTCAAAAAAATCTGTTTAAAATAGGGTTTTTAAATTCTTTATTTTGATTTTATTTTTTACATTGTTAATTATCACCACTATTGCAGATAGCCCCCTTACCCACCTGCACCCAGCCCCCACCCCCTTCCCTCTGGCCTTCACCACACTGTTGTATGTGTCTCTGGGTCATGCATACATGTTGTTTGGCTCATCCCTTCGCCTTTCATCCATCCCTCCCTCCCCTTAACTCCAGAGAAAATTTTAGGAAATAATATCTCTAAAGAAATATGTATCTTAAAGTTTATTTTTCCTTGAGTTTTATTTGCATTTAAGTACAAAGAAAGATACATTTTACTCTTTTCATAAGAACACAAGAGAACAATTCTTTTAAAACAATGTGTTTCTGGTGTTATGACTGTGGGTTGAAATTTTGTGGTTTTTGGGGTGAGATTTTTTCTTAATATAAAAGATTGTTTAATCTTTTGTAGATAAGTTTATCTAAAAAACCTTATTCCAAAAAATATGTAAAACATAGTAAATAAACATATTTACACCAACCAGGGCTCTGGATGGCGCCTGGCATGGGCAGATGTTTTTTTTTTTTTCTTTTTAATCTGTGGTGCTTTTACTTGGACAGTTGTCCAAGCTGGGAACTGCTGCTCCTGAACAAGTGGTTTCCCTTCTCTGTTTTTATACTTATTTTAACAGCCTAGTGGCTTTCATTTTTATTACAACCCACCTCCAAGCTTTCTGGAAGTGAGGAAAGAACTACTCACCCCAGATGATTATCATTTTTCCTTTTGCCCATTTTCCTAATCTAATTAATGGGAATAATAAAGTACATAATTACTTTGTTACATTCATCTGAAAGACGGAAAACAGAATTTCATAAATGAGTGGATTGAAAAATAAAAGATTTGCTCAACCTCATTTTGTAGAGATAGCAACAAAGCTGATGCATTTTACTGTACTCTTCAGCTTAAAACATTTTAGTTATGAGACCCTACCCCTGCCACTTTTTCCTTTCTAACCTTCTGATTGTGGTGGGTAAATGTGTTTTTTATCATATTACTATGTAGTTTTTTCATTATACAAATATATGACAGCACATCAGCTGTCACGAGATGACTGGAGTATTTTTATTTTGTGTAAATTTTGTCTTCAGTAAATTCAAAGTGGTTATTATGGTAGGGTCTAATATGAATTTCAAATATGTACATTGCAACTGCTATTTGTAAATGATGAGGCATTGGAGTATTTGGCTCTACTACAAATAAGTAATATAAACTTGAATAATTTTTATGTGCCCAAGGATTCAACAAATGAAAACAAACTAAATTATGGCAAGTAGTAATTGCTCAAAAATGTAATAGTTGATAGAGATTGTGGGTTGTTGATACTATTTAAATGATGATTTATTTCCAGTACAGCCAGAAATGGAAGTAGTTTCATCTCTTTAGCAATAAGCTCTATCTTCATCCCTACCTACCTTCCTCCTACCTACCTACCTACCTACCTGTCATTAATGACAAAGAAACATAGCCATTGAATATTTTGTTCAGTTAAATTAGTGAATTTTTTAACTGAGGAACATTACAGCAACATGACTTTTTAATTTGATTGGTGAAGAGCCACAAATAAGTGGCCTATTTTACTTTCATATTTTTCTGTGCACTAATATAATTACTAATAAAGTAACACTTCATGGTTCTCTTAGCTCATATCTTATGATTATCTTGAGATATGATCAGGTATGTTTGTTATAAAAATTATTATGTAGTAGTCCATTTTCTTATAAGAATGTCAGCATTGTTTAGTTTGAATAATGATATTATTTAGAAATTTGCTAAGAAGTTTGCTTGAAAAAATACTAAAATAACAAGACAGTTGTTAAATACCCTACATTATAAAGTTGACTTTCCTTATTTGTGAGACAGCTCTCTCAGACTGTTACAGACAGAGTACTTAGCTATGAGGATGAAAGGGGAGGATAATTTACTTTTGGAAGATCTGGTCCCAAGATCATGGTGAGTGGAGGTGTCAAGACAAGAGCACAGCATTATAGAACTATACAAGAAGGTCTTTGTGTGATTGTTTTAATAGGTTTTGATTGGCAATATTCTTAATGTTAGAATGCAGTTTTATCCAAAGTAGGCTAGCATTAACGTACCTTGTTCAATTGTCATAACACCCTCATGATAGTAATCTCAATTTTAAAAAGTTATAGTTGGTATATGTATCATTTTGCCAATTGCTTTTCTTTTTTTAACAGAAATCTTGGAGGCTGGTATTAAAGGAACTTCAGAATCACTTAAAGGTGTGAAACGAAAAAAGATTGTAGCTGAGAATCACCTGAAAAAAATACCAAAATCCCCACTGAGAAATCCTCTTCAGTCAAAACATAAACACAATGCAGAAGAGCCATCTTTTGCTGTTCTTCAGAGTACTTCAGATTCTCACAAGAAACAGAATCACAGCCCTATAAAAAATGGGAAACCATTTACCAAACAAAATGGAGAAACACTTGGGATAATTGCCGAGGCCTCTAAGTCTGAAGAATCTGTCTCCCCAAAGAAGTCCTCATTTCTGCAGCATCCATCTGAACTGCGTAGATGGAGATCGGAAGGCTCTGACCCCACCAAGTTAAATTTCATAGATGGACAATGTGAATCTAGTTCTTTGTCAAGTAAAACCAGGACTGACCACAGTGAATGTATCTCCTCTAATTGTAGTCCTACTTCCTCCTCATATACAAACACCGCATTTGATGTCTTACTGAAAGCAATGGAGCCAGAACTGAGCACTTTGTCACAAAAGGGCTCATCTTGTACAGTTAAGATAGAAAAACTAAGACCAAACAAAACTGTACGATCCCCCTCTCAATTAAAAAACAGCTCAATAGATGCCCCAAATCAGACTTCACAAGAATTTGTTTCTGAATCACAGTCTTCTTGTACCTCATACACAGTGCATGTGTCTGCTGCTCAGAATGAGCAGGCATCACTTCAGTCAGTTTCTCATTCATATAATCAACATGAACACTTTGTTTCTAAATCTAACCAACAAAATCAACAGCTTCCAGTGTGTTCAGGTTTCACAAGATCACTGACAAGCCTGCACAATCAAGAGAACCCCAAACTTGAACAAGTGTATCATATAGCAGTGACATCATCTATAGGTCTAACTTCACCTTCCAGTAGAACTCAGGTTACTCCTCAAAACCAGCAAATTGATTCTGCTTCACCTATGTCAGTAAGTCCAGCCCAGTCTACACAGTCACCTCCCACACCAGTTTATAATTCAACTGCTGTTGCCTCTGTTGTGAATCACAGCGTAGAGCAAATGTGCAATCTTCTTCTGAAAGATCAGAAGCCCAAAAAACAAGGAAAATATATTTGTGAATATTGCAATAGAGCTTGTGCAAAGCCGAGTGTGCTTTTAAAGCATATCCGCTCCCACACTGGAGAGCGACCCTATCCCTGTGTGACCTGTGGATTTTCATTTAAGACTAAAAGTAATCTATATAAGCACAAAAAATCCCACGCACATACTATCAAACTGGGACTTGTCTTGCAGCCAGAGGCTGGTGGTTTGTTCTTGTCACACGAATCACCCAAAGCACTTAGTATCCATTCAGACGTAGAAGACAGTGGGGAAAGCGATGACGAGAGCACTGCTGATGAAAGGCAGAATGATGCAGGCTCCATGGACCTGCAGCCTGTGCCGATAATGAAAACAATACCAAGTTCTGAAGCTTTACCAAAATCAAGTTCCATTCCAAACAATCCAGGTCATGTGGTAGCTGATGTTTCACTACAGGACAAGTCTTCAGAATCACAAGCTGTGACAGAGTTACCAAAAGTTGTAGTCCACCCTGTCAATGTGACATCCCCATTAAGGGTTGACAGCTCCAAGTTTACAGATTCTAAGCTTGAACTTTCTAGTGCACAGAAACAGAAGGACCTGCAGGTTACCAGTGTACTGTCACATTCAGCCTGGACATCCTCCCTGGAGACTGATGAAAAGTCCTGTCAGAAAAGGGACATGAGTCAACCAGAGGCAAAACAAGAATCTCCCATAGGCACAGTACATGCCCAGCTACAAAGGCAGCAGGCTACCGATTACTCCCAGGAGCAGCAAGGAAAACTTCTGAGTCCTCGAAGTTTAGGAAGTACAGATTCTGGTTACTTTTCACGTTCTGAAAGTGCTGATCAAACAGGGAGCCCACCAACTCCCTTTGCCAGAACATTACCCACTACAGAACAAGACTCAAATAAGAATAGTGGGCCCTCTGCACCTCGTATCAATACACCAGCACCTTCTACGTTGCCATCAGGTGAAAAAGCATTGCTTCTAGCAGGTCAGATGCGCCCACCTTTGGCAACAAAAACACTTGAAGAACGGATATCAAAGCTTATCTCAGACAATGAAGCCTTGGTGGATGACAAGCAACTGGATAGTGTAAAGCCACGGAGAACTTCTCTTTCACGGCGAGGAAGTATTGATTCCCCCAAATCATACATATTTAAGGATTCTTTCCAGTTTGATTTAAAACCAATGGGACGGAGAACAAGTTCAAGCTCTGATATACCAAAGTCCCCTTTCACCCCTACTGAGAAATCAAAACAAGTGTTTCTTCTGTCTGTCCCTTCCCTTGACTGTTTACCTATCACGAGAAGTAATTCTGTGCCTACTACAGGTTATTCAGCAGTACCTGCAAACATAATACCTCCCACTCATCCACTGAGAGGAAGTCAGTCATTTGATGACAAAATCGGCACTTTCTATGATGATGTCTTTGTATCAGGACCTAACACTTCTGTGCCCCAAAGTGGACATCCCCGTACCCTTGTCAGACAGACAGCAGTAGAAGACTCTTCAACAAGTGAAATGCATGTCCTCAGTACCGGACAGTCCTTGGATGAGAGCTATCAAGGATGCAATGCCATGAGTGAAACTGTAGCTGCAAGGAACAAGTCATTGGTGCCAGGCTCACATTTAGAAAAAAAGAAATCTCATCAAGGGCGAGGGACAATGTTTGAGTGTGAAACTTGTAGAAACAGGTATAGAAAACTGGAAAATTTTGAAAACCATAAGAAATTTTACTGTTCAGAGTTACACGGACCAAAAACAAAGGTAGCTGTGAGAGAACCTGAACATAGCCCCATGCCCAGCAGCACACAGCCTCAGATTCTGCACTACAGAGTTGCTGCTTCCTCGGGCATCTGGGAACAGACACCCCAGATACGAAAAAGGAGGAAAATGAAAAGTGTTGGAGATGACGATGAAGTTCAGCAAAATGAAGGTGAAGCTTCTCTGAAAAGCTCTGAAGGTCTTCTGTTGCAGAATACTGTGGGCTCTTCCTCCAGTTTGCCTAAACGTAATATTGTATCAAGTGACCAGCAGCATCGAAATATACAGTTGCAAAACTCCCAAATTCAGCTTGTTGCCAGAGGCCCCGACCAGATCATGGATCCAAAGCTGTCTACCATCATGGAACAACAGATAAGTTCAGCTGTCCAGGACAAGATAGAGTTGAAGAGGCATGGATCTGGAATCTCAGTCATCCAGCATACAAACTCACTGAGCAGACCCAGTTCATTTGACAAGCTTGAATCTTTTGAAAGAGGCTCTGCACTTTCTCTCCAGGAGCTAAGTAGAACAGTGAAGCTTGGGTCCCTGAAAGTGATAGGAATTTCCCAAGAGGAAGGCAGCCCTTCTCAGAACATGTCTCATCCTCAGCAGCCTGCACTATCAGATGCTCTTAGAGCAGAACTTCAGGAATGTTCAAGAAAGATTTCAAGTGAACGGCATGTGTTAGGACAGGCCTCAAGACTTGTTCGGCAGCACAACATCCAAGTTCCAGAAATTCTGGTCACAGAAGAGCCAGATCGGGACCTTGGAACCCAAGTACCTGATCAGGAAAAATCAGAGAAATTTAGTTGGCCTCAGCGTAGTGAAACATTGTCAAAATTGCCGACAGAGAAACTGCCACCCAAAAAGAAGAGGCTCCGTCTTGCCGAGATAGAGCATTCCTCAACCGAGTCAAGTTTTGATTCCACTCTCTCCAGGAGTCTAAGTAAGGATAGCAGTTTATCAAGTTTCTCAGCTTCATTAGATGTAGAGGACATTTCTAAAACTGAGGCTTCCCCCCAAATCACTTTTCTCAATAAAACAGAGGTTCTCATGATCCCAGCTGGCTCTAATACACTTAACGTGCCTGGAACTCAACGGGAAATGAGACGTGCTGCCTCAGAACAGATTAACTGCATGCAAACATCCATGGAGGTCTCTGATTTCAGAAGTAAATCATTCGACTGTGGAAGCATAACTCCACCTCAGACAATGCCACTTGTGGACTTGCCTCCGACATCTCCTTCTGGCATGGGAGTGACTGGACATGTGCCTCTTTTAGAAAGAAGGAGAGGCCCACTGATACGGCAGATTTCTTTAAACATAGCCCCAGATAGTCATCTGTCTCCTGGGAACCCATCATCTTTCCAAGCTATTACTCTTCCTAGTGTGAATGCAGTGCCATTTCAGGGGCCTCCGCTCACTAGTACATTCTTAGCTGAGTTTCCTGCAAATACTGTGCACTCCCAGACTCAAGTTAAAGATCTGCAAACAGAAACTTCTAATTCCATCTCGACTAACAATTTTCCTGTTCAACAGCTTTTTGGTATTAATTTGTTAAATCAAATCCATGCACCCCTTAGCCACCAGAGCACACAGATGTCTCTGCAGGTATCTACACAAAGTGTCAAACCAGATGTAAATCCCAGTGTATGTGTCTCTTCTAAAAGTGATGATTGCTTTGCTCCCAAGTACCAACTGCGATGTCAGGTTTTCACTTCAAGCCAGTCTTGCTCTTCTAATCCTGTACATGCTTTGCCAAAGCAAGTTCTTTCAGATCCAGTTGGGGCTGACCATCGTATGTCTTCCTTAGCGTTACCAACCAAATTAGTAGATGCCATTTCTAATTCCTGTGCTCTGCCACCACTGAAGCTTGGGCCACCTGATGGGCAAGTGCAAAAGGTGCCGACATCGTTTACACTGCCTATTCACCTGCAGAGTAACATTCCAGGGTATTGCTTTGCCACAGTCACACCTCTGCCACAAATCCTTGTGACCCAAGATCTATCCAGTCAGCCCATTTGCCAGGCTAGTAATAGTGTGGTGCCAGTCAACGAAGAACGAAAGTCCCTGCCAAAATTGCAAAAAGTTCACCAGAATGCTTTGCCAAACTCAGAGGAAAAGCTTATTTGTGAAAATGTTTTTTCAGAGATGGGCCAAAATTCTTCTCCTGGAACTCAGAAAATGTCTATTGTTAGACTTTCCCCCCAACAAGAATCTTCAGCTTCAAGTAAAAGGATGCTTTCCCCAGCAAATAGTTTAGACATTGCCATGGAAAAACACCAAAAGCGAGCTAAAGATGAAAATGGAGCTGTTTGTGCAGCAGATACTAGACCATTTGAACCACTGAGTTCAAGAGCTAATGAAGTTAGTAAGCAGAAGAAACCTATTTTGGTGAGGCAGGTTTGTACCACAGAGCCCCTTGAAGGTGTGACATTGGAACAGGATATTTTTTCTCCACCTGAAATTAGCAGTGAGACTGTTAACTTGACAAATGTTTTACCAGCTGATAATTTGTCATCAGGACAATCTAAGTCTACAGCTATAGAACCTATGAAAGAGTTGCAAGAATTTGAAAACATCAAGTCATCTCTATCACTAACTCTTACAGTTAGAAATTCACCTGTTCCTTCAGAAAATACCCACATTTCTTCTTTGGAATATGTAGACAATAACCAAGAAAGGAAGTCTCCAGAGGTTAAAAATCAAGGTGACAAAGTGAACATCCAAGAACAAACTCCAACTACAACAACTGCTCTTTCAGTGCTAGATGCCGGAGACACACAGCAGCTGTCTTTCCCCAGCCTGAAGACCACAACCAGCTTCACGTGGTGTTATCTGTTCAGACAGAAAACATTGCATTTGCCTCAGAATGACCAGAAAACTTCAGCCTATACTGACTGGACAGTAAGCGCCAGTAATCCAAATCCACTTGGTTTGCCTACAAAGGTTGCTCTTTCTCTCCTTAATTCAAAACAGAAAACTGGAAAATCACTGTATTGTCAAGCAATAACCACTCGTTCCAAATCAGATTTGTTGGTCTATTCAAGCAAGTGGAAAAGCAACTTAAGCAAGGTACTTGAAATATTTTTTATCTCCAAAAATAGTTTGTGTAAATGACTTTTAACATGTCTTGATGCCTTTAAATACTTTAATTAGGATGATAAATCGTGCTTCATGAGTTTATAGCGATTCGAAAGAAAGGATGATAAATATGCCCTGGGAGTTACACTGATAAGGGTTACCCAGATCCTTTGTATCCTGAAACATTTTGAAAATGATAACTTGCCCTGAGCACTTTTTTTCCCCCCAGCTGAATATGTAAGTCTTTACTTAATGGTACAATAATCATGGTGTTACTTTCATGTTTCTCGCATATGAATGTTTTGTTTGTATTGTTAAGTGAGAGGAGAGTATGCTTTGTCCTCACTAATGCAAGAAAACAGAGGTGAATAATCAATGATTGTTGTATATAATTTTGAAATACAAGTCATTCTGTAGTTCTGAAAATCATCTTAGTGATAGAGAGGATTCCCAAAATAACTAACTCATACACTTGATGATTATGTTGATCTGATCAAGATTTATAGAGTAAGGTAGAATCAGTCTTAAATTAGAGTTATTGGCTATAAAAATGGGAAAAAATCATTTAAGTGGTGAAGGAAGGAAGACAGGAAGGAAGGGTGGAAGGAAGAATGGAAGGAAAGAAGGAAGGGAGGAAGGAAGGGAGGAAAGATGGGTAGATAACAGTATTATATTGGACTCTGAGCATTCAGAGTACTTGCCCTCTGTAGGTTCATGAGCCCATAGCACAGGTTCATAAACACACACATACTTATCAATGGGAAAATATCATAGTTCAGTATTACAATAGAAGTATATACATTTTTCAAAAAAGAAAGTCTAACACTGCCAGTAGGTTGAAGTACAGATACAGGAAAGATATTCAAAAAGTTCTGACTTCAGCTGAGTCCTTTTTCTTTTTTTAAAATTTTCACCTGAGGACATGCTTATTGATTTTAGAGAGAGGAAGGAAGGGAGAGAGAGGGAGAGAAACATTGATGAGAGAGGGAAACATTGATCTGTTGCCTCTCGTACATGTCAGGATGGTGGATCAAATCCACAACCTAGTTATGTGTCCTGACCAGGAATCCATCCATGACCCTTTGGTTTACAGGACAGTGCTCCAACCAACTGAGCTACCACCCGACCAGAGCTTTTAGGTGAATGTTAAAAAAGAAAACGTAGGAGTTTTTTTTTTTTTTCAGGCAAACAGGAATGAGAAATTTTAATAGTCTGATAATGACATGGGAGTGAGAAAGAACTTGGTTCATTTAAAGAACCCTAAGGAGTCTGTCATGGCTAGAAGGTGTTATAAGTTCAGAGTTGAAAGTGTAGGTAAAAACTAAATATGGACTTCCGGCAAGATGGAGGAATAGGTGGACGCACCGTGCCTCCTCGCACAACCAAGATTAGAACAACAATAATTTACAGACAGAATATCACTCAGAACTGATAGGATTTATCTGAATGGAAGTCGGACAGCCAAGAAGTTGAAGTAAACCCGTACATCCAGACTGGTAGGAGACGACGAGCCGGGCGGGCGCGGGGCTGGCGCGGGTCGGCGGCGCGCGAAGGTCGGGGAAAATTTGGCACGAAATCGGGGAGACAGCCATCCCGGGCGCAAGAACGCAGCGGTGATCCCTGAGTACGCAAGCTGCGGCTGGCAGACCCTGTGGGACAGCGATTGTGGACCAGGGCAGAGCTCACAGCCCAGGATCCCAAGGAAGGGCCTGAGCCCGGGAGAACGAAACTATCGCCATTGTCCGCCCCCGCCCCCGCCCCCGCCCCCGCCCACACATATAACGTCACAATCTAGCGACCAGGGTGCCCAGCCCTGGTGAACACCTAAGGCTCCGCCCCCCACCGTAACAAGAGCGACCGGAGACAAGGAAAGACATAAGACATGTTTCCAACAGAACAGATCAGTCCCCCAGGACTCTCCTTTTGAGGGACCAAGAAATAGCCAATCTATCAGATGCACAGTTCAAAACACTGGTGATCAGAAAGCTCACGGAATTGGTTGATTTTGGGCGCAATTTAGATGAAAGGGTGCAGGTTACCATAAAAGAGATGCAGGAAGATACGCGGAGGAGAGCCAATAGTGAAGGGAAGGAATCTGAGTCTCAAAACAATACAGTGGACCAGAAGGAAGATAAAATCAACCAAGCAGGAAAGCATGATGAAATAAGAATTCAAAAAATCGAGGAAAAGCTTAAGAGCATCCAGGACATCCTTAAACGTTCCAACATCCGAATTATAGGGGTACCAGAACAGGAAGGAGAAAAGCAACAGATGGAGCACGTATTTGAACAAATAATAAAGGAGAACTTCCCCAATCTGGCAAAGGGAACAGTCTTCCAAGAAATCCAAGAAGCTCAGAGAGCCCCAAAGAAGTTGGACCCAAGAAGAAACACACCAAGGCACATCATAATTACATTAGCCAAGGTAAAAATGAAGGAGAGAATCCTAGAAGCAGCAAGAGATAAGGGGACAGTAACCTACAAAGGACTTCCCATCAGACTGTCAGCTGATTTCTCAAAAGAGACCTTACAGGCAAGAAGGGGCTGGAAAGAAATATTCCAAGTCATGAAAGACAAGGACCTATATCCCAGATTACTCTATCCAGCAAAGCTCTCATTTAGAATGGAAGGGAAGATAAAGTGCTTTTCAGATAAGGTCAAGTTAAAGGAGTTCATCATCACCAAGCCCTTATTTTATGAAATGCTAAAGGGACTTATCTAAGAAAAGAAGATAAAGAAAAAGACATGTATAGTAAAAGGACAGCAAACTCACAATTATGAACAACCACACCTAAAGTAAAACCAAAAGAAACTAAGTAAACAACTAGAACAGGAACAGAACCACAGAAATGGAGGGCACATGGAGGGCTAGCAGCAGGGGGGTGGGAGGAGGAGAGAGGGGGAAAAGGTATAGAGAATAAGTAGCATAGAATGTAAGCTGATAATAGATAGGGGGAGGGCAAGAATAGTATGGGAAATGTAGAAGCTAAAGAACTCATAAGAATGACACATGGACATGAACTAAAGGGGGGGAACGTGGGTGAGAGAGGGGGTACAGGGTGGAGGGGAGAGAAAGGGGGAAATGGGACAACTGTAATAGCATAATCAATAAAATACATTAAAAAAACTAAATATGCATGGTAGTGGAGAGCTACTTTTTCAATGAAGGAGGGTGAGTTTAATGTTTAACTGCTCAGACTCTGCTCTACATCTACTAAATCAGAATCTTAGAAGATGAGACCTGCCCACGAGAATTTAAGCAGAGCTTCATGTGTATTCCTGAAGTGCCTATGAAAAGCATAGCTTTTCTTTAATACCAAGTGACTTGGTAGAAATGTCTCTGGAAATGTACATATCTAGATTTGTAACTAGAAGACAGCTCCAGGTGGAGGGTGTGAAGATTTTTCAGTGCATAAGTGTAATTAATGAGATTGCTCAGGGAAAGTGTAAAGAAGAGACAAGGACTTAGAATGGTCCCGGGAATCACAACTATGTAAAGGGTTGAATGGATGAAGAAAATCCACATAAGAAACTGAAAGAGATTGTTAATAGAGGAAGGAGGAGAGCTATGAGAAAGTAGTATCACACAGATCAAGGAAAAGGTATTTCAAGGAAAGTCGTTCCAGTAAGTTGACCTCCAGAGGAGTCAAATAAAGATAAAGACTAGCATGGCATTTGGACTGAGCAATTTTAATACCACTGGAGACTTGAGTCAGATGGGCATGTATCTATGTTCCCTCTTCATCCAAGCACCTAAACTAGATATATGAATCGGGAGTTTTCTTATCCTTCCATAATCTGTCTCAAGTTTTCCTAGCTTATTGACATACTATTTATTAATATACTCCCTAAGATGACTGGCCAAATCTTTCTAGTCATTAAAAATTCAGCTTAAATATCAGCTCTCATTTTGGTCTTTATAATTAATATCAGTTAAGTAGTATCACCTCTGTTGAGCTGCCATACCTTGTTCATAACTCTACTCTGATACTTTACAATACTACATTTTAGTGATGAACTTTTGTATCTTTCTCTTCCACTGCACCAGCACAGTCTGTTAGAACTTTCGGATGATGGAAATATTCTGTGTGCTAGTGACTACTGTAACAGGCAGTGTAGATGAGAGTCTGAGTTCTGTGAGGGCAGAGACTGTATTTTTTTCAGTTTTATATGTCCATTACCTGAAACATAGCAGAGTCCCAGTAAATATATGGGGAGTAAACAAATAAATAAATCAATGAATAAATAAAATATTTTTAAGTGGTAGAGTAGGGGAAATTCAACTAACCACAACACCAGGCAACTGGTACATGGAGGAAACTAATTATATACTGATTTCTTAGGGTGAATGTTAATTCACAACCCAATGTTAATGTACAAGTATTTATAATTCACAATGGAAAAGAACAGAAAAATACTAAAGTAAAAGGATTTCTAAGAGAAATAAGGCATCAACAACATATAATACCATGGAGTGGTCAAGCATATAAAGACTAAGGAAATGATAAGGGTTTTAACATGTAGCTTAGTGGTAATTGATTGAATAGGAACCAGATCTGATAGTGAGAAAGCAAAAGATAAGTGAGAATTTGGAATTGAAAAGAAGGTAAGAAATAGGATTACTCTTAAAAGTATGAAGTCAAGAAAAGGTGCATGTATGTATTGCAAGTGGTAGGGAAACCTAATGTGTTTTCCAGGAAAAGAAAAGGAGTCAGTGGCATTTTTACCTGTCAGGGTCAGTGTCACTGTCTCCTCATACTGCCTTCTTGAGAAACTGAGGAATGCAGCTTTTCTTCATTTCTGCCTTTGTGAGGACAGGGGCTTCCCAGAGTCCTCTTTTTCCCACCACAGAGGCCCTCTGTCCATGATGCACATACCCTCTTATTATCACTTACTATTATTAAGTCACCTTGGTACAATATCTGTCTACATGGTGATGTAATTTTTAAAGGAGGTTTGTAACAAAGAGGCCCTTGATTAGAAAACTTGTGCCTTGTGTTGGAGTTAGCCAGGAGACTGGAGTTTCAGCCTTGGCTGTTAACACTTTACCTTGGACAAGTGACTTAATGCTGAGAGTGTCTTTCCTCACTGGGAGATAATCCACTTGCACAGCCTGCCTCACGGAGTTATGTGAGAGTCAGATGGGCTGAGGAGTGCGAAAATTTGTGGATGGTACAATTGTGTGAAAGTCATAAGGTGGTGTTACTATAATGTTTCTCTAGAAGAACACACAATGTTTCATTGTGAGTTCATTGCCTTCTTCTGGAGATTTAATCATTGCCAAGCCAAAAGCTAAATTTGACCTGACCTGTGTTTGTACCTCACAGTTCTCAGTATTCAGGACCTTTTGAGAAGATACAGAGAGGAAACAGAATTATGGTTTAAAGTGGTGGGAGAAGGGGAGAACAAAATATTGGTAAATAGGTTAATGCTTAACGTAACAGTTCATTGAACTTGAAGGGGATTTAGTCATGTTTCTTGAGAGAATGACATATTATTATTTCAAAAGGAGTAACTAGCTCTTTGCCATCTCCAAAGAATAAACTCTTAAACAAATACACTTAATTTGTAGTACGAGTAGTGGGTTAGATATAAGAAGTTGTCTGTTAAGAAGTTCCTATTAAACTCATGGAGTACCAGGATGGAAGGTTGTAAAGCCTTCATTTGGGGGTGTCAGTGGGCTATGGTGGGATTTAGCGTAAGATTTATCAGTTTGCTGTGGTTTAGACAGGTATATGAAAGATAAAGGAGGAGAAAACGCAAATGACCTTCAACCTGTTGCTTTCTGAAAATGTATTTCATGAAGTTGACTCTATGCATTGTGTCCTGCCATGTTTTATTTTCCAAGTGAAACTTTAGCATGTTTGTGTCTTCAGTTTTATTAAATTAGTTTCTCTTTTTTTTTCCTTTCAGAGAGCATTAGGTAATCAAAAGTCCACAGTAGTTGAATTCAGCAATAAAGATGCCTCTGAAATTAACAGTGAGCAAGATAAAGAGAATTCCTTAATCAAAAGTGAACCAAGAAGAATTAAAATATTTGATGGAGGGCAAGTACAAATTTTACTTCTAAATGTACATTTAAATTTTCTTTTTAAATGTACATTTGCTTTCATGTGAATGAAGACTTATCAGTGTCAGTTTTATGTAAATATTGCAAGGTATCTCAGCTTATTAACAGAATCTTCATGGCAAAATATATATTCAGTATTATGTTAAATCCATTTTGTTCAAGAAAATGATAACTGTTTAGGAAATATAGGTCTTGGGAGGCAATTAAGAACATAGTTTTCAGCATGAACCCTGGAGTTCACACTGATTTACAGTAAGGAGTGTCTTGGAAAACCTGCTCGAAGAGAGATGAACTCATTACCTATTTGATGTCTGTGTATTTTGTTATGAGAAAACCAAAATGTAAAAGCCAATCATAGTTATCATGAAACTCAGAAATAACAGTTGTTGTGATTGAATTTAGCAAGAAAGAAGACTTTTAAACCCATGACTTATAAGAGGAAATATTTTAAAATTAAACCTAGTATTGAATAAGTTTGTTTGATTAGAATTAGCTATTAGAATATCAAGTGTTGATGCGAAAAGCTGGAATATTCTGTTACTTGTACCTGCATAAAATTTATATTGATTCAGTCTAAAAATTGTGCCTTGTTTTATTTTTTAGGTTGAGTTTTAATCATCAATATTTTATCAAAGACATAGTATCCAATTTCCCTATTCATCTTTCTTTCTTTAAATTAGATATAAATCAAATGAAGAGTATGTGTATGTCCGAGGCAGGGGAAGAGGAAAGTACATTTGTGAAGAATGTGGAATACGTTGTAAGAAACCTAGTATGTTAAAGAAACACATACGAACCCACACAGATGTCCGCCCCTACCACTGCACTTACTGTAACTTCTCCTTTAAGACCAAAGGTATGAGATGACATTGCTTCATGGTCCTTTCTATATTCATTGAGTTAGTAGCTCTAAGACCCAAGTATACATATTCTGTGACCAACAATGCAGTAGCTAAAATAGACTAATACAAATTACATCTTACCTACATTGTAGACTTTTTTTCTTTATGCTTCTGGACCTCTTGGGGGGAAAACGATTGTTTATTACATGCTTTTAGAATATGAGTATATAATAAATACAACATTTTAAAAGGAGCAATTGGTCTTTTTAAATTTTATTCCCCAATTACAGTTGCATAACATGACAACTAACACATTTTCAAAAATACTTAATTTGGGGCCGAAGAAGAAAAAGAAATTTTCATGATTACTTAGGTGTTAAACAATTGAAAAAATTTAAAATAATAACTGTAGTAAACTTATGATTATATTCATGCTTTATTATCTAATTTTAGGTGTGCAGCTCTTTTTTTCTTTTCATGATTTTTTTTACCCAAATTCTGTTGAATTTCAGCTTCAAAAGTTTTCTAACTTTTACTTTTATACTGTTTAATGTTTGTAGAACTCAGATCTAGTCATTAAAATTATACTTGGTACTGTTTCTATATTCTTTATACAGGGTGGGGCAAAAGTAGGTTAACAGTTGTGAGTACATGAAACAATGAATTTATTCTTGTATTATTATTTATTAACTATTGTATTATTTTCCATATAAACAACTGCAAATCTACTTTTGCCCCATCCTGTGTGTTTCTTACGTTGTAAGCCTTTATTATAGTTATGGTGATTTTAACCTCTACAAGTTTTCTGTAGCGTATAATGAATACACTACTATAAAATATTTACTTTCTTCATTAGGTCCCTTGTTCATGAATCATTATATGAAAATTTGTGACTTGAAATTTTAATATCATATAACACCCTTTAAAAAGTAAGAATCTTTCTAAAACAATACAACATAATTATAAAATCTATCTGAAAGGATTATATCTGTAAAAAATACTTAATTGATAGTTTTTTACAGAACTACTGTGTCTTTTTTGAATAAACATTTGCTTTACTTTTTTGATTGATTTTCTTTGCAGCTTTTGTTTTAAAAGTTCATCAATTCTTCAGCAAAATTTATTACGTTTTGTGGCTAGTATTTATCAGCATTTAAAGAGAATTAAAATATGTATCATCTAAGTGGCTTCAAAGTAGTTCTCCTTAAATGCCAATAGTATCTGAAATAAAGATGATTTCTTTTAAAACTGTTCTTCAAATAGCCTGTAATATTTTCTAAAGATTTCAAGAAATAGTGAGGAGTTGAGAGAAACAGTAATTCTGTACTTTTTTTATTGTGATGTAAAACTTTCTTCTGGAAATGAAGGGTGGATTTCAGGATGATTTTCCTGGTCTTGTGTGAAGGCTTTGATAGGATAAAGTGCTTTGATCTTTTAGCCCAATTTATTGTGCTTTTTTTGCCACTGATTTTAGTTCTATAATTAAGAAAAATCTATTAATTTCTACTTTGAGACCAGAACACCAGTAATAGGCTGATATAACCAATAAAAGGTTACCAAGTACAAAATGATGTTACCAAATGAAGAGGATCAAAGTATACTAGGAAGTGGGTATTTCTCAATAGAAGGAGGGAAGGGAATCAGGATATTTTAAAAAAATATGTTCATAAAATAAGGGGCAAGAAAGGAAGAAAACTTAGATAGTGGGAAACCAAACGAGACTATAGAAATTTCTGGTCAAAGAAAAGTACTATGAGTCACCAAGTATTAGTGAAATAACTTAAAACAACTTCATGTAAATTCTTAGGTGTTTATTAAATAGTGGACAGAGTATAATGACCCCTGAAAAGTGATTGTTGTATGTTAGCAGTTTTCCCGTCTCTCATATCTCTAATCTGCCTCATATCTGAATTTACATTAAACTTTCTGTTTTATCAGATAGGAATTATGTGATAAAAATGATTTGAAAAAAGCTACCTAAGGTGACTGGTAAAGAAAATACTAGAAATTCAGTATTTCCCTATTGACATGACAGTTCTCCTCTATTATGGTCTTCCCTTGTAGCAGTCTACCTTTTATAAATATGCAAAAAAATAAATAAAGATATTCCATACTTCTTAAAGGTAGCTAAATAATATAGGCTTGTTTTATAGTTGGCTGTAGATTTTAAGCCCTACTCTCATTTACTTTGTTTTCCTAGCCAGTTCAACTCTACTTCTTATTGAATGTGTCCAGTTATATTAAGTGAAAGTAGAAGTGATATAATGGCATGATATATTTATATAATATATGTATACACACACACACACACACACACACACACACACACACAAGAATAGCAAAATACTATCAAGGGAATGAGCTATAGTGCTAGAAATTGATGCCTTTGGTGGTAATGCTTGTAAATCTGTACTTCAGCATTTGTTCTCTTAGTTTATTTTATGAGTACATTTTCAAAATAATTGATTTGTTTTCACTCTTCTGCTTTAAAGGTCAGTCAATAGGAAATACACAGTGAGCTTGCATCTCTGTAGCATTTAGTGCCATTTATATCATAGAAAGCTAGATAGAATCTATTTGTGGCTATAGGAATCCAGAAACCAAATCTCTCTTGCTTTCCAGAGGATTTAGATTAAGGTTTATTAAATCTGTTGAAAATTTTATCTATTAAATTAATGTACAAAGTTTATAGCAGTGCTGGGGATATTTGCATTTTAATGTGCATATTTAAATGTAAATTGTTTTGTATATTTTAAATTATTTAAGAAGTTGGTTAATAGCAATAGCTGGTTGTGAGAAAATTTGCTTATTGAAAACTTATATTTCCAAATATGCCTAGTTACAATTATACAGTAACTTTTTCAAAAGGAAAATAGTCTTCTGTGGCTATCTATTTTGGAAACAAAAGCATTTTAAAAGAACATTATTAATGGATCTTGTATTTGGGTAATACTGTTATTAGACTAGAAAGTGTTCTGACTTATAAATGGAAATTTCAGCCAATTAATTTGGCCAAACTATTTGTTGTTACTTTTAAATGTAAAAACTAAAGCACACAGAAAAGTAGAGATTTGTATAATAAACATTGGTATGCCCATCATTTAAAAACAATTATTATTTTGCCATATTTGCTTTGTGTTTTGTTTTTTAAAGTGTACTGTAAGTAATTGTCAGACATGGCCAAGGTATTTAAGCCAAGTGTTATCTCTAGAGTCATAGAGGTCAGGTTTGATGAATCCTAGGCATTTTCTGGCCTGGGTGCCTTCTTACACTTGAACCCCTGAAGCACTAAGCTATGGGATGGTGTGCATACTTTCTAGTGCAAGAATTGACTTGAACAAATGTGACCAGGTCCATGGACTTAGTGCATATTTAGTGGAATTGAGGTTCTATAAATACAGCAACTTTGCAGACCCTTCAGCAACCATAGGCCCATAATCTAGACCAATAATTCAGGCATTTTTGCCTCTTCTAAAGACTTACTCTCAAAGTTTTTTGCCCTGCCCACAGAACTCAGTATTTAGATTTTATTTCTTTTCTCAAAGGATACGGTTTTCCCTTGTTGGCAGTTTTTCTGTGTGTGGCATTCTGCTTGGCAGACCCAGAAGAATCCATGCTCTCACCCCGCATTCATGATCACTTAGGGTAGGCATGTCCAGTGGTTCCCACTTAATCCAATAGTACGTATAGGGATTCATCCACCAGCTGCCAGAGGAAGCATGCCATTAGAGATACTACTGTGAGACTTTTAGTCAATGTGAAGTGAAAGGAATGCAGGAAATTCGTTCTTATGTTCCAAACACACAGAATCACTATTTATAATGTAACAATAACCAAATATAGTTTTTAATAGTCAAGCTGGAAATTTAAAAGGCTAATTCCTAGGTACCAAAAATAAAAGAAGAAACTCCAAGATAGCTTGATGAACAGATACTTTTTAAAAAGTCCATAGGAACATCAAAGCCATCTAGATAATATGCAGAAATACTTGGGATGTTAATGCTAATGCTGAAATGGAATCAAGGCCTCAGAAATAAGCCTGGCTCTCCTGTCCAGAGACTTTTGGGGGAAAGCCACCTGCTAAAAATCGAAACCCTGTACCTATGCCATGTAAAAAACAAAACAAAAAACAAAACCTGGTCCAGAATCAGTGGTGTGAAACCACTAACGTCCCAGGCAGAAGCAATTAGAAAACTGACCCAAACAAAGTAGAGGAGTCAGATTTGAAAAGAGAAACTATTACTAATAAATAACAAGGTTTCTACAACATACAGATACCAGTATTTTCTTTTGTCCAAATTTTAGTCATTGGGATTGTATGACTACAACCTGTACTTTCACTTGAAATAGGATTGGAATTTGCCAGTGTTGACAAATGGAGTAGCAAAATAATACTATGTAAGCTTAGTAAACATTCTTTTCCCTTAAGGAAATCTGACAAAACACATGAAGTCCAAGACACATAGCAAGAAATGTGTGGATTTAGGCGTCTCAGTAGGTTTAATAGATGAACAAGATACAGAAGAATCAGGTAAGGCTTTATTCCATATTTTCCATAAATGCTATTTACAATGTACTATTTTTTGCATCCATATTCTTCTTTTCATTCCACTGATACTGCTTAGTTTCTGTTTTCATTACCTCTTGATTATACTATGCTGTAGACCCCTCGGTTTGCTCATCTCTAATTTGTCTTCCTTCCTATCCATTTATCCCACTGATGTCAAAATGATCTTCCCGAAGCACGTGTCTGATCATACTGCTCCTCTGCTCCAAGTCTTCGTTGGTTTCTGTTTGCCTACCAGATAAAGTATGAGCCACTCAACCTTACATCCTCAAAGTCCTTTGTAATCTGGTGCCTAACCTACTTCTTGACTTTTATTTATCGTTTTCTTTTACCTCTCGTAATGCTTGAATTTCCTGCTTACACGACATTGATTCAGCTTTCTATTTATGCAGCCCTCCCTGACACCCCCGCCCTCAATCCCCACGCAAACCTGGCTCCCAGTCTGCATTGATTGAAGTCTTACTTTCCTTCAAGATTGACTCATATCCACTGCTGTCATGAAGCCTTCTCTGATTTTCCCTTCCCACACTACTTGCAGGAAGCAGTTTTTCCTTACTCTGAACTGCTATAGTATTTTAGTTTTCCAGCTGAAAAAGTGGAATACTTTCACTTCCAGCTGAAAGTATTGAATCCCTTTCTGCCTTATTTTGGGATGATTTATATGCTTATCTTACCTCGCCACTGAAATTCTTGAGCAGATCACGAGCAGAATTGGTGACTGAGTAATGCTTGCTTCACCCACAGCCATTAGCAGAGTGCCTTGCACCTGGCAGCTACTCTGGATATATTTGTGGGATAAAACATTTGCTCGCTCCCCAAAATGTTTGTTATTTTGAAAAAGTTAACCAGCTATTTTCTTAACAATGTTAACTCAACAAATAAAAGTATTTGTCTTCAATCAGTTTAAACCTGTTAAGGAAAATAGAATTATCCTTTTTTAAGACTCTTTTTAAAACCTAAGACTTGTCAACAAAAAAGTTGTCCTACTGTTTTTTTTAAAAAGCCCTAAACTAAACATTTACCTTCTTTACCTTACCTTGCTTATTTTATTTAATATGCATTAGTTCAATGTACAGAAAATTTCCAAAGAAAAACGGAAACAACATTGAAAATATAGGTAAAAAACCAAATGCATCTAATTCTTCCTGACAACCAGTAACACACTAAATTAATCAGCCTGACTTTATTTCTAAATATGCTAGAAAAGTGACTCTCAGCTTAAGTGGTTCAGCCGAGATGATTTATTACTCTAAGCACAGGACAGGACTGCCTTCAGCCCTTTTGGGGCACTGACAGATTCTGAATAGAAGGAAAAAGTAACCACCACAAATTTAGGAAATAAGCTGCTTTTTAATGGTTTACATACATATTCATGTTTTGATACATACTGAGGATGACAGAATTAGGATTTAAAAATACCCCATTAACATGTAGCTTTTTGTCATAGGAACATATTTATTAAAAGCCAGTGCTTTTCAGTTTTATTGAAATATAACGGATATACATCACTATATAAGGTTAAGGTATACAGCACAGTGGTGTGAATTATATGTATATTGTGAAATAATCACAGTAAGTTTAATTAGCATTCATTATCTCCTATAGATACAATAAAAGAGAAGTAAAAAATGAAAAACCTATTTCCTTTATGATGAGAATGCTCTTAACTTTTGTATACAAGAGGGACTACCCCAAAAACCCAGAATTTATTTATAAAAAATTGTATATTTATTCTTACATGTGTAAACTTGGGCCACCTTCAAAATATTCTCATTTTATGCAACGCATCTATCAAGACTTTTTTCCACTGCTCAAAACAGTTTTTGAATGTGTCGATTTTGATGTGTTTTAAGTGCTTCTGCTGTTTTTTGTTTCACCTCTTCCACATTGGCAAAATGTTTTCCTTTGAAGACTTTTTTCACCCAGGGAAACAAAAAATAATGCCATTCAGGGCAAGACCAGGTGAATAGGGAGGGTGGGGCGCGGGGATCATTCTGTTTTTGGTCAAAAACTGCTGAACACTGAAGTTCTGTGCAGGCAGTTGTGCTCCTAAATCACCCATCATGAAATGGGCAAACCTGTTACAAGAGTCTCAAAAAAATAGTCACTGAAACTGAATGCAGCCTCTCACATAATGCCAGCTGGTGCACTGATACAGACTGGCTCCTAGAACACTCAGCAGAGAAAGCCTGCCCTCCAGAAGATAATTCTGGTTTGGGCCCTCCCCCCACCCCATACACCATATTAACACTGTTGTCACTATGCTATACATTACATCCCTGGTACTTACCTTTTAAATGGAACTTTGTACCTTTTGACCACCTTTCTTTACTTCCTTCTCTTCTCACCCCCTACCTTGGGTAACCACTAATCTGATCTCTCCTTCTATGGGTTTGGTGTTTTGTTTTGTTTTGTTTTGTTTTCACATTTCACATATAAAAACTAATTTTTTAATTGTTAGGAATTTAATTCTTTGTCAATGTCTTTGTTTAATTCTGTGTCAGTGTCTTTTTATGTTGAGCAACTCAGAAGTAAAAAGCTAGGAAAAATGAGTAACAGTTTTAGCAAGTATATTAATGCCCATAGACTAGAAAGGGATAAAGTAGAGGTTGCAATATAAAATACTGATGTCTGGAAAATACGGAAATATAAGGTATCATTATAATAATACATATTCTTACATGTTTTATTTCTTCAAGAAGAGGAATCCTATAAAAAATTAAAGGGTCTGTAGAATGCACTAACTTGTTAAGGAAGATAGTACTTATATCCCAAATTTGCATAGGGGAATTAAGTATGGTTTCCATTAATTATCATTTATTCTTTAGATTGGCTGGCTGGCTGATGCACTTACATATCTTTGTATTCATTTTTGTGTTTCTCATCTCATTCCAAAACCATCTGATGCAAGTCTTTAGATTATAACTCAAATTTACAGCCTAATTTTCTCTTCAGATTAGATCTTCTGATAAACCTAGATAGTTTTACATGTTTTTCTCACAGTTTAATTTTTTAATTACTGTATTTATAGGTAGTGTACTTGAAGTTGTTTCACAGTTTTTATCAAGTAGTAAATTATAGCATGTGCTGTGTAATACAGCACAAGTGCTATGTAATACTAGGGGCTTAGTAATTTATTAATATGCTAACAAAATATATTCTACTTTTGCTTTAGTATAGGCTTGGGATAAGTTATAAATGTAGTAAACATTTGCTATTTTAAACAAATTGTCTTATTTTCCTTTTATTTTCATTTGCTTTTAAAAAATGTTATGAGTTTTTTTAAACACAAAAAGTTACACAAAGTTTTATTACATGCACGCACGCCTTCACACCAGAGTTGATTATATAGTGTGGGCAAAAGTAGCTTTATGGTTGTGAGTGCGTGAAGCAGAGTTTATGCTCACATTACTGTGTATTAGTTATTGTATTATTTTCCACACAAACAACTGTGCACCTACTTTTGTCCTACCCTGTAAATATTTTCTCACGTTTGTTTCAAATCTTTTTCATAAATTCATTGTATGTTTGAAAAAAACAAGCTAAGTAATTACACATTACATGCAGTTTTCCTTGCCCATCATTCCAGTCACTCCCCCCTACAGGGGCAAACAGTGCAGTTAAGGCTTTTCCTTTCAATCCCTGTAATGTGTGTGTATATATGTATATATGAAGAGTATATGGTTTTGTTTATATTTGTTTTTAAATTTGCAGAAACTTTACCACCTTGTACGTAGACACCTAGAAAATTAATTTGCTTTATAATTTTAAATTGTTCTCCAGAAGAGATGTTCCGTTTCTGCATATCCTAAACTATATCTACTATTTCAAGAATTTAAACTTTTGGCCAATTTCGTCAATTGATAGTTTGCTGTCTTTATTTGTGTTTTCTTGATTACCATTGTAATGTTGGGTCTTATGCTTTAAAAAGGTTCATTCCAGTAAACTGGTGATAGTTAAAGATGGGGTTTCACTTAGCAATTCTTCAGATGTCCATGTGTTGGCGGGGAGAGTCCCTAAGACTGGAATATTGCACTGTGTGTCCGGAAGGTGCTTGATTTTCTAGTCCCGCGCTACCCCAGAATATGCCATCAATTCTTCATCAGTCTCCTTTGCTGACTTCACCTCCCCAGCCTGTAAATGGCTGTGGTCTTCAGTCTCCTTTCTGTCTGTACTCACTCTCTGGGTAATCTCACCCAGTCTTCTGACTTTAAATGCCGTCTATATGCTGGTAATTCCCATATTCACTCCAACTTTACATATCCATCTGCCTATACACCATCTGCACTTTGCTAATAGGCATTTGAAGTTTGATGTGACCCAACTTTTGATTTACTTCTTACCTCTAAGAAGCACACTTTTCTTATAGTCCTCCCCTATCCTTCCCGCTGCTAGACCAAAAATCTTGAAGTCATTCTTGATGCCCTCATTTTGCCTCCAATCCACCAGATTACCTTTCTGCTCTTCCTTCAAAATATATTCACAATTCAACCACTTTTAACTACCTTTGCCATGCAACCCTGGTCACAGCTACCATACCATCATCTCTGCAGAATTGTTTGTGGTGGCCTCTGACAGGTTCCTGCAGTTCAACCCCTGCCCCTTTACAGACTGTTTTCATCACAGCAGCCATAGCAGTTTTTTTTAAAAATCATGTCTTTCCTTTGTTTAAAACCCTCCAGCGGTTTCCTGTCTCCTTCAGAACAGTGATCTACTATATACCTTCTGGGCTCTCCAGCCCACTTACCCTTCCTCATTACCACCTCTCAGAAGCTCTTCTACTCCTGCTCCCCTTGCTCAGCCAGCTGCAACCACACTGATCTTGCTGTTTACTGAGCACACCCAGCAGGCCCCCCATCTGGCCTTTGCACTCACTTCCCGTCTTTGGAATGCTCTCTACCAGGTGCCGCAGGACTTACCTTGGTATCTCCTTCAGATGTCTCCACAGTGAGGACTTCCTGATCCCATTCAAAACAAAAAAGCACCTCAGTCTCTCAGTGCTGCTGCCAGCATTGCTTAGGCCTCCTATTTTGCTTTATATTTTCTTATAGCACCAAGTGCCCCCAGAGGTGAGGACAGAGGTTTCACTGTGTTTACTGCTCTATCTCCAGCTCCTTAGGATTGCACCTCACAAGTAGTAGATAGTAGTAAATCATTGTTATTTACTAATTAACATATTAGTAAATGATTAATAAATATTATATTAGTAAATGATTGAATGGATCACTGGGAACAAGTGACCTATAATCTGGCAGGAAATAATTCAAGATTCTTTTTAGAATTTGATATATTAGTTACCCATTAACTTCCTTTACTAAAATCAGTTGGTAGCTATAATATAATATTTAAGGCCTTTAATTATAGGGTTTGCATAACATAGTCAAGGCCATTGTAGGCATATTGAAGTGGCAAAGGCATTTGTTTGGTAATTTCTCGTTTTTTGATCAATGACTCAGAAAACTAGAAGATAATTTATCTAACTATTCCATTTTCGCATCTTCAGTAATGATCGCTCCAGATTGATAAAAACCTGTTTGTTTTTTCAGTAGTCCAGAGAAGAAAAATTTATTCCCTTTGAGATTCCTTCATTTATCCATTTAGCATTTCAGCACTGTTTAGTAGGCGCACAGTCACTGCCCTTAGGAGCTCCTCGCCCTGGCTGTGAGGTTGGAGTGTGCCAGACTTGGCAGGGTTCACTTCCAAAGGCTGGGTTCAGCAAAGAAGCAATGATGGCCCAGTTGGTTGCAGAAGGATCACTAAGTATATCCCAGAAGAAAGGAAAGGAAGTTACTCATTCATACATTACTTTATTTCAAAAGGTATCAATGAAAGGATAGGGTAAGGGAAGGTAGATGTTCTGGACTGAGGGAGTTGTGTGAGCAGAAGTCCAGAGAAGTCCAGAGGAATAGGGTGTTCAAGGGTAAAGGGTACCGGATGAGAACGTTGGAGAGGGCGCATCCTGGGACGGTGGTTGGTGAACAGATCATCCTCTGTGAGCACTTTAGCGTGGGAAGCAGTCATTCTACCTTTCAACTGTACTCACTTATCCTTAGATACAATGTCTCTGCTGTGGCAGTTTATACCTTTTTGATGTTTGGACACTTGAAAACCATTTTCTCTTAGATACGATTTTTCAATATTTGTAGTCTTGTAAACATTCAATAATATACAGAGTTCCTTTTACTAAGAAAGTGTTTTTTTGTATTATTTAAAACCATTGCCTTGTTTAGGCCCATATGTTTCTGATATTTAATCCAGATTATTCTCTCTAATGTCCTTGAAACAAGGAAACAAGTGATAATCTTTGACCCGGGAATTTTTATTACTGCCAGTTTTGTTTTTTGTCTTCTGTTTTATTTCGTAGTGGGACTTTAGATAGTAATAGCTAAAAGAAGCATGATTTCATTAAGTTCCATTCAGCAACAACAATAATAATACTATAGAGAAAAAATTCTTTTTCTGGAAGGGTGTTTTTACAAGCAAAGTACATCCTTCTTTCTCCACCAGATGGAGTTTACAAATTTGGGTGGAAAGTCTGGTATGACTTTTCCCTCATGACATCCAGCTTGTGTTTATATGTATAAATGTGTGATGACTAATTTAGAAATCTCACTCTTCATTTATTAAATTAGCAGCATTATTTTCCCTGGAATTAATGTCTGCCCTGGTCCAGCATCACTCTGGTATAGAATTTTCTTCATAGAATAGACTAACATAAAAGATAAAGACTTGATTTGTTTCTACTTTAATATTTCTATATTTTAAAACATTGCCTTTATCAACTACATAAAGGTGTTATGAGGATTAGCAGCATGTTATGAAGTGTTTGATTTTACTATCAATTTCATTTTCCAAGAAAACACACAAATTATTAGATATAACTAATAAAGTGGCTTGACTTCAAAAAAATTAGAAGGGAGACTAAATATTTTCAGGTGTTACAGTTTTAAGTTTCGAAGTATGTATCTACTAGTAGAACAAAGTTCTGGGGTTTAGAGGCTGGTCTGCTTCAAGTGATTTTATATGCTGGGGTCTCGTCCCTGCTCCTTCTTGCCCAGTGCAGTTTCCCTGCCCCCTGGTCACACAGGGTAAGCTCACCATCTTAACACTCAGGTTACTCTGAGACTTCAGCTGCCACATGAGATCCTTTGTCAATATTGAAATGCCTGCCTGACAGTGTAGTCCCCATTTTCTTGGCCCAATAAATGAAAATGAAAATTGTGCGATGTAGTGCCTTCTGACACATAGCTTGGCTATTATGGTTATCAAATGCTTTTGTGGAATCCTGGGGTCATCATGTCATTTCTCATTTTCTTAACCTAACAAAAATCCGATGTTAAGCCCATCTCATGTTATACTCCAAGAAACCACACTAGGATTCCATTTGTTGTATGTCTACAATAAAAGTTCGGGAAGATGCTAAGGTGCCGCCACAGCAGTGGTTGCAGTTTGCTAGCTTGCATTCCAGAGGTGGTGATTACAGGGGCTTTTCAGATGCCTTTCATCAGGCCTCCACAGCTGCATGGAGTAAGGCATATGTGGTCCAGCCATGTGAAAAGGGGGCGTCTGAAATAACTAAGAAAAAACTATCGAAGGAATATCTTTTTTCACCAAGGTTTCTGTAAACAGTTGAAATTTACCCTTTAATTATGCTGGTAGATTACAGATGCCAGATAAACCATACAGTGTTTAAAGAAAAATAAGCCAAATTTAGGAGCCACTTGTCTTTTAGGAAACCAGTACTGTAAAACATCACGTCTTAATATGAAAATTTGTGACATTGTCTTCAGTAGAGACTGAGTAAAATGCCTAAGTAGTTTTGGTAGCCACACTTCATATTTCATATTTAAAAATGTGGAATTTCAGTAGTAGAGCTCTACAATATCTTAAAAAGGACTGTTAGATTTGCCACACTTTTATGAGTCACACATATTTAACCAACTAACAGGACATACAAGAACTTGGTACATATACTCAGATCTTGGTTATCTCAGACATCTGGGAAATGGGATAAATCTTTTCAAAGAAAAAATAATCACTAAGGTGGTGTTTGGGAGACAGGATTCTTAATCTAGTCCCTGCCAGACTTTGCAGGACAGCACCCAGAAATCTAAGGACAGTGTTTCTAGGATTATAGGACAAATTTGGGGAGTCAGTCATTTAATTGATCTTTTCTGTAGCACACACATAATCATCACCAAGCAATTTTATCTCTGAGCTTAAATCTATTCAACAAAATGTATTAAATGCTTACGATAGGCCAGAGAGCAGTACTACAAAGTATCCCATCGTAATGTTTATTTTGTAAACACCATCGCCATTTGGAAAAGTTACAAATTTATGTCTGCTTTATTTAATTTTCATCAGAGGTTTTCTCCATATTTATTTCTATTTAACTTCAGTACCACTTTTCCTGGCATTATCTTCAATCTTTTCATTTTCTAAACATCCTAAATTCATTCTCCACTGTGCCGACCACAGGATATCCAGAATGTCATTCATCAGCGTAGTGTTCAGGTTCTCTGGCTGATACAAAGTGCTTATTAAAGGTCAGTGTGCAAACGGTATGACAAAGGACCAAGGACCCAGAAGACCCTTGGCCTTTTTCATTGTTCATTAACCTTAGCAACAGCAGGCTGTGCGGCTATTATTTTTTTCCTTTAGCAGATGAGTTTTTGTTCTAATTTTCAAATGGTTTAAATTTGGAAATGTTGGGAAATGTTTATTTTGAATTAAGTGGAGGGAATTATACATTTTTCTAAGCCAGCCATTAAAGTTTGTACATTTGGCATTTGAAAGAAGTTTCCATTTAGTTTAAAACTAGCAACTCAGGCTGTAATTATAGTATGTGCTTATGAAACCCTTCCAGCCCAGCTGCACATGCTCTGTGTTCTTGCCATGCACAATTATATAGTCTCGGGAATTTTTCCTGTTTTTTGGGGAATTAGCAAATACTTCTACTTTTTCACTTTTTATGTCAAAAATCATGCTTCTTGCTTTTTGCTTTTCATACCTTGATTCAAAGAATGTTTTTGTCAACAGATGCTGGACTTCAATACTAGGAATGTTAATATGGGCCCTCAGTTGCCAAACTGAGAGAACCACCTTTCAAGAAAAATTTCCATTCACATTATGAAACAATAACAGGCCTTAGGAGTTATAGTTCAAGTATTAATATCACTAATGAATTACACATATATGATAGCCTGTGGTTTACTTCCTAAAGTGAACAAACATTAAACTCTGTTCCATTATTCTTAATGATGTTTTCATCTTTAAAAACAAAAACAAGCATTACTGCAGCAGTTGCATGCTTTTAATAAATTATTTTCCTCAGGTTGCTTTTGTTTTGTCTGAATTTCAAAGGTAACATTTCCAGACATGAGAAAAACAAAAACAGACTAACGACAACAAAAGAATGTTGGGGCTGTGAGAGCAGGGGTTGCTGACCTCTCATGGAGCCTTTTCTGTGGAGCCCTCTGTGTGGAGCTGGCTTTTCCAGCAGGTGTCACTGTTTGGCAGCGGCGGGGGGCAGGGTGAGGAGCAGTTCACTCAGCTGATCTTAAAAAGATACTTTTGCAGTACTCTTTGGGAAGCTCTACATAAGTTTATCAAAACATTTACTTTTGAAAAATAGGAGTGCTGCATTGTATACCTCTTTTTTCCCCCTCACAAATTTAAATTCACAAACAGTAAAGGAATTCTTAACTTACATAAAATTTTATTGAATATTGGAAGAATTTATTTATCATGAGTGGGGACTGTGTCTAGAGAGTTGTAAATTAAATAGAACTTTTAAGGGCCATTTATTTATGAATCTCTGAAGCAAGTATATGGGTTCCTTGTGTCTGTTCTGGAGTTCCTGGGGGGTGTACAGGGTGAGTCCCAGCTTTATCCTCTTGGAGCATTACAGTCTGCGTTGTTTAAGCCAAGGAAAGAACAACTGTAACATAATGGGGGAAAGTCCGTATATCTTACTGGATTAATGACAAGACTCCTAAATGTATAAAAACCTTGGTTCTAAATTCTAGCTTTGATGCCTTCTAGTCTTATGTAAGCTTCTTAACTTCTTTGTATAAGTTTGATCTCAGCTCTGTCACAGGGTCATTATTAGGTTAAAACATGAAAAGAATGTAGATGTTGGCAAACTTTGTAGAGGACCTGATTGGAAATATTGTAGGCTTTGGGGCCATGCAGCCTCTGTTGTAGCCAGTGCACTCTGTGGTTGTGGTGTGAAAGCTGCCGTGGACAGCGTGCAGACAGATAAGCCTGGCTGCGTTCCATTCACAGTGTTCACAGGACCCGTCAGGGGCCACACGAGTCCAGCAGTTGCATTTCATATGTTCTGCTATTCATAACCAAATAATTATATGACACTTTCAATGTCTGTACCTATAAACATCATGCATATTTATAAGCTACCGTATTGACTATAATTCATTCTACAGTTGTATTTTTAAAATATGGCATTTGAATGTGGAATGTTTAGTGCAAGTTGAGGAGACAGGCAGAGCTGGTTTTGAGTCTTGATGCTGACACTTTAAAACAATTTACTGTGTTTTTAATTTTTAAACAATTATTGTCTGAGAGTAAGTCAAGTTCTTAATTATGTTTTGGTTATGATCAAATACTATGGGTCTGTATGTACTGCTAAGCCAGTTCGTATATACTCTAGCCATCAATCTAAAGTCCTCTTAGAGTGTAGGTGGCTTGTGTTGGAATAGTCATATAGTCCTCATATGTACCAGTGAATGACAAATGCAAAAATAGATGCAAGTCATGCAGTTTTAGGTGGTGAAAATGTAGATTGGTTAGGGTATACTGTGGGAAGATTTCCCAAGCTTTTAAATTTACCAGGGAAATGTTGGAATTGGTTTCAAGAATTAAGTTTCCTTTAAAACAATAGGAAAGAAGAAAATTGCTTATCAGAAGGAGACTACCTCAGTAAAAGAGCAGAGGGAGGAAGTAGGCACTGTGCAAGCTTATCTCAGTGACGCAGCCTCCTGGTGTCAGTAGAAAAAAATACAGACCTCGGAGGAGCACTCACAAATAGTTTTTTATGGTATTTTTAAAAAGGTTATTTCAGTTTTGCAGAAAACTTGCAAAACTAGTATAGAAAATTCCTGTTACATCCTTCACCCAGCTTCCTGTTGTGTTAGCATTCTTACATAACCATTGAATATTTGTCAACACTAAGAAATTAACTTCAACTGAGCTTCCTAACTAAAGTACAGAACTTACCAGGTTTCACCCATTTTTCCACTTGTATTTTTTTCTGTCCCAGGATCTCATTCCAGGTTCCCACGTTGCACTTAGTTGCCATGGTTCCCTAGGCTCCTCTAGTATGTCCCTCAGTCTTTCTTGCCCTTCATGACCTTGACACTTTCAGTAAGGTCTGTCAGTTATTTTGTGGAATGTTTTTCAGTTTGGGTTTTTTGATACGTGCTCATGATTGGATTGAGGTTGCGCTTCATTAGGAAAGAATGATAGAGCGAAGTGCTTGTTTTTAGCGCACACCAGGGATTACATTATGTCAGTGCGTATTACTGGTCATGTTAACCCTCATCGCTTCACTAAGGTGATGTCTGCCAGGACTCCACTGTAAATTTACTTGTGTGGCTTTTATAAATATTAAATACTTGTGGGAGATACTTTGAGACTAGGCAGACATCCTGTTTATTCACTGATGAATTTCATCTGTGGTGACTGTTGCTGTGGTGTTCAAAATTGTTCATTGGAATTTTCTGTGAAGTACGGTTTCTCTATTTGTGTACCATCCACTTATTCATTCATATCAGTGTGGACTCAACACGTGTATTTTATCTTTGGGTCACACTTCAATACTGTCATTATTGATTGTGTAGCTCAAGTTCTCATTGGCCATTGAGAGTTCTTCGAGGGCTGTTCCTGTTCTGTTTCAATGTGGCCCCATTTTTTTGAAGCAGCTCTAAATAAATAAGAACATGAGTCCATACTGACCATTCCAATGGTCACATTTAACACGTCACATTCCATTCAGCAACACGATGTTTATTGCAGTCTTCTCTATTTCCTCCTTTTTATTTTTACCTACAATGAGAAACCTGATTCTCACTGTAGGTGAATCTCATCTACAGTGGGCTCACATACTTGTTCAACTCTAGTATATCTATAAACTAGTTTCAGAAATCCTAACCCACCTGTGAACACACTGTAATTACAGTACAGTGTTTGTGTGTAGTTACTTTTGTCTTCAGCCTTCACAGTATCTAGTCAGAATCCTTTGCTAAGCATACCTAGGTTAGGATCTTTCTTCCCATCCCTTCATTGTGGTGTTATGGGTCATTTGTATTTCAGTTAGAGTCATCTTTCTCAGCTTATTTTTCATTTTAGGTTCCCCCCACATCCTCATTGATTATGTTTTTATTATTTACAATAACATTCTCTTCATGGTGTATAGTTCTGTAGTTTTTGACAAATGCATAGAATTACATGTTCACTCACACAATTCCATGCAGAACAGTTCCTTCGCCCCCTCAAATTCCTATGCCACTCCTGTATAGAAACGGCTCCCCCACCTAACATCCTCTAGCAATCACTAGTCTCTTTTTCTCCGCCTTATTTTTCCTTTTCCAGAGTGTCATATGAAAGGAGTTATACAATAAGTAACTTTGGGGATCTGGCCTCTTTAACTTAGCAGAGTACATGTAAGATTCATCCATGTTGTTGTGTGAATCAGTAATTCATTTCTTTCTATCGCTGAGTAGCTTTCCACTATATTGATGTACCATAATTTACTATCCCCTGACCAATTTAAAGACATCTGGGTGGTTTCCAGTTGTTGGCAATGTAAGTTTCTGTTTCCCTAGGTCTTGATACTAGGAGTGGAATCTCTGGGTTATATGGTTAGTGCACATTTAGTTTTGTAAGAAAGGTGTGAAACTGTTTTTCCACAGTGGCTACATCTTTTACATTCCCATCAGCAATGTATGAGATTCTAATTGTTATGCAACCTTACCAGTACATTTAAAAAATATATTCTAGTAGGTGTACAATGGTATTTCATTGTGGTTTTAATTTCATTTGCCTCCTGATTGATGATGCTGAGAATCTATTAATGGGCTGTTTGCCTTCCATGAAGTTTCTTCAGGATATGTCCATTCAGAAATTTTGGCCATCTTTTAAAGCAGGTTGCTTTCTTACTGTTCAATTTTGATAGTTTTTTCATATATTGTGGATATGATCCCTTTGTCAGAAAAGTGATTTGCAGGTCTTTTCTCTCAGACATTTGCATGTCTTATTGTTGTCTTTTGCAGTGTTTTCCTCAGAGGAAATTTTTTAATATTAATAAAGCTCAGTGTATCTGTTTTTTTCTTGAATTGATTGTGCTTTTGGTGTCATATGTAAAAATCTTTGTCTAATCCAAGGTCACACAGATTCCTGCAGTTTTTAACACGTCACATAGTTTTATACAATGGGTTGACCAAAAAATTCATTTGGATTTTTCTGTAAGATGGTTCTAGTAGTGCTTGGTTGTCTTTAATTTCATTTGAAGACAATTGTGTATTGTGACAGCTGTCATATCAGTGTGCATTAAAAAAAACTTACCAAAATTGGTGAATTTTTGTGTAGCCATTTTAATATTGAAGATGGAAGAAAATATGCACCATTTTTGGCATATTATGCTTTAGTACTTTAAGACAGGTTAAAACACAACTGAAATGCAGAAAAAAAAAAAGATTGTGCAGTATATGGAGAAGGTACTGTGACTGATCAAATGTATCAAAAGTGGTTTGTGAAGCTTCCTGCTGGAGATTTCTCCCTAGTGATGCTCCCTGGTTGGGTAGACCAGTTGGAAGTTCTAGATAGTACTCAAATCAAGACATTAATTGAGAATAAGCTACATTATACCACAGGAAAGATAGCTGACATATTCAAAATATCCAAATCAATAAAGTTACTGGTGAAAATGAGAAACATATCTTTTATTTTATAGAAAATAATAAATGGACTTTTTGGCCAAACAAATAGTACATTTAGGTCTATAATCTATTTTGAGTATTTGAGTATTAGATGTAAGGTATGTATCAATGTTCATTTTTTGGCATTTGGGTGTCCATTGGTTTTATCACCATTTGCTGGAAGGATTATTCTTTCTTCATGGAATTGCCTTTGTTGGAATTTTAGCTCACTGCATCAGTGTGAGTTTTCACCTCTGCCCTCTGTCCTCTGATCTGCCGCTCCCGTCTGACTGTCCTCTAGTACCATACTGTCTCTCGTGTGAGTCTTTTAACTTTGCTCCTTCTTCAGAGTTGTTCCAGCTATTTTAGTTTCTTTTCTTTTCCATAGAAATTTTAGAATTGGGGTGTGAATATGTGCAAAATTCTTGTGAGATTTTTTAATGAAATTGTATCTATAGATCAAAGTGGGGAGAAATGCTATCTTAATATTGAGACTTCCAATCTGTGAATAAGGTATGTCCCTTTGTTTATTTCCCATTTTTGATTTCTTTAACCAGTGTTTTGTAGTTCTCAGCATACAGATCCCACGCTTTTAAAAATTTATACCTAATATTTCATTCTTTTGGTTTTATTATAAATATTACATTTTAATTTTGAAATCAATTTTGTTGGTAGAACAGAGTTTTTCATAGATTTCCTTATTTTCCTTTTAATGTTTGTAGGAACTTTATTGATATGTCCTTTCTCTCTTGCCTAATGTTGGTAATTTATTTTTTCTTGGCCCATATTACCAGAGGTTTATCAATTTTATTGATTCCCCCCCAGGGTCCAGCTTTTGGTTTCATTGAATTTCTCTTCTTTTGTCAGTTTATTATTTCTGTTTTCATCTTTATTATTTCCTTCCCTCTTCTTGCTTTTGGGCTTATTTTTTTCTAATTTCTAAAGGTGATAACTTAGATTGATTATTTGAGGCTTTTCATGTTTTCTAATAGAAACATATATTACAATAAATTTAGCTTCATGCCACAAATTTTGACTGTTACATTTCATCCAGTTCAAAATATTTCTAACTTTCCTTTGAGATTTTCTCCTTGACCCACAATTATTTAGAAATGTATTACTTAATTCTGAAACCTTTGGGGATTTTTCAGATGTCTTCTAATTGTTAATTTCTAACTTAATTCTGTTCTCATTCAAAAGCATTCTCTATGTGATTTCTATCCATTTAAATATGTTGAGGTATGTGTTATAGCTCAGATTCTGATAAGGTACTGGTGAATGTTCCACATTCATGTATAAGGAGAGTGTATTCTGCTGTTGGCGGGGGAGGTATTCTTTAAATGTCAGTTAGTGTTGATCACGTTTACCAGGTTTTCTGTGTTCTCACTGATTTTCTAAATACTTCATCAATTACTGAGAGTGGGTTGTTGAAGTCTTCACCTATGATTATGTATATATTACTTTTTTTCCATTTTAGCCTTATTTACTTTGAGCTCTGGTTAGTTGTTACATGTTTGCAAGTGTTATATGTTCATAGAGTTAACCCCTTTGTCATTAATTATATAATGTCCCTATTGATCTGTGATGATATTCCTTGTTCTAAAGTCTAATTTGTCTGGTATTAGTATAGGTTTTTTCCCCCAGCTATATTTTAGTTAATGATTTAGGGACTATCTTTCTCCAAACTTTACTTTCAATCTATTTATATCTCTTTATTTAAAATGGATTTCTTATACACATTATATATCTCAGACTTGCTTTTTTATCCAGTCTGACAGCCTCTCTCTTTTAACTCATGTGTTAAACCAGCAGCTTTCAACCTTTTTAATCTCATTGCACATTAAAAATCTGCAGCACAGCAAAAAATGTATTATATTTCTTGCCAGTCTGTCAAAAAATTGGTATAATTTTGATCATTCACATCAGAATGAATGTTGGGCTGTTGTCACTTCTTTTATTTGATAATCTAAGGGAAAAGGAGGGGTCAGTGCCCTTGACTAAAGAGTCAGGTGTTACCTGTTTTAAAAATTCTTTCAGCACACCAGCTGAAAATTGCTGTGTTAGACCATTCCTTTTAATGTTCACGCAGTTGGATTAGAACTTACCATTTTATCTTGTCAGCTACTTTTTGTTTCTTTTTCTGTTTTCTTTGTATGCCTTAATTGAGCATTTCTTTATTATTCTGTTTTATCGTCTACATTGACTTGTTATTTATACCTTTTAAAAGTTTTAGTTGTCTACTTTCACATAATGTTACATTGTTTTACATGTAATATAAAGACTAAGGGTATATTCACAATTCCCTTTTATCCTGTGTGCTATAGTTGTATTATCTTTTACATTTGTGCATATGCTATAAGCACACAGTGCATTGTTACTATTTTGCCATGAAAATTCATTTAGCTTTTAGAGCAAGTGTTGTACTTTTTTAAAAAAAATCATTTTACCTTGATTTATTCTATTTCTGATGCTCTTCCTTTTTTTCTGTAGATCCAAGTTTTCATTTGCTACCATATTTTCTCTGCCTAAAGAGTTTCTTTAACATTTATTATCAAGTAGATCTGCTGGCAGTGAATCAATCCTGTTTTTGTTTTTCTAAAAGAATCTGTATTTTCTTCCATCTTGGAAAATTATTTCAGTGGGGATAGAATTCTGAGTTCAACAGTTTCCTTGTTACTGTGTTTTTCAGTTGTCAAATTTTATTTCATTCTTTTTTGTAGTTTCCATTTCTCATCTGAAATTCCCATTAATATTGTATGTTGTCCACCTTTCCCATTGGCATTTTTAACATATTAATCATAATTATTTTAAATTCTCTAACAGTTGTAACATCTGTGTCATATTGACTGGTTCTGACTGCTTTTTCTCTCCTGAGTATGTTTTTTTCTCACCTTGTGTCCCTTACAATCTTTGTTGAAAGCTTGACGTCATATGCAAGGTAGTGCAGACTAATGTAAACAGTCTTTATGCCTGGCAGTGGGCATGCCGCTCCTCCTGCTAGGCCTGTAGTATGGCAGTTTTTCTAGTTAGAGTCAGACTGGGCTTGAGAGATTTCCGGTTGCTATGGTTTCCTTAGTGCACCAGAAGCTTCCAATTCCTGTAGAGATACCTTGTGTTTGTGGCGGAGGATGAATTACAACACTAATGCCTGTTCCATTCCAGTTCTAGGTCTTCCCTTTGTATAATGCCTCACAGAGGGTTGCTCTACACATTCTTATTCTGCTGCCTCTCTCCTGGCAGTATTTTGTTACCAGTTGCTTAAACCTCTTTAGCTTGGCAGTAGAGGATAAAGCAATTGTATGCCATTGCTGTTCTGACCCAGCCTCAGTCTTCTAAGTGTGCCACATGTTGAAGTTTCTGGGCTCCGGCACTTCGTTCTCCCCTCCTCCAGCTGTTGTGGTGGACTCACCTGGTAATCTGTTTCTCCTCAAGAAGTAGAGTTGTATTTTTTTCTAATATTCGTTTCCTTTCCGCCCTCTAGGAAGTTTCCATCTATGTCCTAAGGACAACCATGTGTATTGCTTTTCCCAGTACAGGATAAGGTTTTTCTTTTATAGTGCAGAAAGAGGAGATGGACCCAGGTGGAATTCCTTGCCCCTCCTACATGACTGCTGCCCCTCTTCTCCCAGCTCTGGAACACAGTGGTCACTTAGTGGTCTCTTCTCTGAGTGCTTGGGTGGGGTTCATAGCACAAAGCCTGCAAGAGAGTTTAACCCCAGAGGATATACACAGTCTTCCCAGCCCACCCTTTGCTCTGACCAGTCCTTCAACTATTTAGCAGATTCCTGTTGCATCTACTCCAGTGATGTAAGCGGTGTCTTCACTTTTCCTACACACACTGTTTCTGCTTAGTTTGGGCTATTGGATTATCTGGGACCTTACCTTTGCAATGGGTTTGGGAAAAGTCATAAATTTAAAGTTAGGCCCTCCCTAATTAGACTTTGTAGCAGGTTGGTCCTTAATGAAGTCAGCCCTTTCTTGATTCCTTGTTCTGTCAGTCACCCACTTTCTGTTGTTAGATCCCACTTTCCCCTTTAAAAGAAAAAGTGACTCTAAAAATACATCTGATTTGGCACTAATGTGGCAAATACAATACAAATTGGGAATGGCTTTCTAATTTGAGAATTTCAAACATCAGAATACAGCATAAGGAATCAGGACTTTTAACCAGAAATCACCCATTCTGTTTTTAGTGTATGCACCTGATAGGACTCAGTTAATCAGTATTATTTATTTATTAGTTTACAACAAAACTGTAGAACCCTTAAGACAAAACGCTTATGAAATCACATATTAAAGAAACCTAAATGCGTGTATTTTATCTTGAGATATTTTAATTATAAAAGTAACACATACTTGAGATAAAAAACATAAAAGTTGTAGCATGTCCCACCCTAGAAATAACTACCTGCAATGTTGGTAGTTATTTCATCTGAAACTTTTCTGTATGAGTTTATCTTTGTCATATAGAAGAAGTGGTGAGTTAAATTAATACGTAGACCATTTGGGAAAGCCAGGAAATATACTGATTGCTTGTTTCTCTATTTACATTTTTTTCTCTTCAAAAACATGTGTGTGAATGCAGGCTGTATCACAGCCAAGCGTCTGCCTCACTGCAGCTCAGCGAGAAAGAAATGTGGTAGATGTTTTGTATTCTTTCCTAATTTAACTTTTTTAAGTTTTATTTTCTAAGAGAGAGAGCCCCTAATTTTGCGAGATGTTGAATAGATAAGGTTTATGAGCTTATGAGAATCTCGAGACTTCCCTGGACCATCTTGAATATTCCTTGTTAGACACTGTCTCATATGAGATTACGAAGCTGATAGGAATGACTTTTAATGTTCCCCTTCTTGTGAGGAGTGGGTTGAATCATCACAGCAAAAAAAATTATGGGAAAATTTAGCACCTAAGTGAAAAGTAAAAAGTAGAAGGAGGCTTAAATATATGAGAATATTACTACTCAGAGGACAATGCAAACATGTCTTAAAATAGTATTCAAGTATTAAGGAAAATTATTTGGTTTATAAATATGAAATTTTGTTAGGTGTTTTTAAATTTGTTCAATAAAAGGTAAATACAAAGAAGTGGACATAAAAAAGGAGCTCAGGAAAATAATTTCATTGAAACCTGTTAAACTTTTTAATATAGTTCAGTCTTCTTTGGGGGATTTCACAAGTATAGTATTTGAGGCCTTTATTTCTGATTTTTTTTATGTCAACCCTCTACCTCTCTACTCGCTGGCGGCTCGTTCCACGTTCTGCATCCCCAACAAAGCCGCTCCTGGCCATGCCGCTCTCTGTTAGTGGCTTGCTTCTCTGATTCCTGCTGGGCTGAGGGACTCATTCTTCTCCACATCTTTCTCCTCCACTAAATTGCAGGCTTTCTGTGGGTAGAGTCCTTGTCTTTTATACTCCTCACAATACTGCCAAACTTTAAAAAAAATGAAAGATTGTGTTTGTCCAGTTGCAAAACATTCTGTAACATCCCCCCTTGGTTGTTTTTATTAGATGATAGACAGAGATTCAGTTTTGAGCGGTCTGGGTACGATGTGGAAGAATCTGATGGCCCTGATGAGGATGATATTGAAAACGAAGATGATGATGACGATAGCCAGGCTGAGTCCGTTCTGTCAGCAGCTCCCTCCGTTACAGCCAGCCCACAGCATCTTCCTTCTAGAAGTAGCCTTCAGGACTCTGTGAGTGCTGATGAGGACATCAGGATTACCGATTGCTTTTCTGGGGTGCACACAGACCCAATGGACATTCTACCTAGAGCATTGCCCACCAAGATGACTGTACTTAGTACAGTGCAGTCAGACCACAGTAGGAAGGCAGAGTCCCCAGTGAGAACCATGCCTCATGCTGCGAAAGATGAAGATGAAATAGCTGTTCTTATAGATTCTTCTAGGTCACCTGAAACTGTTCATAGGTCTCCATGTCATCAAATGTCTGTAGACTACCCTGATTCAGAAGAAACTCGGAGAACTTCTGTTGCAGAAAAGGCTATTGCTTTAACACAGGTAAATAGTTTGTTGTTTTCCTTTGTTTATGTATGGGGAGCCTAATGGCTTAAAATAATGCACTTTATTTATTTATTTATTTATGACTAAATTAGTTTGTTTCAGGCGTTTTTTTTTGTTTTGTTTTATTTAAGGGCAAAAGATAGTTATTTTCTTCAGATTCTTATTAGCTATTTTAACCAGAGTTCACATATTGTATTATAAATCTTTGAAAGAACCAAATGGATCTATTAACATATACTCATTTATTATTATTTCCTTTTTGTTACATCTTGAATGAAAAATAAGTATGTCCTTATTGAGAACATGAATCTTGGACATATTTATCCCATTGCTACTCCAACTTGTTTTTCCACTGGCATTGATTGATACAGTGGATTTGCACTAGATTATCCAAACAGTTTGTACTTTGTCTCTGTTGGCAAAACAGCTACCAGTTTCTATGGCAAAGTTAATATGACCCAAAAAAACACATCAAGAAGTTCACTTTGCTTGAATGATCAAATTGCAGTGGCAGCTTGGGAAAACTTCCAGCCCAAAAACTACCTCAGGGCCAGACACAGGCCTTGGAAAGTCACCCTTAGGGTGTTGTGAATAATTCTCAGCCTTTATGCCTGGTGGCTGGTGAGGAATATTTAATTCCGTGAGGAGTACATTTTTCTGTCACTGACAGTTCTCTGTCCTTAGTACTCATTGACAACTGCACTCGGATTTATTTCTTAATGTGGCAGATTTTGGTTTACTAAGTAACACTGGAGAAAAGTAAAAAGACTATGAAAGCTTGGATTTCTGTAGACTACCCTAATCAATGTAACTAAATCACATTAACATTTAAATTGAACTATATTAATATTTAGATTGAATTATGACATAAATTAGTGTAGCTCTATAATATGAATATCAAGAAAAAGCTAATATTTAAATGATAACCTTGGGTAGATGAGAGGATAAGGAAGATTTATTACTAGTAATACATTTTATTACTTTATTTTTTTAAAAGTTCTTTTTGTTGTACTTTGTTTTTTTCTATTTTTTTTATTTTAATCATTGTTCAAGTACACTTTTCTCCCACATTTTATTACTTTCATCGGTTACCTGTACTCTGAGCTTCTTTGTCCCAAAATCTCTCACACACCTGCCAGTGCCTAGAAATCTGGTTTTCAGTAAACATTTCATAAACTTGTAAATGGATGAAAGACTGAACAAAGGAAGAATTACAGACCTTTTTATTAATGACAACTCTTCATTTCATACATGACTGGTTTCCCAGTTAATTTTTTTCCTGAGTTGATGCTTATTTCAACTAATATCTCAATTTCTCCATGATTCCTCATCTTTAAAATAAGATGGAGCTGGTAGTACCAGCAATAAAAACAGCAGCAAAAGCTGAATGTAAGTATGGCCACATCCCAGGATTAATTCCAGTATGAATGAGATAATATCCAGGAAATTTGAAAAATGCAAAGTACTATACAAAAATGTACTGCTGTTATTTGTACTAGAAAATAAAAGTATTTAAAGTGCAATAGAGTTTTTCTATTGGAAATTTATTTTTTAATCAAAATAGAAATTTTAGCAAACTCATACTTTTATACAAGAAAATATGCATCCTTTCACCTCCCTAGGAAGAATAGCATTTTAGCTCAGGACTAAGAAAGCTGTGCCCTGAAAGGATTCTTCTCTCTTGTCTTTTAGAACGCATCGTTCGGGAGATCCCCCACTGCAGCCAAGCACAGCCCTCAGACAGGGGCGGCAGTTCCTTCAGTGGCCTCCCTGCAGCCTGACACCCAGGAGCAGAAGCAGCAAATCACTCTCCTGCCAACTCCAGGCCTGCCTTCTCCCCAGACTCATTTGTTTAGCCACCTTCCTTTGCATTCCCAACGGCAATCAAGGACACCTTATAATATGGTTCCAGTTGGGGGAATCCACGTGGTACCTGCTGGCCTCACGTATTCTACATTTGTACCCATTCAAGCTGGGCCAATGCAACTTACAATTCCTGCCGTCAATGTAATTCAGAGAACTGTGAGCACTCCTGGAGATACGATCACAGAAGTTTCTGGCACTACAAATCCCACGGGAGTGGCTGAATTAAGCAGCGTCGTGCCATGTATTCCCATTGGCCAAATCCATGTGCCGGGCCTTCAGAACCTGAGTGCACCTGGCTTGCAGTCACTTCCGTCCCTGAGCATGGAAACTGTCAATATCTTAGGCCTTGCCAATACAAATGTTGCCCCACAGGTACACCCACCAGGGCTGGCTCTCAATGCTGTGGGAGTGCAGGTGTTGACTGCAAACCCTTCGTCACAGGGCAGTACCAACCCTCAGGCACACATACCCGGCCTCCAGATCTTGAACATCGCATTGCCTACTTTAATTCCCTCAGTTAGTCAAGTAACCATGGATGCACAGGGAGCTCCTGAAGTACCAGCTTCCCAAAACAGAGCACGTGAGGCACACCCCAAGCCGACTTCTGTAACCAGTGGGCAGCAGGGCAGCAGGACTGAGTCTCCTCAGGGGTCACTTCAAGCACAGCAGGAAAATTCAAAAAACATGCTGGATCCACCTGCCTCTACAAGAGGCCATGCGAGACTTGATGGCTGTAGTGAAATGGACACAGGGAAGGCTGCCTCAGTTAATCATGTGAAGCCCAAGCATGAACTCCCTTCAGTTCAGGGCAAACCAGCATCCAGGTCAGAATCTCTACTGAAGGCGCATCCTAAAGATTTCCCAGAGCTGTCAGGGCAGCAGACTCTCCCACCAGACAGGCAGGTGCCCAGGCCCAAGACCCTGCCTCACAGGCAGGCCGCTGCGCAGTTTAGTGACGTGAGTAGTGATGATGATGAGGACAGGCTTGTGATAGCAACCTAGTGGTTTTTCTTTTCAAAACAACCTAGGGGTTTTTGTTTTTGTTTTGTTTTTTATATAACACTTAAAGGTTTCTTTGAAAACTTTCCTTCCCTTAAAGCACATTTTTCTGACATAAACTCATGACTAATCTTTGTGCAATCATGAATTTTTGACCAATAATTGTTTTGTGTCAGCTCCAGCCATTTTTGTACATGTTGTATAGACAATTGTGCCTTTTAGGAGTTTTATGTTTAGAACTGTACAGATTGTTGAATATCTATATATATATAAAATATATATTATATATATATGAGAACCAGGTAGTTATTTGTGTTTGGTAAGAAAAACTTGTCAAATAAATCAACTGATTAAATTATATGTTGCACTGTTAAGTATAAATTTTTATGGCTGTGGGGCAGAGTATCTGTGTATAAATTAGTATGTAAACTCCATATTTATTGTATTCATATTAGTCTTTGAAAATGAGTCTGTCCTTCCATGTAAGACAGTAACTTTACACTTCAGACAGATTTTCTGTTACGAAATGTTTCAGTAAAATATTGTTTACTGACTTTACATTGCTTTGGTTATGCCTTCTTTATTATCATCTAGTGATCAGTCATCTGCATTCAGAAAATAGCCCTAGGTTACATTCTTCCCGTATGCAAACACTACCCATGTTTTTGAGAAAGTGGGGGTGGGAGGCATTACAACCATGTGAAACTCACCAAAATCCAGACAGCTGGGAGACCTATTTTTCTTACTTGTGATGAGCAATTCAAAAACAATTAACTTACTAGAAAAATAAGCCAGGTGGTGAAAGACAAATACCATATGATCTCACCTATAAGTGGAACCTAATCAACAAAACAAACATGCAAGCAAAATATAACCAGAGACATTGAAATTCAGAACAAACTGACAGTAAACGGGGGAGATGGGAGGAGGTAATGGGGGGAAATGGGGGAAAGGTCGCCAAAGTGGGTAGGATCTAGGAAGGGAAGTGTGGGGATGGCTGGGGTGAAGGGAAAATGGAGACAACTGGACTTGAACAACTAAAAAAAAATTGGTATTTTAAGAACAGTTAAAGTATTTCTAGTATGTAGTCTGAAGTGGGCAAAGTTCCTAAATGTTGGTATGATGATTTCTGGTAAATGTACAATCAGTTACAAAACTTCTAAGTTATTTATATGACTCTCTTTAGTAAAGATCCTTCCTTCCCGTCTCGGGAGGCCTAACTATCCTTACTCATTCAGAAAAATTGGATGGGGAGCCCACAATAACCACCGTAGTGATTTGCATTATTAATTAAGCATTACAAATACTAGATTTGTGAGAAAACATGTTACATATTGGAATTTAAATAGCACATTTAATCAACGTGTTCACATTTTTTAAAATATGCTTCATGAAAATTTCAGGGAAAGGAAGTTGGTGAAACAAGAGCATGGAGACCCAGTGATTCCACTTCTAAAAATATATTCAAAGGAACCCCAAACACTAAATTATAAGAATATGTGAGTTCCTATGTTCATTGCAGTGCTATTTACAGAAGCCAAGATATGGAGACAGTGCAGGTGTCCATTAATATATGAGTGGATAAAAATATTGTAATAAGCCCTGGTTGGTGTAGCTCAGTGGATTGAGCGTGGGCTGCGAACCAAAGCATCGCAGGTTTGATTCCAGTCAGGGCACATGCCTGGGTTGCAGGCCACAGCCCTCAGCAACTGCACACTGATGTTTCTCTCTCTCTTTCTCCCTCCCTTCCCTCTCTGAAAATAAATAAATAAAATCTTTAAGAAACATATTGTAATATATTTAGTGGAGTATTGTTCAATCATAAAAAATGAAATCTTACCATTTGTGACAGCATGGATTCATCTAGAGCAGTGATTTTCAACCTTTTTCATTTCATGTACACCAAACTCCTATAATTCTTCAGTACACAAAAAAATATGTTTTTTGCCATTCTGACAAAAAATTGGTATAATTTTGATTCATTCACACTGAACAACTATCGTGTCATCTGTTTTATTTGACAATCCAGAGAGGTTTCTTGCCCCTGGCTAAGTAGTCAGGTATTACATGTTTGAAAAGATTTTTCCCATGGACATGGACTTTATTTGGGGACTGTTGGGGGAAGAGAGGGAGGAGCTAGAACTAGTAGGTATATGGTGGGAGGGGCTTCTCAGCTTGATTTTTAATTGAGTGCATGTTGCCTGAAGATCAGGATGAGTGAGAACATCTGTAGGTAGAAGTGAAAGGAGAAGAAAAGGGAAGTTCATGGAATGGACACTTTTGTTAGGGAAGGCAGCCAGGACCAGGATATGAGGACTGGGCGCTGAGAGGGAAGGTGCCTTTCATGTGCTGAGACTCAGTCAAGGTCACTGGTTGATACTCTCTGCCCTGTCCCAGCTCCTGGCCCTACTAGCTCCCTCAACATCCTTTGGAGGTGTTAGGTAGCTAATAATGAGTGGCTGAGGGGAAATAAAGCAGGGCCCTCGCCATTACAATCTAAAAAAAACTTAAAACGGAGCTAAAAACAAAAGGGAGACTTGTCTCACCAATTAATTCAGCAGTCCAGAGCCCAGTTTGATAAGATTGCCAGGTGTTTGAAAGATCACAAGCAAAGATGGTGCAGGAGGAGGGGAGCCCTTGAGACTGTGCTAGGAAAGGGAGCCTGTGTAACAATTTCATTAACTGGACAGAAAGCCTTTACCAGGAAAGCAAGCCTTTGTATTAATCCTAATGTCTAGAAGCAGGAGAAGGAGGACTAACTGGAAGCTAGCTAAGGTGTATAACCCCTGAACCCCAATAGTCAGGGCACTTGGATTAGCCGAGGGCCTGTTTGTAGCTTTTTGCTTGAGTTTCATAAATAAATTTGTTATTTCTATTAAAAGTGTTTTTTTTAATTTTATTTTAATCATTGTTCAAGTACAGTTTTCTCCCACTTACTCCCATTCCAGCCTATTAAAAGCGTTTGTCTCTCACTTGAATTTCTCTCTTATGAGCAAGACAAGAACTGAGGCAGGAGAGAGCCCCCTGACTCTGGTCTTCCCTGGTAACAGACAGGAGGGGGATGAGAATGTGGAGTGGTGGCACCCTCTGCCTCTGGTGTTTGGCCTAGGAGAATTGCTCACTCAGCCTGCCCTGAAGTCTTAGCTAGAGTTGGAAGGTCAGGAAGCCAGCATGCAGACAGGGGAACAATTGTGCCCTTCACCACCCCTCCTGACACTGCCCCTCCCCATTACCTCACATGAGGTTGCAACTCTTGGCTGATAATTACATATCTCACCTTCATTTCTGTCCCTCACCATGGCCCCCCATCTGACTGTCCTGCCAGCTCAGTGGATCATTGCAGTCCCTGGTGTGAGTTGGTACGGCATAGCTGCCTATGGCCGCAGCCATGCAAGGCCACTGTGCCACAGCGAAGACATCCCTGACACTGCACTCAGAGGACTGGGAGGAGCACTTTACAAAGAACACGACCCCACATGCTTGGCAGGACAGTGCACTGCTCATGTGTAACAAGGATAAGTCGCTGCTTGGACAGCTCCTTCAGTGTGGCCAGGTTATCTGCATGTCCAGTTTATAGGCACCCAGCACAACCTTGACATTGGGACAAAACTCCTGAGTCTCTCCTTGAAACTTCTTGAAAACACTATCCAGTGTTTCTTGTCAGCTACTGTAGAAGCAGATGAACACAGTGTCTGAATCAGGATAGGCCAGGGGCCTCACCTTATCATACTAAGAGGAACCTGAAGTGTCCCACATGTTGAGCTTAAGATGCTGCTTGTGGAGTCAAGGCTCACGGTGTAGTTCTCAAACACGGTGAGCACATAACCCCCTGTGCATGTGGAGAAGGCGTCCTTGGCAAACACCTGCAGCAGCACCATCTTTCTGCATTCCAGGTCCCCTACCATCGTGATCTTGCAGCATCCGCTGTGCCCCTCCATGGTCCTGGCTAAGTGCCTCCTTCCAGTGTCCCTCCTGGGCCTCCTGCCTCCTCTCCTGCTGCTGCAGCTGGCATCTCACAGCCCCACTGAGACTGCACCTGGTGCTGGGCACCCTCTTTGTGTACCCCAGCCCCTTAAAAATTCTTAGGGCACACTGGTGTGTTGTGTCACCTGGGTTGAAAATCACTGACCTAGAGGGTAATACGCTCAGTGAAATAAGTCAGAAAGACAAATATCATATGGTTTCACTTATGTATGGAATTAAAGAGCAAAATAAACAAACAAAACAGACTCATAGATACAGGAAAGAGACTGACGGTTGCCAGAGGAGAGGGGCATTGGGGGCTGAGTAAAGGCATTAAGAAGTGCAAATCGTTAGCTCCAGAGTAGTCACGGAGATGTAGAGTACAGCACAGGGAATAGAGTCAATAATATTGTAGTAACTATGTGTGGTGCCAGGTGAGTAGTGGAAGTATCATGGGAAACACTTCGTAAAGTACACCATTGTCTAATCACTATGCTGTATGCCTGAAAGTAATTCAAAATAATATTGAGTGTGAAATAACTGAAAAATAAAATTAATTTTAAATAATAAATACTATTTTTAAAAAAAGATGAAAGCGAGAGAGCATGGGGAAAGCATTGTGAGGAGTTTGGAGACCAGCTGCTTGCCAGCCCCTCCTTCACATCTACGACTTCAGGAAAGACCCCACCGCGCCCATTGGCCTGGGTGCCCCAATCTAAATTGCGATCCCTCAGCCATGCCCGGCACCAATGGGCTCTGACAGATCTGCCATGCTTTCCATACATGCCTTCATTACACTTACACTTTCCCACAGATTCAGTAACAAGACTCTCAAAAATAATACAGCTGCATTATATATGTCAAGGTAGATTTTGAAGAGAATTCTGAGAACTTCTATTATAGACATCACATTGTTCTATCAATACAGTTGTTGAAACAGGTCTATTATCTGTCAAGTTTCTCAAAATTAGTAAGTTTCAACTTTGTGTCATGCCTTTTTATTACACTTTTATGGCCTAAATTTTTAATAGTCATATTTTAAGTATATATGACTTCTAATTCAAAAGTGATGCTCAGAGTTTTAGCACTGAGATTTTCCTAGTTTGTATGGATAAAATTTTCTTAACTGAACAATTTCTACGTTTAACCAAATACTAAATGTTGTGATATGCCTGGATGCTCCCTTAAAAATGTCATAATGCTGCAATACACCTTGAGACTTTCCTGTACCCTTGAATTTTCGAGATTCATTGCATTATACATATACCTTTAATATTACTGACTTTAATGCTTTAATGTGGTTTTCAAATATCTTACTAGCATTTGAAATATGCAGCTAAATAAGAAACATTACCAAAGTTTGTGACATTTTATTTTGAAATAGTTACATAATCAAAATATAAGGAAATAATTTTGAATTGTTTCTCCACAATTGTCTTTTCCCAAGGAGCACTATTATTTTCAACCACAAATAACTTATAAATAATGTAATCCATGGAGATGGTGAGACTACATTTGACTTTTATCTGCTGTACTGTCGTGAATGGGAAGTAGAGTGTGATGCTATAGCAGATCTCTTTGATAAGTTTTTTGCAAAACATAGAAAAAGCATATGTGAAATAATGTCAGTATCTTCTTATATGAATTCACTGCAATGTCACCATCAAAAGTGTTGGAAGTAGCTCAAGAACCAAAGGTCATTTTTCCAGTTTCCCAACATTAGTGTCTCCGTCCTGTGAACATTTGCTGTAAGTTCACATAAATGAGTGGCACTCAGCCAGTGACTCATCTCCATTCCCCAGACTTCAGGCTGCAACGACAGCTGTTTCTTTCAAAATGGCAATTAACTGATTAACGTAGGTATTCCGTTTCTCTTTCTTTCATAATGCAAACATGATTTTTCTTCTACCTAAACAGTATAACACTTTTCTTAATAGTTTATCTCTAACCTGAATTTTCCATGATGGGGCTTAATGAGGATTATGAAGTGTAATCATTATTTTTGTTAAGAGACTGTTAAGATAGTTAACACTTCTTTCTTGATGCATGCTCCAATCAAAATATAGCACCAATACTCTTAACTTTTCTTTTTTTTTAGCATTACATTTTGAGATCAAGTTTAAGTAAAACCAAAAACCGACTTTCATTAGAGTAATTTTGTTTCAAAAACAATCCATAAATTCTAAACACAGGATATTAAATCTCTTTACAATAAGAATCTCCTCCCAAACTGACTTCCCATGACTTTGGAAACTATTTAATATTCAATGAATATAGTTTAATGACCCTAACTCTCTGCTGTCATTACCAGAAAACAAAATGAAGAGAACAAATTTAAAACAAGAATAGCAAAATATCCTTTTCTACAAATAGTATAATCTACAAATCATGAGGCTCTTAATTACATATATCAGAATCATCCACAACTCTGCACATGCAAGGCTCTGTGTGAGGCACTTTAACATAAGAGTTAAAGCAGAAACATGACCTTCCCTTATGTGTTGCCTGTTCTCTGAATCAGGGGTGGACCTGAAGAAGACACTCAGCTATCCAAGATCCATTAATGGTTTAAGTACCAACCACCTCCACTATACTATGTAAGATACAAAGGAATTTAGAAGGCCCACATTTACCCTGAAGGAACATGTCTGCTTAAGGTTTCTGCCATAAAAACTAGAGAATAGTACTAAACTATATACTAGACTATAAATGTTGCAAGTGTTAAGAAAGTTATTGTCTTAGGTAATAAAGGACAATTTGTGTAAGTTGGGAATTGCTGTATTTTTTTTAAATTTTCATTTTGGAATGTAAAGCTCTTTATAATTCAAGTGTAGTTGACATATAATATTATGTTAGTTTCAGATGTACAACATAGTTATTTGACATTTATATACCTTACAAAGCAACCACAACAAGAAGTCTAGTAATCATCTGTCACCATACAAACTACTGCAATATTGACTATTTCCTGTGCTGTACATTACATCCCTGTGACTTATTTATGTTATAAATTGTACCTCTTAATCCCCTTCACCTTTTTGCCTATTCTCCCACCACCCAACCCTCTGAACACCATCAGGGTTTTTTTTTTTCTGTATCTATGTCTGTTTGTTTTTGTTTGTTCATTTGTTTAATTTTTTAGATTTTGCTGTATTTTGAAGGAGGCAAGAAATTTGGGATTTATAATAGAGACAATGCTAAGCAGTATAACAAAAATAGAGTAATGGAGATTGAGATAAATGTTATTTAGAATTATTTCAGGGAACCAATCTAGATGTAAATTTACTGCAGGTTAAATGGTGTCTATCCTCTAGGAACTTATGTTCTAGTAGAAGAATAATTACAACAAGATCCAAATGTGTTAAGAGGCATGGAATTAGTACAACCAAGAGCATTAATAGTACAAATAAGGGAGCTCTACTGGTAGAGTTGATCAGGGAGTGCTTTATGGAATATTTATGTGGCACTCGGCTTAGCCTTCAGGGGGACTTTGCTAAGGAGAGGACGTTACAAACAGAAGGGATGACTCAAGGGAGGTGGAGGGGAACCAATATTTATTCCTGTTATGCATCGTTTATAATCTCACATACTCCTCTAGGCAAGTATCATTCTCCCAGTTTATAGACAGAGATGCATCTCAAAGTTTTGAATCCTCATCATGCCAGTGAAGCTGCTGGTATCTGAACCCAGGACTGTATGGTGCAACAGCATTAAAATTAAGTAACATACAGGAAGCACAAAGAGATACTGTGACTAAGGGAATAAACAACATTTTGGGGATTTAGCAAGATTCTGACAAAGCCATGATAACCTTATGGAGAATAAGAGATAGACAAAGATGATTAGAACTGTGTAGGTTCTTCACATGAAAAGGCACGCAGGAGGTTAGGGTCAGACAGGAAAGAGAGCGTCATTTCTTCTTATTTTTTAAATCCTCACCAGAGGATATGTTCACTGATTTTACAGAGAGAAGAAGGGAGAAAAAGAGAGAGAGAGCCAAACATCAATGAGAGAGAAACATTGATCAGTTGCCTCCTGTATGTGCCCCCACTGAGGATCTAACAGAAACCTGGGTATGTATGTGCCCTGACCAGGGATCCAACTCAAGAACTTTCAGCTGGTTTACAAGACCACATTCCAACTAACCCAGCAACCCAGCTAGGGTAGAGTGTCCTTTTTTTAATGCGCTAATAATTTGGGGGAGGGATGTGGTGGTGGCAGTAAGAGGGCAACAAAAGTGAGAAGGAACGGGAAATAATGCAGGGAGCATGGAAAGCAAATACAAGTTATCCTTTGCCAAGCTGGCCACAGTATCTTTTATTTTTAATTGGTGGACTCTGTAAAACCATAGGAGACATTTATTGGTGATCCAAATAGGTGAGGATCCACATCCAAGATTTGACCAGCTGTTGAGATGAGCTGGACATAAGAGAAAATTGAACAAGGAAAGAAGATGTTTGATGCTTTGGCACCTGTATTGAAAAATTAATGATTAAAAAATGTAACAGTTTCATTTATACAGTTCCTATGTGCCATCCTCACCCTGCCCCCCAAAGTATTATCTCATCACCTTGGGGATGTTAGAAATATGTTGTTCCGATCCAGGTAAAAGATAGCTGAGCTCTATTCTTTCATGAACAAAGCATCATGAGTGTATCCTTTATAGATGGACCTTAAGCTCGAACAAAATAGAGACAAATGAGGACGTTTCGAGGCCGTGGGCCCCTGGAGAAGCGAGCCTGGAGAAGGGCCGCTGTGAGAGGACCACCTGGGAGGGCGGCTGCCACAGTTCATCAGGACTCAGAGAAGCACTTCAGGAGCGCCACCGCAGCCGAGATAGTAGAGCGTAATCATAATAAAGAATAATAATTAAGTTATCTTTCCAGGCAGGTATTGTGAAAAATTTTATGTCTCCTCCATTAATTTTTCGTGTAAAACCAGGATTAATGTCACAGCAAGCAGCTGGTGGGAATTCGAGGCTCACAAACGGAAACTCATATTTGCATGGTAGATACAAATATGGAGAAACATTTATCTTCAAGAGAGACCACAAGATTTAAAATTATAGTATTGTTCACATAGATCCTCGAAGATGTAAGAGGATTGCCCAAAGGAGGACTTGCTGAGCTGCTGCTCTCCCTTCCACTGCCTTCCAAAGAGCCACTCTTTGCTCACCCGGTGCTGGCGCAGCTGTGCTCTGGGAGAGACAGGCAGGTGCGCAGCCTCAGACGCCAACAGTGACCCACCCGCCTTCTGACGCTGGGGAGAAAGACCCGGCAGATGTTTCTTTCAAAGGCATGAATCAAGTTTTTCTTATTTTGCTGTTTGGGCTTTTATAAATTAAAAAGGGCCTATGACAAATAAAAGTTTTCTTACTACTTTGCTTCGTTCTCTGAAAACTTCCGGCTATCTCATTCCATAATGCCTGAGGGTTATACTGTAGAATTATTTTTCTGAGGCACTGGATTTTGGTAGAGGTGGGAACTACATGTTGGGGTGATATGAAAGAAGGAAAGTTAAGGATCTCGGTAAGTTTTCAATTTTATTTCCCCACCACCCAGGCCACGTAGCTAATTCTGAGAAGATGTAACTGATTTAGTAATTATAATGAACCTTCAAATTAGGTATGAAAATTTCCTGGCTTAAAAGGATATGCTGTAATATTTTTCAAAATTAGGTAAATATTCTTACTTTAACTAACAAAGTATTTATACAGATTTGAGTTTTGAGATTATAGAAAGGTCATGCCCAATTGATACAATAATAGAATCTTTTATGAACAAGTCGCATTATATATAATGTAGCATAGCTAATTTTAACAATTAAAACAAATACTGTATGATATTATCCCCATTTTATGGTTAAAAAACTGTTTCAGGATTACAAAACTAGTTAAGTAGTGAGGTTGGGACTTAAAACTAGGTCTGTTTTTTGCAATGTACCAAGCTGTTTTTCAGTGATGACTTATGGTAATTGTATTGTATTGTATTCATTTCTATGTGAAAGTCTACTTAGTGTTCATAAAATATCCCATTTAAATTCCTACTGAGTTGAGTATGTCTAGTGCCATGCATATTTTGGTAGATAATAGATTTTACAATTTTTTTTCTATGATCTGCCTCATAATTGATATAATAGCAGCCGTGAAAAGATTTAGTGAGGAAATATTTAATTTAAATAGCAGGAGATAAAATGACATTCTAAAGTGACAATTCTAATCAAGCATAAAATGTAAATTTCCAAAGTGTATTAGGTTTGTTATTAATCATCATTCAGAAAAATGTCTTTGTTCCACATCCTATTATGATGAAAGTTAGATCGAAAGAACATGGATTCACATTGCTTCGTGTGTAGAAATGGTGTGAGCACAGCACACCATAACACTATAAACTATTTGGATTTGATCCTTTCAGAAATATTTCCAAAAACAAACAGAGCAATTTTCCATTACTTTTGGTAGAAAAGGAAATTATTTAAACATATTTCTCCTACAAGAGGGGCATCAAATTATACTGCTTTTGTTTTACTGTGTGTGTTTAAATATAATGTAAAAAAGCAAAGATAGAAATTTAGGAGAAAACTAAGATATTTATAAATTATTTTTTAAAAAGCAGTAAGAGAAATATCACTGACCTATTTAGTAAATGATCTCATATATTAGAATAACCCAATAGAGGTAACTGTATAGAATTTAACTCCTTTATTCCTTCAAATTCTTACTTTTGGTTTCTGGAATAAAAAAGTAAATGATTAGATACCTCTTATGTTTGTGGGTTTTAAAAAGATATAAAGATTAATACACATGTTGTTGGTTTTGCTTGAGACATCTTGCATTGATTCGTTTTCAGTGACTTGAAAGGCAATATATTTAGTTCTTTATGATGAATGTTGCCAACTGGGATCTAAAGAAACCATGTTAGGTGAAGGACAACAGCAGGACTTTGCATTCCTGGAGGTCAGTCATGGAAAGAAAAGCCTTTGAGTTCAGTCAATTAGCCAGGCCTGCTTAGTTTTCTTTGCTAATAGCAAGGCTTATTTTTGTCCAGAAGGGTCAAATGTTAAAACTGATTTTGATTCAGCAGTTGTATCCTTTGATATTTTGTAATTTATTATTTTGTAACACCTTTGTACAATATACATTGAGATATTTTCTGTTACTTTGACATTCAGTTCATTAAAATCAATCCTTAGAAGTAGTTTACAATTTCATGTAAGTGTCTGCTTATATATGACTATGTACAGTCATAATAATTATTTATTGAGAAATCCAGTTTCATTAAAAGTATATTAACTATATTAACTATTCTGATAGTTTAACTTGTAACATTTCATGTTCTAAAAGGAGCTCCAACCTTTTGACTTTATAATGTTGATTATAAGAAACTGAATTTCAAAAACCAATCTATTAGAATAAAAAATAAATTTAAAAACTTGTTTTTCCATTAATTTTAGAACCGTATCATTAATAACTTCTTTTTGTTGATTGCTATTAAGTTAAATCCTTAATAAAAGATATTTTTCTTTGTCTCAGCCTCTTTGAAAATGGTTGCAAAATATTCAGTACATAGTATGTCGATCCTCTTTGATGCTTAAGCAACCCTGAATGCCTTTAGGTCAATGCGCTGAAGGTCCTTTAAATGGAGATAAAGATCAGAACTGACACAGGGACCCCGGGGGCCTGTCCTGGAAAATGTTTTGTTTGTTTTGTTTTTTGTAACTAACAAATTCCTGTGAATTCTTTGTTGTCATTTTTCTAAATCCTTAAAAAAACAGGATTTGGAAGACAAAACAGATTCAGGTGTCAAAACATTTGAAGTTTTTGCTATAGGTAGAGTCATATATTCTTTAGAATTTCAGCTGAAATAGATCAAATGTTTCATGACAGACTTTCACTATTGTCTCTTATAGATATGGCTTGTTACTGTTGTTTTTATTGCTGCTATTAAAATGTCTTTGCAGCATGTAGAATATGTGCTAAATTTATTTGTAAATGATTTGTACTGCAATGAAAATGACTTGTATATAAATGATTTGTAAAACCTGCACATTTCATTAATTCAATTCAGATTTAAGGGCCATTAGATCTGTTGGCTGGAGTGTGAAAAGTTTAGTCTTTGCTCAAGGCTTATTCCTACTGCTGTCAGTCCACTGACAAACCACAGGCATATGACTCAGGGGTATATAGACAAAATGGACTTGCAAAAAATATCTCAAAGTTCATAATCTACACATTGCAGCAATATTATTAGTATAGACAGTGCTGTAGTTCCATAGTTAACTATTTGTCAAATCAAAATATAACCTTAACTTTTGGCTCTTATTTTTAAGTATTACATAGGTAAACAGCATATTGAATATTGAAACAGGTATTTTAAGAACAGATTATCTAAATTCAAATCCCAGATCAACAATTTATCAGGTAATTGTCAAAGTATTTATTCTCCAAGCATCAATTTTCTCATCCTTTGTTTAGGACAAAGGTAAGTATCCAACTCAGAGGTTTTAGAGGAAGATTAAAGCAGAGAGTATGTAAAGTTAACAATTGCTAGTGCATATTAATATCTGAAATATTAGCACTGATTATCAGAGTTTTCAATGATTTTTAAATGTTTTACAATATGAAAACTTGTCATCCAGCAAATAATTATGATGTAAGACCATGGGCAGATCTTTGTTGTGACTATGTTGCAAAGCATTTACACCCTTGTTTAAATGTGGGGCTACATTTAAAAATGTTTTTTACTGTTTTGCTTCGCAGGAAAACAAGACAAAGTAAAGTAATATGAATAAACCAAGCAGGTCGTCTCCAACAGCTTCCATGAACTCTTCTGTCTAAAAGCTTGAAAAAGTAAAAATATTCCTGTCTTGTCAACTGGCAAAGAAAAAGTGTGTCTGTGTGTGTGTAGAAGCAGGACCAACAACATGGTGTTGGTCCAGTCAAGACAGCGTAAAGTATATGAACCAAAGTGTAGTCACTCATGTCAACCAAGATGACTGCCAGTCAGCCATGACACTTTGGTTCAAGAAGGGAACTACCTAAGTTAGAGCAGACACATCTGGCAAGGAGACCCCCCTAAGGTATCTGTACATGGGGCCAGAACAGCTGTATCTGCAGAGTGAGTCCTCCCATAAATAGGCCTCTGGGGAAATTCCCTGCTTGCCATCACAGGTGCCAAGACACTCATGAGAGACCCAGAAGGGTGGAGTACACCACTCTCAAGGTGTAACTGAGGCAGGCTCCAGACCACTGCTGAGGCAGCTGAGCTCCACACACCAGGGTGCTGTTCCATGCCATGCTGTCTCCCTTGACATCGGCTGCCAGAGGCTCTGTCCTGCTGCACACCTGGCTGCAGAGATTCTTGCTTGCAAAATGCTGATGGCTGCCTTGCCTGCTGTGCTGTGTCCCCGACCTGAAGACTTAGACTATGGGAACCAGTTCATTACTCCCCATTGATTGTTATGTGTATATATGTTATATTCCTCTTAAATTGTTAGAGGATTAGTGAGTAGGATATTAATGTATTTTGATGTTCTACTTTGAGTGACCCTGCATTCAATAAAAGCTGAGTGAATAGCTCATGTGATTCTTGTCTATTCCTGGCTGCCAGGTTGCTCAGTAGGCAGCTAACCAAGCAGTTGCCCAGTTGACTTATAGGAAAGACTGTATGGCAAGTATACGCAATATAGGTATTTGCACATGACAATGCACACTCCAAAGGGGAGGTACACATTTGTCCTTTGGTTGCCTTTACTGTTGGTGGAGTGTAGCAGAAATGGGCACAGGGAGTTTTGATCACAGCTAGGTGCTTTATAGATGACAGGCCTGCCCAGAGATCAGTGTGAGATAATGATTAAACCCTCTGGAGCTGCGGGGAACCCACATCAGCAGAAATCCGCTGGTGTCTGTCAGCATTTCTAGCTGTGCTAGAATTGGAGCTCCTTTTCTTCTTTTTTTAATCTTTTAAACATTTTTTTCTCTTTATTTATACCTGTTATAATGCTTGCTTTTTTTATTTAACCATCTACTATCTGGTTTGTCAATTTTAAATAGTATCCTTTGTCACCTACCTATTATCTATACAAAAATCAATAATCTCAGTCTACTTTCCTCTTTCTCTTCTCCATCATTTATTTTTAGTTTAATTTTTTATAGTCTGTCAGATTATATAACATATCTTGTTTTCTACCCTCCTATGGCCTCACTCTTGTTTTAGTCTCAGTTCTACAGTTTAATATATTAAATACTCGTCATCAGTTCTTTTGAAGTTTCTCTAGTTATCCCTTTGTTTTGATGAAATGCATCCTCTCATATTTTTCTCAGAGAATTAACCTTTGTACAGTATTCCTGAGTCTTTTCATGCTAAAAGCTATATAGACTTGGCACTTGAAAGATAATTTAGCTGCACCTAAAATTCTTGATTTATATCTTATTTTCTTGAGTTTTTTTAGAGTAAAGCTAGCATCCAGATCCTGCCAAGTATTTATAATCATTGGCTGCTGAATTATTTTAACTATATCTAGATTTGTTTTCAGTTTATAAAACATATAAAGGACAACTTTGTTTATTTTTGGACATTAGTTTTTTTAAAGATATTATTTCTTTTTAGAGAGATGGAAAGGGAGGGAGAAAGAGAGGGAGAGACACATCAATGTGTGGTTGCCTCTCGTGTGTACCCCCCACATGAGGCCTGAAACCATGCTTTCACACTTTATAAACTTTCTTTCTTTTTAATTACACATTATTGATGAAAACATTTCATTAATGAATTTCTCTTGGGGGGAGAAATAACCTGAATATTGTTAATTTTATTAAAATAATAGTTCGTGAGTACTAATGTGCTTTCTTTTGTTCACTTTTTTTATTGTTCAAGTACAGTTGTCTCCATCCCCCCCCACTCCCCCCACAAGCTATCCCCACCTCCCACCCTTGATCCTACCCCCCTTTGGTGTTGTCCATGTGTCCTTTATACGTGTTCATGAAAAACCCTCCCCCTTTCCCCTCTTTTATCCCCTCCCACTTCCCCTCTGTTTACTGTCAGTTTGTTCTTAATTTCAATGTCTCTGGTTATATTTTGCTTGCTTGTTTGTTTTGTTGATTAGGTTCCACTTATAGGTGAGATCATATGGTATTTGTCTTTTACTGCCTGGCTTATTTCACCTAGCGTAATGCTCTCCAATTCCATTCCTGCTCTTGCAAAGGTAGGAACTTCTTCTTTCTTTCTGCCGCATAAAATTCCATTGTGTAAATCTACCATAGTTTTTTGATCCATTCATTTACTGTTGGGAACTCAGGTTGCTTCCAGCACTTGGCTATTATGAAATGTGCTGCTATGAACATTGGGGTGCATAGGTTCTTTCGAATTGGTATTTCAGTGTTCTTAGGATATAATCCCAGCAGTGGAATTGTCAGTTGAAAGGCAGTTCCATTTTTAGTTTTCTGAGAAAATTCCATACTGTTTTGCATGGTAGCTGCACCAGTCTGCATTCCCACCAACAGTGCACTAGGGTTCTCTTTTCTCCACATCCTTTCCAATACTCGTTTGTTGATTTGTTGATGATGGACATTCTCACCAGTGTAAAGTGGTATCTCATTGTAGCTTTAATTTGCATCTCTCTGATGGCTAGTGATGCTGAGCATCTTTTCATATGTCTCTGTGTCCATTATATGTCCTTCTTGGAGAAGTGTCTGTTCAAGTCCTTTGCCCAATTTTTTAATTGGGTTGGAGTCGTGTGAATTCTTTCTATATTTTGGAGATTAAACCCTTGTCTGAGGTGTCATTGGCAAGTATGTTTTTCCATATGGTTTGTTCTCTTTTCATTTTAATGCTGTTTTCTCTTGCCATGCGGAAGCTTTTTATTTTGACAGGGTCCCATTTGTTTATTCTTTCCTTTATGTCCCTTGCTCTAGGGGACATATTGGTGAAAATATTGCTGCATGGAATATCTGAGATTTTCCCACCTATGTTCTCCTCTAGGACTTTTATTGAGTCATGACTTATATTTAAGTCTTTATCCACCTTGAATTTATTTTTATGTATGGTGGAAGTTGGTGATCGAGTTTCATTTTTTTTGCACATAGTTGTCCAGAACTCCCAACAGCATTTGTGGAAGAGGCTATTTTTACTCCATTTTATGCTTCTACCCCTTGTTGAATATTAATTGACCATAGATACTTGGGTTTATATCTAGGTTCTCTATTTTGTTCCATTGGTCTGTGTGCCTGTTCCTATGCTAGTACCAGGCTGTTTTGATAATGGTGGCCTTGTAATACAGTTTGGCATTGTGATCCCTCTTACTTTGCTCTTCTTTGTCAAAAGTGCTGTGGCTATTCGGGGTCGTTTATGATTCCATGTAAATTTTTGGAATGTTTGTTCTATATCTGTGAAATATGCCATTGGTAGTTTAAGAGGGATTGCATTGAATGTATAAATCGTTTTGGGTAGTATGGCCATTTTGATTATGTTAATTCTTCTAATCCATGAACGTGGTACCTGCTTCTATTTGTTTGTGTTTTCCTTAATTTCTTTCTCAGTGTTGTGTAGTTTTCTGAATACAGGTCTTTTACCTCCTTGGTTAGGTTTATCTCTAGGTACTTTATTTTCCTTGTTGCTATATCAAATGGGATTTTTTTTCTTCGTTTCTGTTTCTGATATTTCATTGTTGGGGTACACAAATGCCTTTGATTTCTGAATATTGACTTTGTATCCCGCTGTTTTGCCAAATTCACTTATTAGGTTGGGCGGTTTTTTGGTGGGGTCTATAGGGTTTTTTATGTATACTATCATGTCATCTACAAACAATGACAGTTTTGTTTTCTCCTTTCCGATTTGCATGCCTTTTGTTTCTTTTTCTTGTCTGATTGCTGTGGCTAGGCCGTTCAATACTATGTTGAATAGAAGTAGTGAAAGCAGACATCTCTGCTTTGTTCCTGATCTTAGTGGGAAAGCTTTTAGTTTATGCCCATTGAGTATGATTTTAGCTGTAGGTCTCTCGTATATGGCCTAATTATGTTGAGGAATGCTCCCTCTATTCCCATTTTGCTGAGTGTTTTTATCATGAATGGGTGCTGTACTTTATACTTTAAATGCTTTTTCCACATCTATTGATATGATCATATGATTTTTGTCTTTCCTTTTGTTTATATGATGTACTATGTTTATTGATTTTTGAATGTTATACCATCCTTGCATCTCTGGTATAAATCCCATTTAATCATGGTGTATGATCTTTTTAATGTATTGCTGGGTGCTGTTTGCCAGTATTTTCTTGAGGATTTTCATGTCTATGTTCATCAGTGGTATTGGCCTGTAGTTTGTAGCTGCTTTTAATTGCTTGGCAAATTTAAGGTTACTCTCAGTTGGGACAGATAGTTAAGCAGGGATTAGGAATATTTGATTAGTCAGAGAGAGTTTGATGGTTCAGTTCTAGGTAATTTTATTTTTAAAGTCTTGTATGTGTTTTTAAGAATTATAGAATTTTAATGTCAAAAGCAACTCAAGATAATGCATCCAATTTCTTTATTTAATGGGGAAAATGATATCTAAAAAAGTGAAATACAACCTTTAAGAAGATTACAATGTGACCACATTCATGCTGGCTACAGCACAGACTCTGGAGACAGTCAGTGCCTAAGATTATATCCTTTCTGTTTCTAAACTTGGGAAAGTCATTGAATTTTCCTATACCTCAATTTATTGATCTATAAAATAAGTATAATAACAATAACAACCTCAGAAGTCAGTGTGAGGAGTCAATGTAGTGTACTTGGTAAAGTGCTTACCTTGTCTGTAATAAGCATTCAGTCAAAGTTACCTCTTTTTCTTCTTCTTATTATTATGATTGTAGTTATTGGTGTTATTTTGAGGAAATTCAAGTTAGGAACCAGAAGACAATGGCTGACAGCCGTACATCCCTTTGTGCTCTGACACTTTCATTCTAAACCTTGAATGAGCTAGCTAAATGATAAGAATTGTTATGCTTAGGATTGTTTTTGCTTTTAATTTGCATGTCTCCAAGGTCAGTATTTGAAGTACATAAGAGAATTAAATATCTAAAAGTTATGCTTGTAATGTTAAATATTTAAAAAGAATTTCATTGTTTATAAACAATGTTTCAAAGGATATGTAGGGTTTATGTTTTTGTGACTTTAATATAAAATTGTTAATATAACATTTCAAAGTATAACTAAAAAAAGAAAGCTGTAAATTTACCAGGAAAAATATGATACTACTTTTATTACATTGAGGTAGGGAAGGGCTTTTAGGGAAGGGATTATGAAGACTCATGTATTTAAGTTCATTAAAATGCAAAACCAGTTCTACATAAAAACATTAAAATGTCAAAAAAGACAACTTAGATCGGGAAAAGGGATTTGTCTTATATAACTATCAGAGGATTTTCATCCAAACAACATATTTAAAATATTTCACTAGTCAGAAATAAAAAGTCAAAAGACCCAGTAGAAAAATGTTCTAAAGGTAAAAATAAAACTTTTATTGTTAAAAAAAACAAATGGCCAAAAACATTAAAAATGTACACCATCAGACCCTGGCTGGTGTGCTCAGTGGGTTGATCTCTAGCCTGCCAACCAAAAGGTCGCTGGTTCAATTCCTGGTCAGGGCACATGCTTGGGTTGCAGGCCACATACTAGGTAGGGGGTGTGTAAGAAGCAACCTATCAATGTTTCTCTCACACATTGATGTTTTTCTCCTTCTCCTTCTCCCTCCCTTCCTCTCTCTCTAATAAAAATAAATAAATAAAATAAATAAATAAATAAATAAATAAAATCTTAAAAAATATATACCTTCAATAGAAATTTTAAAATGCAAATTAAAATGAGATAAGAAGTATGGTAGGAGAAGATATAGGGGAGATAAGTGGTGATAGAAGGAAACTTGACTTGGGATGGTAAACATAATACAATATACAGATGGTATATTATAGAACTGAACTATATATAATTTTATTAACCAATATATAATTTTATTAACCTGAAACATATAATTTTATTAGCCAATGTCACCCCAATACATTTAATTTAAAAATGATATTTTTTTTTCTAATCAAATCCGGTATGGGTAGAGCTGTTAAAGAAGCAGAATTTTCAGACCCAGCTGACAGAATCTGAGTTGACGGAGATATTGGAAAGGACAATCTAGCAATATTCATTAGAATTAAAAATATGTGGTCTATGCCTCACTTCTCCACATCAACTGAAGAACAATACATGCCACAGTGACATGAAAAATTAATTATGTGATATTTTTCAATACTGAACAATTATAAACAGCCTAAAAGTCCTTCAGTGGGGTAATGCATATTCCTTCTCTGTAATTTAAGCATGAATAAAAAGTAAAGCATTAGATAAGTGGATATAGCCCTAAGACATATCCTGAAATAAACAGAAAAATTTATATTGTATATAATAGATATGTTTCAGAACAAACAGTCCTAAAATTGTTATGGAACCACAAAAGACCCCAAATAGCCAAAACAATCTTGAGAAAGAACAAATCCAGAGCCATCAGACTCACTGATTTCAAAATCTCTTACAAATCTGTAGTAATGGAAACAGTATGATGTTAGCATGAAAGAACATATAGATCAGTGAAACAGAGCAGAGAGTCCAGAATTAAACACATGTATATATGGTCAATTAATTTACAACAAAGAAGCCAAGAACATACAAGAGGGAATGGGTGATCTTTCCAATTAATGGTGCTGAGAAACCTGGCCAGCCATATACAAGAGAATAAAAATAGACCACTATCTTATACCATACACAAAAATTAACTCAAGATGGATTAAAGACTTGAATATAAGACCTGAAATAATAAAATGCTTAGAAGAAAACAGACACTAAACTTCTTGACATAGATCTTGGCTATGACTTTTTAAATCTGTTACCCAAAATGAAAGCAACGAAAGCAAAAATGAACAAGGCAGACTACATCAGGCTTATAAGCTTCTCCATTGCAAAATAAAGCAACAAAAATAAAAAGGCAACCTACTGAATGGGAGAAAATATTTGAAAATTCTGTATCTCATAAGGGGTTAATATTCAAAATATTTTAAGCCCCATACAACCCATGCAACTCAGTAGCAAAACTACAATTTGATTAAAGATGGGCAGAAATCTGAATAGATTTCTGAATCTATATCTGAAATGATATTTTTCCACAGAAGACATACAGATGGCCAACACATACATGAAAAGTTGCTGAACATCATTGATCATCTGGGAAATGCAAATAAAAACCATGAGATAGCACCTCGCCCCTGTTAGAACAGCTGTTATCAAAAAGAGGAGAAATAAGTGTTGGTAAGAATGTGGAAAAAAGGGAATCCTTGTGCACATTTGATGGAAATGCAAATTGGTGCAGCCACTATAGGAAACAGTATAGAAGTTCCTCAAAAAATTAAAAATAAAACTACTATATGATCTAGCAATTTTACTTCTGGGCATTTATCTGAAATAAAAAAATACAACACTAACTGGAAAAGATATATATATATATATATCTTATATATATGTACTCCAATGTTCACTGCCTCACTATTTACAATAGCCAGGACATGGAAATAACCTAAGTACCCACCGGTGGATGAATGGATAAAGAAATTGATGTATACATATGGATGGATATTATTCATCTATAAAAGAAATGAAATTTTGCTATTTACATGAGTGTACCTTGAGGGCATTATTTTAAGTAAAATAAGTCAGCTAGAAAAGCAAATACCATATGATCTCTCTCATATGTAAAATTGAAAACAAAACAAAACAAAGCAAAAAAAGGAAAAAGCTTATAGATACAGAGAACAGGTTTGTGGCTACCAGAGATAGGGTCTTATGGGTGGGAAAAAATGGGTTAAGGGGATAAAAAGGTTAAAAATAAATTACATAAAAAATATGTAAATGAAGTTTTAAAATATTTCACAAATTTAAAAACCCAGATGATTTTACCCTTGTTTTTACCCAAGTTGAGAACAAATTATTATATAGACAGGGACAAAAATGTTTGATGGTTTAGGTTCACAACCAAATGGCCTCCTGAGGTCTTGCTCCCCACCTTCTATCACTTTTACCTCTCCTGCAGGTCCCTCTCCACACCAGTGTAAGCTTTGGGTCACTTCATAAACAGGGGAGTTGGTTCTGCATGACATCATATTGGTCAGAGCTATAGAGGAGAGTGAAGGGACTGATGTCTCAATTTCATAACCTTTCAATAGATTGGCTCCACTTCACTTAGGTAGTATAGTTCTCTCTTGCATTCTTAGGAGAAGTGAGGATGGAAGGAGTGCAGTAGGAGTACGAGGCCGAGATTGCCCTTGTAATTGCTGCTCTTATTGTTACTAGTATGGGGTTCTATGAGTATGATGTGTTTCCCCTAACAATATTGCTGACAAGCAAACTTTTAATGCTTCAAAAAAAAAAAAGGAAATGTATTCTTGTATCTCAAGTGAACAAAACCAACAATTAAACAGAAATCTATACTGGATGTTAGGCTTTTCTCCAAGCAACAGTTACTTATACTGATAAGTAATGTTTTAATGCTTCCAAAATGGAAAATATATTCATATTGCATTCAGTAATAAAATTTAAGATAGAAAACAAAATGGGAGGCTAAATAGCTATACAATGAATTTTCTTTAAAAAGACTAAAAAATTATTCTTATATAATTTAACAGAATTTCAATAAGTTTTCATTAACATTAATATACATTGAAGGTATTGAAATAATACCTTCATTCGTGAAATAATAAAAATAATGATTAAAATTTTGTGAAATAATAAAAATAATAATTATTAAAATGTATAAACATTTGTGTGCCAGGTACTCCATTATGTACTTTACATGTTTTGTTTTTCAATTTAATTATTTTATTAGCACTGTGGGGTCAACACTCCTTTACCTTAACTCCAATCAGTTAAGATAACTATGGCTGACTGAGAATGGATAAAGGTCCCAGAAGATTTGAACCCATTTCAACTACATATTTATCTACTTCGTTCTGCATGCATATTCTTCCCTGGTGTCCAGGCTATCATTGAATAAGCTGAATATATGCATTTTAAATTAAAATAAATTCAGTTATTTTCTTGGCATATACATTTGCAGTGATTCACAAACTTAAATATCTACTGAGAGAAAAGAGTCCTTTATACTTATAAACCATAATTACAGCATTCGATATTTTTAGAGGAAAAATGTATCTGTTTATGGTAGGTATTTAATAGTCACCTACAGATTTGCTCTAATTGTCAGCTTCTCCAAAATTACTATTGTTTTCTAAATTTCTTAACAAGTAATTATAAATAGATGTTTTGGTATGAAAAACAAGAGAGATATTCAGTGTTTCCTGTGTTTCACAAACACTGTATAATTTCCAGTCATCGCAGTTTCCCCTTGTTGATGGGAAGTAGTGTTAGGCCGTACTCTGCTTAAGTCTGTGCTGGAAGCCTCCACACATTCTTTTGCTTCTGGATTAACTCAGATCTTTCACTGTAATGTTGGAAATCTACACAAAAGATTAACATTCAAATATATGAACATATCTTTGTTTTTATTTGCAGCAAAGGATTGTTTTATTATAAATGCCATTTAGCACTGTATAAGCTTCAGAGGACATATCAAATACTGGTATAAGTAAAACATGATTTCATGAGGGTGTATATCACTAGATCGCAATGATGGCAGCTTGGTCAGATTCATGGGCGAATGAAGATATGTCAAGGTATGAGCTGATTCTCAGAAGGTGCAGATTACTTTATACTTCTGATTGTACATGTGTTTGGTTTGGCTTGTGAATGTTACGTAATCTGTTTTTCCAGAAAAGAACTGAGGTCATTTGAAAGAAAAGTATTTGGGGACTTCCAGTAGATTCTCAAGCCAACAGAAATCTACCCAAATGCTGAAGCATTGACCCCTCCCTAATGTCAGTTTGTGAAAATGTGAATATTGTCCTCGATGTCATCGTGCTAATGCGTGTGCAAAGGTGAGAGCTTGTATTTGTCAAAATGTAGATTTGGTTCTTATGAAATATGGAAGCTACCGTCTTGATTACTCACCTTAAATTCCATTCTTCTCTTTAATTAAAATGATAATATATCCCCACCTTCTATCACTTTTACCTCTCCTGCAGGTCCCTCTCCTGCACATAAAAGAAGATACTTTTTTATCTGCCAGAAAGACTGAAGTTATGATCAGACCCAGATATAGAAACTATGAAATACTTCATGTCTCCTCTCCCTAAACTTCATTCCCCAGATATCCAGATCCAATCAGTCTGTAGTTTTTTTACAGCTCCTAAACTATGGGGATTAGATTGCCTCACTTGGGACCCAAAGCTCAAGTGCTTCCTGTATTAACACTAAGGAACAAAGTTATCACACAAAAGAAAGGCAATTTAAGATGCTGATTAAAACAGATATTTAGAAATCTATTTTAGGAGCTTGTCCTGTAGAGAAGTAAGAGAGAAAACAATTCACACATAATATCAGTACCATCTCCCCTCATTTTGCTCTTTAAAATTTTCATTTCATTTAAAGAAAACAAAAAAATTAGAACAAAAAACACAGGTATATGAAAAATCACACTCAGAAATTGCTTCCTCATGCCACAGTGGTGTGAAGCTAAAAAGTTAAGAGCAATCAGTGCACTAATCACAAAACCAGAGGATTATTGGCAACCCTTGAGAGGTTTGTTGTTCTTCTAACTAGTAGCAAAAGTTTTGATCATGTGTCAGCTAATGTAAAAACAGGTATTTTCACAGATTTGTCAAATAAATTTCTCACTTTAATTCAGGGCTGAAGAAAATGCCTGTTTCTTCCAAGGGAAAAGATGGGTAGTGGATTGAGTCCTGGACTCGGGGCCACGGAGTATGTGGGTTTTCCCTCCAATTCTACCACCTGCCTTCTTTGTGACTCACTGTCTTTGATCTTCTATTTTTTAATGCCTACCACACTTGCCTCAAAAGAGCCTTGTGGGAAAGATCCAATGAAAAGATACTAATCACCTAATAAAATAAACAGTACTATACAAGTAGGTATCATTATTGAGATCAGAATTTCCTTGTGATTACTAATGAACACAGAAGGAGATCTAGTTTTTAAAAGTTAAGATGCAAAGACAGTGCCAGAAACCAAGCTGCAATGTATTATCAGGGAAAGACTGTGTCACAGGACACTTAAAAAGAGGAAGTTTATGTATTAAAAAGAAAATGTACATTCAACTAGAATGGCTAAGAGAGATGGTTTTAAGAAAATTCCAGGAAAACAGAAGAAACATTAAAAGCATACCAACTCTAGTTTAAGTCATTTTAAAAAGCTGGATAACTTGAGAATGAATGAATTCACAAACATGGTAAAGCAAAGCTGTTGTTTTTACTCGTCTTAATTTTTTCTGTAGTATTAATCAGATGCTTTAAACACTCAGAAGGTGAGCAGAGAGAGTGGGAGAGGGAGAGAGACATTGAAAGGTTCTGTCTCTTATGTGGAGTACATTGGCTTTAGCACCTTTTTGTGTTTAGTAAATATTCCGTGCAAATATCTGGGTTGCAGGATGCATTAACGAAGTTCTTGGGAAATGTGCGCTATAGTGATTTTTCTGATACAAGCCCTTACTTTTTATATGAAAAGGATGACTGAGATAACTAAGCTTCAACATTCAATTTAATCTTGTCCTGCTTGGACTAGAATGCAGATTCCCTGATTCCTGATCTTTTTTCTGCCTTTTGTCATTTTCCATATTTATAAGATATGATCATTCAATTATTGGACAGTTTTTAAAAATAATTTTTGGATACTATCTAACCACCACCATTCAAAATTATATTATAGCACATATTTCCTCTATATGGACATGAATCAAAATTAATTATATATTATTTATTTATTTATTTATTTTAATCATTGTTCAAATACAGTTTTCTCCTTTTTACTCCCAATCCAGTCCCCCCTCCCACCCTCCCCACTTCCTTCCCATTACCACCCTCCCCTTAGTCTATGACCATGTGTCCTTTAAGTTTGTTCCTGTGAACCCTTCCCACTGTCCCCTTAAATTCCCTCTTCTCTCCCCTCCGGTTACCATCAGCCTGTCCTCTATTTCAGTGTCTTTGGTTATATTTTGCTTGTTTCTTTGTTTTGTTATTTAGGTTCCTGTTAAAGGTGAGATCATATGATATTTGTCTTTCACTGCCTGGCTTGTTTCGCTTAGCATAATGTTTTCCAGCTCCATCCACGCTATTGCAAAGGGTAGGAGCTCCTTCTTTCTTTCTGCTGCATAGAATTCCATTGTGTAAATGTACCATAGTTTTTTGATCCATTCATTACTGATGGGCATCTTGGTTGCTTCCAGCATCTAGCTATTGTAAATTGTGCTGCTATGAACATTGGGATGCATAGGTTCTTTTGAATTGGTGTTTTAGTATTCTTAGGACAGAGTCCCAGCAGTGGAATTGCAGGGTCAAAAGGCAGATCCATTTTTAGTTTTCTGAGGAAGTTCCATACTGCTTTCCATAGTGGTTGTACCAGTCTGCAGTCCCACCAGCAGTGCACTAGGGTCCCCTTTTCTCCACAACCTCTCCAACACTTGTTGTTTTGTTGCTTTGTTTATGATGGCCATTCTGTCTGGTGTGAAGTGGTATCTCATTGTGGTTTTAGTTTGCATCTCTCTGATAACTAGCGATATTGAACATCATTTCATGTGTCTTTGGATTTTCCGTATGTCCTCCTTGGAGAAGTGTCTGTTCAAGTCCTTTGCCCACTTTTTAATTGGATTCCTTGTCTTCTTAGAGTGCAGTCGTGTAAGTTCTCTATATATTTTGGAGATTAAACCCTTGTGTGAGGTGTCATTGGCAAATATGTTTTCCCATACAGTTGGTTCTCTTTTAATTTTGATACTGTTTTCTTTAGCCACGCAGAAGCTTTTAATTTTGATGAGGTCCCATTTGTTTATTCTTTCCTTTATGTCCCTTGCTCTAGGGGACACGTCAGTAAAAAAGTTTCTTTGTGAAATATCTGAGATTTTCCTACCTACGTTCTCCTCTAGGAGTTTAATGGTGTCATGTTTTATATTTAAGTCTTTTATCCACCTTGAATTTATTTTTGTATATGGTGTAAGTTGGTGCTCAAGTTTCATTTTTTTACACGTGGCTGTCCAGTTCTCCCAACACCATTTGTTGAAGAGGCTATTTTTATTCCATTTTATGTTGCTGCCTTTTTTTTCAAATATTAATTGACCATAGAGACTTGGGCTTATTTCTGGGCTCTCTGTTCTGTCCCATTGGTCTATGTGCCTGTTTTTATGCCAGTACCAGGCTGTTTTGATTACAGTAGCCTTGTAGTATAGCTTAGTGTCGGGTATTGTGATCCCTCCTACTTTACTCTTCTTTCTCAAAATTGCAGCAGCTATTCGGCGTCGTTTATAATTCCATATAAATTTTTGAAGTGTTTGTTCTATGTCTGTGAAATATGCCATTGGTACTTTAATAGGTATTGCATGGATTCTGTAAATTGCTTTGGGTAGTATGGACATTTTGATGATATTAATTCTTCCAATCCATGAACACGGTATATGTTTCCATTTGTTTGTGTCTTCCTTGATTTCTTTCTTCAGTGTTGTGTAGTTTTCTGAATACAGGTCTTTTACCTCTTTGGTTAGGTTTATTCCTAGATATATTTTTTTTTTTGCTATTTCAAATGGGATTTTTTTCCTTGATCTCTGCTTCTGCTGTTTCATTGTTGGTGTACACAAATGCGTTTGATTTCTGGATATTGACTTTGTATCCCGCTGTTTTGCCAAATTCATTTATTAGGTCAAGCAGTTTTTTGGTAGAGTCTATAGGATTTTCTATGTATACTATCATGTCATCTGCAAACATTGACAGTTTTGTTTCCTCCTTTCTCATTTGAATGCCTTTTATTTCTTTTTCTTGTCTGATTGCTGTGGCTAGAACTTCCAGTACTATATTGACTAGAAGTGGTGAAAGTGGACAGCCTTGTCTTGTTCCTGATCTTAATGGAAAAGGTTTTAATTTTTGCCCATTGAGAATGATGTTAGCTGAAGGTCTCTCATATATGGCCTTTATTATGTTGAGGAATGGTCCCTCTATTCCCACTTTGCCGAGTGTTTTTATCATGAATGGGTGCTATACCTTGTCAAATGCTTTTTCTGCGTCTATTGATATGATCATGTGGTTTTTGTCTTTGCTTTTGTTTATGTGAGGTATTACATTTACTGACTTGCGAATATTGAACCATCCTTGCATCCCTGGAATGAATCCCACTTGGTCATGGTGTATAATCTTTTTCATGTATTGTTGGATGCAGTTTGCCAGTATTTTGTCGAGGATTTTAGCGTCAATGTTCATCAGTGATATTGGCCTGAAGTTTTCTTTCTTTGTTGTGTCTTTATCTGGTTTTGGGATTAGGATGATCTTGGCCTCATAAAAAGAGTTTGGGAGACTCCCATCTTTTTGGATTTTTTGGAATAGTCTGTGAAGGATAGGGGTTAGCTCTTCCTTAAATGCTTTGTGGAATTCTCCTGTGAAACCATCTGGTCTAGGGCTTTTGTGTGTTGGGAGTTTTTTGATCACTTCTTCAATTTCTTTTGTTGTTATTGGTCTGTTCAGACTTTCTGCTTCTTTTTCATTGAGTTTTGGAAGATTACATTTTTCTAGAAAGTTGTCCATTTCATCTAGGTTTTCAAATTTCTTGGCATACAGCTCTTTGTAGTAATTTCTTACAATCCTTTGTATTTCTGTGGTATCTGTTGTAATCTCTCCTCTTTCATTTCTGATTGTGTTTATTTGGGTCTTCTCTTTTTTTTCTTGATGAGTCTGCTTAAAGGCTTGTTGATTTTGTTTATCTTTTCAAAGAACCAGCTCTTGGATTCATTGATCCTTAGAATTGTGCTTTTAGTCTCTATGTCATTTAACTCTGCTCTGATCTTGGTTATTTCCTTCCTTCTGCTTGCTCTGGGCTGCCTTTGTTGTTGTTCCTCAAGTTCTTGTAGACGTAGGGTTAGGTTGTTTGTTTGGAATGTTTCTAACCTTTTTAGGTGGGCCTGTATCGCTATGAACTTCCCTCTCAGGACTGCCTTGGCTGTGTCCCATAAGTTTTGGGTTGTTGTGAGTTCATTTTCATTTGTTTCCAGAAACCTTTTTATTTCTTCCCTAATATCATTCTTGACCCATTCATTTTTTAATAGCATGCTATTTAATCTCCATGATTTTGAGTGTTTTTGGTTTTTTTTCCTTCGGGTTGATTTCTAGCTTCTGTCTGTTGTGGTCTGATTGGTATGATTTCCATTTTCTTGAATTTGTTGAGGCTTGTTTTGTGTCCTATCATGTTGTCTATCTTTGAGAATGTTCCGTGTACATTTGAAAAGAATGTATATTTAGCTTCTTTTGGATGGAGGGCTCTGTATATATCACTAAAGTCCATTTCCTCAAGGGTATTGTTCAATGCCACAATATCTTTGTTGATATTTTGTTTAGAAGATTTGTCCATTTTTGATAGTGGGGTGTTAAAATCTCCCACTATAATTGTGTTGCTGTCCATATCTTTCTTGAAGTCCTCTAAGATTTTCTTTATGTATTTCGGTGCTCCTATGTTGGGTGAATATATATTTACAATATTTATGTCCTCTTGATGGATTCTTCCCTTGAGTATTATGAAGTGACCTTCTGGGTCTCTCTTTATGGACCTTTTTTGGAAGTCTATTTTGTCTGTTATGAGTATTGCTACCCCGACTTTTTTTTCTTGTCCATTTGCTTGGAAGATTTGTTTCCAGCCCTTCACTTTCAGCCTGTGTAGGTCTTTTATCCTGAGGTGGGTCTCTTGTAGACAGCAGATATGTGGGTCATTTTTTCTTATCCAATCAGCTATTCTATGTCTTTTGATTGGAGCATTTAATCCATTTACGTTTAAGGTTATTATTGATAGGTACTTATTCATTGTCTCTTATGTATGTGTGTTCCTCTCTCTCTCTCTTTATTCTCTCCTCCTTAAAGCAGTCCTTTTAGAATCTCTTGCAGAGCTGGTTTGGTCGAGGTGTATTCTTTTAGACTTCTTTTGTCTGGGAAGCTTCTTATTTGGCCTTCTACTTGATTGAGAGCCTTGCTGGATAAAGTAGCCTTGGTTGCAGACCTCTGGTTCTCATTACCTGGAGTATTTCTTGCCATTCTCTTCTGGCTTGAAGAGTTTCCATTGAGAAGTCAGCTGTTAGCCTTATTGGGGCTCCCTTGTATGTTACTTCCTTTTTCTCCCTTGCTGCCTTTAAGATCCTCTCTTTGTCTTGAAATTTTGTCATTTTAATTATGATGTGCCTTGGGGTGGGTCTCTTTGGGTTCCTCTTGATTGGGACTCTCTGTGTTTCTTGGATTCGTGTGACTTTTTCTCTTGTCAAATTAGGGAAGTTCTCCTTCATTACTTGTTCAACTAGGTTTTCGATCCCTTGCTTTTCTTCTTCTCCTTCTGGTATCCCTATTATACGGATATTATTACATTTCATATTGTCTTGCATTTCTCTTAATCCCTCTTCATTCTTTCTGAGCCTCTTTTCCTTTTCTTGCTCTTTCTGGATGCTGTTTTCTACTTTGTCCTCCAGCTCGCTAATCCGATCTTCTGCTTCATCGATCCTGCTTTTCATTCCTTCTACTGTGTTCTTCAGTTCAGAAATTGTATTCTTCATTTCCTCTTGACCTTTGTTGAGAGTTTCTATTTCCTTTTTCATGTTTATATAGTTTGCAGTGAGATTGATATAGTTTCCCTCTAATTTCTGAAAGCTCATTGTGAGTTCATTGAACTTCCTGGTAATCATTGTTTTGAACTCACTATCTGATATTTGAGTTGCTTCTATTTCATTTAGCATTTTTCCTGAGGCTTCCTCATTTCCCTTCAGTTGGGGGTTGTTTCTTTGTTTTCTCATTGTTCATGGGTTTCCTCTTTTTTCTTCTTGTTTGTTAATTTGAACTGTTCTGATTCCCTGTAATTATGGTGTGAACTTCTGTGGTAGAATATTTGTGTGTTTCAGTGGTGCAATCTCCTTCAGGTATCTGGGTGTTCACAGCTTCCCCCTACTCTTTTTTGGGATCAGTTGGAGGAATAAGGCAAAATGGTTTAAAACAGCAAGACAGTATACTATGATATTTACTTTAGCAGCCAGTAGAGAAGAGATGGGTTATCTTTTGGCTCCTTATAGTGTTAACCGTGATCCTCCACCCCACTATCCATGTTTTAGAAAGGATGGAAAGAAGGTAAGACTCTTATTGGGGCCGAGAGGATTGTTAGTTGGATCTAGAAAGCTATGAGGCTGTGGGAGGTCAGCTTCTAAGGTAGGGTTGAACTTAAGATTAGTATACAGGAGTAGTGAGTAAAAGAATAGAGCCAACCCCCACAATAGTATAGTTCAGAAAATTGCAAAGTGGCCTGAGATCAGGTAGGGGTATTGAGAAGCATTTACAATTGTATCGACTAGGTCTTACTAGCAGTAATAGTAAAGTGACAGTCTTGTGGAAGAATCGATGAGGTCTAGATAACAAGAATAAAGAGTATAGAACCTTGAGAGGTGTATTAATGGAACACAGATAAAGGATAGTAAATTATCAACACACTGTGACTGAGATACCAGGGGGGACCTATCAAATGACAGTATAACCAGTCAAGCAAAGAAGATTATACAGAAAGAAAAAGAATACCAAAATATTATTAAAATAAAAAATGTTGGAAAAGTGAGAAAAGGATAATACAAGTTTACAGTAACTTGCAAGATTTAAAAAAAAGGAAAGAAAAGAAGAAGATGTAGTGCAGGAGAGATAAACTTGGAGTGGAAAGAATAATATTAGGTTGGATGGAAGAGAAATATAAGGGATTGCGAGATAAAAATAATAAGAATTGAAAAAAAGTCACATAAAACACAAGATAAAATCAATCAACCAACAATAGCCAGAGAAACCAAACAAAACCAAGCCAAACAAAAAAAAAACACCCCAAACAAAAACAAAACAAAACAAAACAAAAAAAAAAACAACCAAACAAACAACCAAAAAAACCTCTTGTTGGTTTCTAACTGGCCAGACCAGTTTTTCTGATCTTGCTGGCTTCAGCTGGCTGAGGGGCCTTTGAAATGCTTCTCTCTCTCCCAGCCAGATCTCAGCAAGTGTGTCAGGTACCCTAGGTGCTCCAGAACACACTGGCGCGGGAGAGTCAGTCTTCCCAATGAAGGTGCGCGAGCCCAGCCGTTTCCAGCTCCGTGTTCCCGCCGAACTGCCCTCCGACTGGTTGTGGGCGCCTTTCTTGGCTTCCCCGGTCGGGCTGGCTGGAAATCTCTGAGCCACCTCTGCAGGAATGCACCCACCACCACGTCCCTCCCGGGATCGCAGCGCGAGATTCCGGCCTCCCTATGGGGTGCGAGCCGAGCACAGCCGGCTTGTACTCTCCACCGATCTGCACTTCCACGGGGATAAAGATGCCCCTGGTCCTGTTGGCTAGAGGCTCTCACTTCTCCCCGTCTCTGGGCAAGTGTTCATATTCCCTGGGCAATTTTTTCTCAGTCCAACTGGCCAATCTATTCCTTCTAGCAACCTGTTCTCCCCTGGAGTTGCTCACTCCCGTATTCGGGGGAGGGAGGGAGCAGCTGCTTCCCTCTCCCGGGAGCCCTAGGGCAGAGCCTGGAGCACCAGGTGGGCCTGGGGTCTGCGCACCCCCAGACCCCGCGCTGATCCCTAGACTCCTTTTGTCCTGTATCAGGCTCCTTACCGTCTGGTTTTCCAGTCAGTGCAATAATTTCTGATGTCCTGCTTTCAAAAGTGATTCGGCAACCCAGCCCACTTGCTCTGCCTCTCCACCAATCCACGAGTTTCCCCCCTCTTCACAGAAGCCGAGAAAAATGCTGCCTAGAGTAAAGCCGCCATCTTCCCGACCTCCAAAATTAATTATATCTTGATAATTTTGTAATATTCCTTGAGATTAGAGATACAAAAGTGGGTAGAATTTATTCTTATATTTTTTCATGTGAAGTAAAAAATGTTTAAAATATAAATTGCTAACAAAATACAATTTAAAAAATTTACATTATTAAACTCAATATTACTTTAACAAAGTATAGCAGCAGGGATTCTAGACTAAATCACATTATTAATATTAATAGAGATAAACAGATACATAATCTCCTGAAGAAGTATGAGCTGTTGTTAGAACTTAAAAGGGGACTGTTAGAATCCTTCTGCTAGGTAACTTTCACTTGGGGAATGCTTATCAATGGTATCGGACTGCCTTTCTTTTGGACTTCAGGAGACCGTAGGCTAACTGTTTTCACAAAAGATCTAAATTTTGCATCCCTGAAAGCCTTTATTAAGGCTTTATTGAGAATGTAGATAATATATTGCTCACTACTTCATGGGCTGCTCTAGAATTTTCTAGAATGTTAGCTACAAGATTTAGATACTAATCCTTGTAATAACATTTAGCATAAATATAAAATTTTTTTATCACGACTTACATTTATAGTATCATCACATTAAATGTAGCCTCAAACAAACTTCTCTTCATTCCACTATTCCAGAGCTGTGCACAAAGCATGTCGTGATCTGTATTCATTGTCATCTATAATTGTGGCATTCACAAACAATCCCACTATAGCAGACTATATTTACATTTTAATTTCATTATGATCAGAATAATGAAGCTATTAATGGCTTTTTCTATTTTCCCTTTTAATAGCTTCTTAAACTTGAATAGCAGCCCTTTTGTGCATCCATCTGTTCTCAGAGATGGAATTTTTATTAGCATGAGTTTTCAATTTCTATGAAGCAGTTAAAATAGAAAAAGGTCACTTCATATTTGTAAGTGTAAATTCCATTAATTATAAATGTGGAACCAAGATCCAAGATGGCAGAGGACTAAGTGGAAGCTACACTAATATCCTCCCAGGACCAATCTGGAATTACAACTAAATTGTAAAGAAATCATCCAGAATAACCAACTGAACACTAGCTGGAGACAAACCTTATAACCACGGACAGACAGAAGGAACCACTTCACCACAATGTGACTGGTAGGAAATATGGAGGAGATGTGAGAGGCTGACTGGGCTCCCATGGACAGCAGATAAAGTGCCAGAGGAATATTTCAGGGGTTTGAGGGTTCCCCCTGGGACGTGTGGGGTCGAAGGCCCAAGCAGGGCTCCTTAGCCTACAGCACCGGAGCCAGAAGGCAACCCAGATAACATCCAGCTCTGAAAAACAGCAGGTTTTCCATCTGCTGGGGAGAGATGGCTAATAATAAAGAGAGTATCTTAAATGGCCAATGTACAAAATTTCATTTGCAGCCACATACCCTGGGTGCTAGCAAAGGGAGAGCAGAATAGACTAGAGATGCTTAAAGAGAGTCTGAGATTGGTAGCTCTGGGGAGAAAACTGAAGGAACAGTTTCCAGTATCCCTGTGCTGAGTCATTCCCCATACTGCAGAAGACATACTCTCAGAACACTCCCCTCTGAATGGCATCAGCCTGAGAGGAAGTAATACCCCCAAATACAGGAATTACTCTGTTCCACACTGTGGTACTTAAGCCAGACTGCTGATTATAGCTTGATGAGATTAACAACTAATCTGTTGACAACTGATTCATTTAACAGCTAAGGTGGAAAATACAAAGCAGCCAAAATGGGAAGACAAAGAAATAGACCTCAAATGAAAGAACAAGTGAATTTTCCAGAAGAACTAGATTAAATGGAGGCAAGTAATTTATCCGATAGAAAGGTTAGAGTAATGATTATAAGGACACTCAAGAGCATAAAAAAACCCCATAGAAACCATGAAAAAGGACCAGTCAGAAATAAAGAATGCAATATCTGAAATAAATAATACACTGGAAGGGATAAACAGTAGGTTAGATGAAGCAGATGACAGAATCAGTGTTTTGGAAGACAAGGTAGAAGAAAACACCTAAGCAGAGCAGCAAAAGGAAAAAAGAATTAAAAAAAAATGAGGAGAGCTTAAGAAACATCTTGGATACCATGAAGCATAAAAACATCTGCATCATGGTAATACCAGAAAGAGAAGAGAGCAAGCAAGGGATCAAGAACCTATTTGAAGAAATAATGACCCCAAATTTTCCTAATCTGGTGAAGGAAAAAGTCACACACCCAGCAAGTTCAGAGAGTCCCAAAGAAGTGGGACCCAAAGAGGACTGCACTGAGACACATCATAATTAAAATGACAAGGCTTAAAGACAAGGAAAGAATCCTAAAAGCTGGAAGAAAAAAGCAGGGAGTGACCTACGAGGGAGCACCAATTAAACTGGAATCTGATTACTCAACAGAAACATTTCAGGCCAGAAGGGGGCGATGTGAAGTATTAAAGGTGGGAAAAGCAATGACCTGCCACCAGGGCTACTTTACTCAGCAAGGCTATCATTTAAAATCGAAGGAGAAATAAGGAGCTTCCCATACAAGAAAGAGCTAAAGGAGTTTGTTAACACCAAACCAGTACTACAACAAATGTTAAGGGGCTTGCTTTAAGAAGAAGAAAAAGAGAAAGAAAAAAAGCAGAGGAAAATAGTCTAACAATAAAATGGCACTACAGACATATCTATCAATAATCACCTTAAATGTAAGTGGCTTAAATGCTCTGACCAAAAGATAGAAGGTAGCTGAATGGATTAGAAAACAAGACCCATATACATGCTGCCTCCAAGAGACTATTTTCAGATCAAAAAGTACACACAGACTAAAAGTAAAGGGATGGAAAAAGATATTTCACAAAAATGGAAAAGAAAAAAACTGGGTAGCATTACTTATATTTGACAAAACAGACTTTAAAGCCAAGGCTATAGTAAGAGACAAAGCAGGACACTATATAATGATAAAGGGAACAATTCAACAAGAGAATATAACCCTAGTAAACATTTACACGCCCAATGTAGAATCACCTAAATATGTGAAACAGATCTTGATGGACATAAAGGGAGAAATCAACAGAAATATAGTCATAGTCAAAGATTTTAACACCCCGTTGACTTCAACAGATGGATCTACCAGGCAGACAAAATCAGCAAGGAGCTAGCAGCTTTAAATGACACACTAGAGCAAATGAATTTAATTGATATCTTCAGAACATTACACCCAAAAGAGTAGAATATATACTTTTCAAGTGTACATGGAACGTTTTCTAGGGTAGACCACATATTACGATGCACAAAATGTCTCAATACATTTAAGAAGATTGAAATCATATCAAGCATCTTCTCTGACCACAATGCTATGAAACTAGAAATGAATCACAAGAATAACACTGAAAAACACACAAAGACATGGAAATTAAATAACATGTTACTAAACTATGAATGAGTTAACAACGAGATCAAGGAAGAAATCAAAAGACGCCTGGAAACAAATGAAGAAGAGGACACAACAATCCAAAATCTGTGGGACACTGGGAAAGCAGTCCTAAGAGGGAAATTCATAGCATTACAGGCCTATCTCAAAAAAAAAACAAGAAAAAGCTCAAATATATGATCTAACTTAAAAATTAAAGGAACTTGAAAAAGAACAACAAACAAAGCCCAAAGTGAGTAGAAGGAAGGAAATATAAAGATTAGAGCAGAAATAGATGAAACAGAGTCTAAAAAAAGATACAAAAGATCAATAAATCCAAGAGCTGGTTCTTTGAAAAGATAAACAAAACTGACAAACCTTTAACCAGATTCATCAAGAATAAAGAAAGAGGGCCCAAATAAATAAAATCAGAAAGGAAAGACAAGAAATAACAACTGACACCAAAGAAATGCAAAGGATTTTAAGAAAATATTATGAACAACTTTATATGTCAATGAACTGGACAACCTGGATGAAATGGATACATTCTTAGAGACATACAATCTTCCAAAAATAAGTCAGGAAGAATCAGAGAACCTGGATAGACAGATTACACATCATAAAATTAAAGTAGTAATAAAAAAATCCAAACAAATAAAAGCCCTGGACGAGATGACTTCACAGGTGAATTTTACCAAACATTCCAAAAAGAACTAACACCTCTCCTTCTCAAACTATTTCATAAAATCCAAGAAGAGGGAAGTCTCCCAAACTCATTTTATGAGGCTGTCATTACCCCAATGCCAAAACCAGATAAAGACACTACAAAGAAAGAAAATTATAGGACACTATCCCTGATGAGCATAGATGCTAAAATCTCACCAAAATATTAACAAACCGAATACAGCAATGCATCAAAAAGATCATATACCATGATCAAGTGGGATTTATTCTAGGAGTGCAAGGTTGGTACAACATTTGCAAACCAACAAATATGACTCACCACATAAACATAATGAAAGATAAAAACCACATGAGCATATCAATAGATACAGAGAAAGCTTTTGATAAAATCCAGTAGCCACTTATGATGAAAACTCTGAGCAGAGTGGGAATAGAGGGGACATACCTAAATATAATAAAATCCATATATGACAAACTCACTGCTAGCATCATACTCAATGGGCAAAAACTACAAGCATTCCCCTTAAAATCAAGAATAAGATGGGGATGTCTGCTTTCACCTCTCTTATTCAAAATAGTACTGGAAGTCCTAGCCACAGCAATCAGACAATTAGAAGAAATAAAAGGTATCAAAATTGTAAAGGAAGAAGTAAAACTGTCATTATTTTCAGATGGCATGATACTGTACATAGATAAACCCAGAGATTCAACCAAGAAACTACTAATAACCTGATAAAAGAATTCAGCAAAGTAGCAGAATACAAAATTAATATTCAGAAATCAGTTGCATTTTTATATGCCAATAACAAACTAACAGAAAGGGAAATTAAGAAAACAATCCCATTCCCAATTGCTTCAAAAATAATAAAATACCTAAGAATAAACATAACCAAGGAGGTAAAAGACTTGTGCTCAGTAAATTATAAGATGTGGAAGAAAGAAACAGAAGATACAAATGAGTGGAAGCACATATAGTGTTCATGGATAGGAAGATTAACATTACTGAAATGTCCATACTACCCAAAGCAATCTATAGATTCAATGCAATTCCTATCAAGATTCCCATGATGCATTTCACAGAACTAGAACAAATATTTCAAAAATTTATATGGAGCCCCAGAAGGCCCCACACAGCAACAGCAATCCTGAGAAAGGAGAATAGAGTTGGAAAAATCACACTACCCAATATCAAAGTACACTATAAAGCCACTGTAATCAAAACAGTCTGGAACTGGCACAAAAACATGGATCAGTGCAACAGAATAGAGTGCCCAGAAATAAACTCACACCTTTATAGTCAATTAACACAATGGGCTAAAGATAGCTTATTCAATAAATAATGTGGGAAAATTGGACAGACATGTACTAAAAAATGAAACTAAATCACCTTATACCACACAGAAGTATAAATTCAAAGGGGATCAGACACTTAAATGTTAGAGCTAAAACCATAAAAATCCTAGAAGAAAACAGGCAGCAAAACCTCAGACATTGTTTATAGCAATATTTTATCAGATATATCTCCCCAGGCAAGGGAAACAAAAGAAAAAATAAACAAGTGGGACTACATCAAATGAAAAAGTTTTTGCACAGCAAAGGAAACCATCAACAAAGTAAAAAGAGAACCCACAGAATGGGAGAACATATTCACAGATACATCTGATAAGGGGTTAATATCCAAATTTTATAAAGAACTTTCAAAACTCAACACTAAAAAAACCCCAACCCAATTAAAAAATGGGCAAAGGACTTGAATAGATACTTCTCCAAAGAGGACATACAGATGGCCAACAGAGATATGAAAAGATCCTCACTGTCATCAGAGAAATGCAAATTAAAACCACAGTGAGATATCATCTCACTCCTGTCAGAATGGCCATCATCAATAAATCAACAACCAACAAGTGCTGGCAACAATGTGGAGAAAGAGAAACCTTTTGCACTGTTGATGGCAAAGCAGACTGATAAGGCCACTGTGGAAAGCAGTATGGTGACACCTTAAAAAATTAAAAATGGATCGACCTTTTGAACCAGTAATTCCATTTCTGGGAATGTATCTGAAGGAACCCAAAACACTAATTCAAATGAACATAAGAACCCCTATGTTCACTGCAACGTTATTTACAATCAACAAGATATGGAAGCAGCCCAAGTGTTCACCAGTAGATGAGTGGATAAAACAACTATGGGACATTTACACAATGGAATACTACTTGGTCATAAAAAAGAAGAAAATTTTACCCCTTAAAACATTATGGACAGACCTGGAGAACATTATGCTAAGTGAAATAAGCCAGTCAGAAAAAGATAAATACCATATGATTTCTCTCATATGTGGAATCTAATGAACAAAATGAACTAACAAGGAAAATGGGGACAGACTCACAGATAGAGAACAGGATGACAACTAGTTGCAGGGGAGGTTAGGGGGTGGAGAAATTGACCAAAAAAGGAAAAAAGACTCGTGGACATGGACAACAGTGTGGAGATTGCTGAGGGGAGAGGTATATAAGGGGACTAAATGGTAATGGAAAAATACAATAAATATTAAATCAGAAAAATTAAATACTTAGAAAATTTGGAACAAAAAATCAGAAATGAAAATTTTACTGAATGGGATGAACACCAGATTGGAAAATACAGAGAGATATAACAGTAAATTTAATTCAGAAAATCTATATTAAACACAGAGAAACAAGATTTCTTAATAAGTAAGTGACCTGTGAGCCCCATCGAATGGTAGATATATGTGTAACCAGAGTCACAGAAAAGAGCATAGCGTTTCATTTCAGTAGCTTTCCATTGCACACAGAGTGAAAGTCAAACTTCTCTCCAGACATCCAAGCCCTCCTTGAACTGGCTTTTCCCCCATTTCTTCAATCACATCTTGTTTCTTTGTCCTCCTCACACTGAGGTTTTCAGCCATACCGAGCCACTTTCAGTTCCTGAACAAAGGCAGAGTGTCTGTTTGCTTTCTGCCTGCAACTCCTTCCTGTGGCTTCCTGCCTTTCTTCTCTCATTTTCTCAGCTCTGGTGGTCACTTATTCAAAAAGATCCCATCCTTAACCATCCACTTGGAAGTAGGGTCTGTGTTTTAGCAGTCATTTTTTATGGCAACTATTTTTTTCTATTTACACTTAGCACATAGTAGGTTGGTTTTGGGGGGGTTCTTTTTTAATCTCTGTGTTGGCTTATTCAGTGCCTTCCTATACCCCTTCTCAGGATTGTAAACTCCTTGAAGAAGCATTTCAATTTTATTTTTTGGTCAAATCCTGTGATAGTGCCTGACACATCCAACTTGGTTGGAATGCATACATCTCTTGAGTAAATTAATTTATGCATGAAAATTAAAAGTTTTATAACAAGTTCGAATAAATGTCTTACTGATTGCTATGTTAGTGTACAAATGTGGTACCCTACAGAAGTAAATTAAGGAAGAGGCCAGCTGATATATGCAAGATGTGGATTACCCACACTTACTTAGGAGGTGATTATTTCATCTCTGTCAATTTGTTGAAACACCTTGCATTGTTGTCCAATCAAAAAAGGGAAAAATAAAATATGTACATAAACTGACACTCAAACTTTGATTATTTTGCAAAGTCCAACACATAGTGTAGTTACAGAGCTAAATTTTCTTGGTAGTGCATACCAATGTAAAATGGTATACTGCTTTTTATAGTTTAAATTGCTTTAATAAACATTATCTCACCCGGCTGGTGTAGCTCAGTGGATTGAGCATGGACTGGGAACCAAAGTGTCCCAGGTTCGATTCCCAGTCAGGGTACATGCCTGGGTTGCAGGCCATAACCCCCAGCAACCGCACATTGATGTTTCTCTCTCTCTCCCTATCTCCCTCCCTTCCCTCTCTAAAAATAAATAAATAAAATCTTAAAAAAAACCCCAAAACATTATCTCATTTCACCCTCATTATAAACACACAGTAGAGATCATTTTGGTCCATACTTTTGTAAAATCATAGAATTTTATCCGGGAAAACTTGCGATGTCATTTAAATGTACTTCCACTGCTCATTTTTATAGATAAGAAAGCTGAGGCCAAGAAGCATTGTAAAGTTGTGCTTAGGGCTCAGAGCTCATTAGGATCAGGATACAGGCCCTTTTTTGGGCAACTGGAAATGCCTGAATATGCTTCTGCAACAACTTAACACCCTACTAATGACTTTTTAAATGTATTACTTTATTTATTTCAATAAATCGTAAAAGATTTTTCTGAAAACATGAATCATGCAGCAATGAAAAGATCATTTTCATCCCACTACTGAAATAGAACCACTGTTTTATTTTTGTATGCTATTTTTTAGTATCTTTCTTTGACTTGCATGTTTCATAGAATTATATATGTATATGATTTCATTCTATGCTTTTCACTTAATTGTTATTCTTGTATATTTATTCTTGAAAGCTTTACATAATCACAACTTTAATACAAAGTTAATATGTTGACTAATAAACATAGTGTACATTAGTTAACCCATTTCCCATTTTGGATATTGAGGTCGTTTTAACTTTTTTGATTTTATGAATAATTCTGAAGTAAACATTGCATGTGAATATTATGATCAATATCTCTGATGATTTCTATAGACAGATTCCCTGCAGGATGATTATAGGATCAAATGGAATGAATAATTTCAACACAATTGACCTACATAGTCAAAGGATTTTCCTCAAAGGATGTGATAATATCACTAATAGTATGTGAGAAACAGTTTACAAGGTTCATTCTCACTAGTTGTTATTATTTAAAAGCAAATCATTAATGTAATAGGCAAAATAGCTCCCAATTGTTCTTTCATTTTACATTTATTTGCTTATTAATAAGATCAAACATTTTCCAATTTCTTTGTTACCTGATATCTTTTATAGCTAGATTAATCCACTATTTTTTGTTTTCATGACAAGCTAAGACACTAAAGATGAAAAACAATGGAGAGTGGAAGTGAGGAAAACAGAGGCAGAAACAATTAGTGACCCCTTACCAGGGTGATGATTATTTCAAATGATATTACCAGGTACATTAATGAGAAAGAAGAAGCAAAAGTTGTAAGACTTGAGCTCATAATATAGTAAAAATTACTTCCAAGTGACTCAGTTTTAGAACTTAAGGCACTTTTATCCTTTGTTGAAGCTTTTACAAACTAAATGCATTATGTGAAGGAATTGTTTAATACTAGAAGAAAATAATGAATAGCATGAATAGCTCCTGCACAATAGGTCTACAGCTGTGCTGGGCAACATGGTGGTCAGTAGGGGCAGGGGAACTATCAAATGGTTGAAATGGGGCCATTCTGAATTAAGATGTGCTGTAAATATAAAATACACACCCAATTGTGAGGACTTAACACACGAAAAAGAAATGTAAAACATTTTGTTAAGTTTTTATAGATTACATCTTCAAATGCTAATGTTTGGATATATTAGGTTAAATAAAACACACTATTAAAATTAATTTTACCTGTTTTATTTTATTTTACTTTTTAAAATGTGACCTCTAGAAAATTTATAATTGCATATATGGCTAGTTGGCCAGTACAGGTATAAAGAATCATTATGATCTCAGATTTTAGGAAGGCTATTACAAATTCTAGTGCTTCAGCCAGAGATATAAAAAGAGTATATGATTCAAGAGAGAAAGGGAGACAGAATGCACCATGTAATTACATTTAGTAAAGAGAATGACAGTGCAGCAACTGATGTGACCAGTCAGAAAGGCCCTGATGAGCTTCGAAATTTATTCATTCGCTCAGATTTTAAAGGACTTACTGAAAAAAAAAAAAGGCAAAGCACATAACCAGCTACTCTCAGGGCTTTTATATAGAATGAGCTAGAACAAGCCAAAGGGGCTTTGAAAACTATGTTTGGAATGCAAATAAGAGCAAAGGAGGACAATACTACATAGAAAGGCTGGTAAACTATGACTATATGAGATAGAGGATAGAATTCTGCAACTCCTATTTTGCTTCCCCCTATAAAAAAATAGAATGATCTTCAGTCTGGAAATTAGAGACAAAATCTCAAGCAAAAAATGGACTCAAGATTAAAAAGGAAACACTTGAGAGTATCCAGGTGTTAAAAATAAGTGTTTGTCTTTAACTGCAGACAGATTTTATTTCTGGATAATGAAATCATCAGTAGTTTTTGGCAATTGACTTGTTCCAAATTGGAACTCATTTAGTTACTAGATTATCAGTTCCATGAGAGCATGGACTTGATCTCCATTATTCACTGCTGTACCCTCAGTGACTAAAGTATTGCCTGGCATATAGTAAATGCTCAATAAATATATGCAGAATAAATGAACAGGGAACATAGAATTGCCAGATAATAATGGAAAAAATATCCAGATCTTCAAAATAAGAAAAAATGAGAATTCTGAATTGGATAGATACCTAGGCATTGTGCAAACAAGATATCAATAGTTGAGCCCTGACTGTTGTGGATTAGTTGGTTGGGTGTCCTCCTGCAAAGCGAAAGTTCACCAGTTTGATTCCCAGTCAGGGCACATGCTTGGGTTGTAAGTTCAGTCCCAGGTCAGACATGTATAAGAGGCAACTGATTGAAGTTTCTCTCTCACATCGATGTTCCTCTCCCTCTCTTTCTCCCTCCCTTCCCCTCTTTTTAAAAATAATTTTTTAAAATGTAAAAGAAGATGTTAATAGCTGAAAAAATTTAGAGTGAGTTAATTAAAAAAATTCATGATGTTCTGGGATTCTTCTAAAATATTACATCTATTTTAATCTATAACACCATTAATTGATGTTACACACATTTGGCAGAAAGGAAAACTGAGACTCAAAGAAGTTAAATAATTTTGCTAGGGTTGATTTAGCTGGTAAGCAGAATAGTTGGCAAACAAAACACATCTATTGACTCCCAAGTCATTATTTTCACTCTACTAGTTGTCCTTGGAAAGGGAAACAATTACTCTGAACTGGCATATTTATGATAAGAATGATAGTGCTAAACTCTCCTAATTTCCTTTTTAACCAAAGTGCTAAATTTGTTGATGCCATAGATAACTAGTTTATACACTTTTTTAAAAAGCAGTGAAATCTGCTTTTTTAAAATCTGAATATATAAAGAATTTCCTAGTAGAATTTTCTAGCTATTCTGGGTGAAACAAAGGTTCAGAGACCAATCCAAATGGCTATCCATTCACCTTTGCAGAACATTATAATCCGATGCCATAAAGAAAGTATAATCAGATTTCAGCTGATCATCTGATAAGGTTGCTTTTAATAAATAGTCTTGCAACTTTATACAATCTGACCAATTAGTAGTATGTGGAACCACTGGCCCCAAGTAGTGTGAATTAATGAATTCTTGAAGGAAATGTGGTATAAAGCTTATATTTTATGTTTAAAAATGTGGCCAGTGAGCCCTGCCTGGTGTGGCTCAGTGGATTGAGTGCTGGTCTGCAAACAAAAGGATCACTGGTTCGATTCCCAATTACTGCACATGGTTGGGTTGCAGGCTAGCTCCCTGGTAGGGGGCAGAAGCAATCATACATTGATGTTTCTCTTTTTCTTTAACCCTCCTTTCCTTTCTCCCTAAAAATACATAAATAAAATCTTTTTTAAAAATGTGGCCAATGACATTCCCATTTTTAACCAATTACACAATTTTATACCAATTCCTACACTTGGACAATCAGCATATACTCTCCCATATACACATATCCTCTTTTTTACTTCTTCCTCTAGTAGAACAAGAATGATCCCAATGGGATTCTTAAGACAGGTGTATTGTATTTAGACATTTAATCCATTCACCTTTATGTGCACATTATCATTTAGTCCTTAAGAAAGGATCAAGAGAATCTTACTCTCCTCAGTCCTGTTGTTACTCCAGAAAGGATTTTTGGTTGTGGGCAAGCATTCTCCTCGGTAAGCACTCAAGTTCTCCTCTCTAGCTGCAGAGTCCTGTTCTCTCTATGCAACGACTTTAGAATGTCTCCCCTGCCCTGTTTTTCTTCCTGTTAATGGGAACTGACATTAGAGTGACTTTAGGGTCAGTTGCTGTCACATGGACACAGCTCCTTGCTCCAAATCATTCCTTTCTCTCCCTCCAACCCCATCATCACTTGCCACCTCAATAGCCCTTTCCATTTTTGACACATTGCACTAGTGGAACTACACAAGGAATCTTCATTCCATCAATGATACAATCCTTTTCCTAGGCTCCTGGTGAAAGTAGTTTTACTCTTTTAGTTAATCTTAAGCTGTCCAAGTGTCACTGTCCATTGATTTCATTTAATTAGATTTATTTAGCTAGGAACTGACAAGAAAATCAGTTGTATTTTTAAATAAGGTTTATTGAACAGTTATTCCATGCCAGTAACTGAGCTAAGAATGATATATATATATCATATATACATCTCATTTATATATAGATAGATAGATAGATAGACAAATTCCTCAAAGACTGTTAAGTTTAGAAAGATGGAAGTAAAGTAAATCAACCTTAATTCAGAGTAATACATGCAAAATGCTGGTAGAAGTATACATGTGATGCTGTGAGCACTCAAACAATATCTAAATTATCCTGCTGAAGGTGTTACACAAGGTGAAACTTTAAGAATAAGTACAAGTTAACTACAAATAAAAAAGAGGGTTTCAGGCCCTGCATCAGCATGGATAAAGGCAAGATGACCTGATGAGAGGACACTTTAGGAACTGTTTGCCATGGGGAAAGTATAGATCAGCAGGGCTGTGGGGAAAACCAGGTGAGAAAGGTAAGCAGGCTGTGGATCATAAAAGATTTTAGACTTTTCTTCTTAAAAATTTTTCTTTAAATCATCACCCAATGATACATTTATTGACTTCAGAGAGAGAAAGAGAGAGAGAGCATTGATGTGAGAGAGAAACATTGACCAGTTGCCTCCCATAGTGCCCCCATCAGGCATCGAACCCACAATGTAGGTATGTCCCTGACTGGGGATAGAACCTGCGAACTTTTGGTGCACAGGACGATGTTCCAAACAACTGAGCCACCCAGCCAGGGCTAGACTTTTCTTGTTAACGCTGTGGGGATCCAAGAAAGTGTTTTAGGATGGGGTATGAAAGAGTCGAATCTGCATTTTGGAGAGATTAATTCTGGCAGCCATGGAGGATTAAGGTAGCAGGAAAAAAGACAAGAGGAAGGAAGAGCCATTGAGGGGTTAGATAGTAACATGAACAAAAAGTGGTGGTCTGAATTAGGATCTTGAAAAGAAGATGCATTTGGGAGTAATTTAGCAGATAAAATTGGAAGAACTCCATGAAAATGTGTACATGGGGTTGAGGAAGGAGGAGGAGGTACAATGGAATGTGAGCTTCAGTCTTGGGCAAGTTGGGTAGACAAGGATATCAAATACAGCAGATATGTGAAGGGTAGTCTTGGGGAAGGATAGTGGCTTCCATGTAGGAAATGTTGAGTTTGAGATGTTTGTCCTACAGGAGTTGCAGCTCCAGAAGAGTGGGCTGGGATAGAGGTCAGGATGCAAATGGATGTAGTCAATTTGTATATCACAACTGAAATCGGGGTTTTGGTGAAGTGACTCGGGGACGCGTAGAGCAACACTAGCAGAGAACTGAGAATGGGCCAGAGGAAAAGTTTCATAGTTGATCTTTGTTGTTTTGTTTTGATAATATGGGGACTCTTGAAGAGATTTTGTTTTTCTAGTGTTGAGGGGAAATGGCCAAAGGAGAAAATTCAAAGATACAAAAGAGAGCAGAAGGTATTCATTTATTTCAACAAATATTTATAAAGGCACTTTAGGAATCTTGGGATAAAAGATTCCTGCCCTTGTGCAGTTTACGTTCTAGTGGTAACAAGAGAGAGGCAGCAAGAAGTAAGTATGTTAGAAGGTGACAAGTACCACAGAGAAAAATAAGGCTGCTTAAAGAGGTCAGGGCGCTAGTGGAAAGTTTAAGTGTGTGATTTAAGTAGTGATTAAGGAGAAATCTTGAGGGGGTAACAAAACTTGAGGGAGATAAAAGAAAGAGTCATGCAGGCATCTGGGAGGAAAATGTTGTAGACAGACAAATCATGATAGCAAATAACCTGAGCCTCGGGGAATATTAAAGAGTATTGGTACAGCTGATGTGGTCAGGTTGAGGGGTGGTGGATTAGGCCGGAGAGGTACAGATCCTGTAGAGATTTGTAGGCCCCTGTAAAGAGCATAGCTTTTTCTCTGGCTGAGAGGGGAATCCATTGGAGGCTTGTGGGCCCAGAAGGAGCAAATCTGACAGATGTTAAAGCATCACTATAATGACTGAGTTGAGGGCAGACTGTTGGAGGCTATATTAGCCAATATGCTCCAGAGAACTGGAACTGATTGGATGTGTGTGTGCACATGTGCTCATGCAATTGTGTATTTGTGGAGATTGGTGAGTCCAAAATAGCGTTGGTCAGCAGACTGTGGAAGAGCTGAAATTTCACAGTCTGAGTGTGAAGGTTGTCTGCTGCTCTTCAGAGGAGGCCAGTCTTTTTTGTAAGGCCTTCAACTGATTGGGGAGGCTGACCTGCATTATGGTAACTTCAGGAAACTTTAGTCTGTGGAGGTAAAAAACAACTAAACAACTCTTACGTATATCTAATAAGAGAAGTTACTTTTTAAAAATGTATTTTCTCATTGCTCTTTTCTAAGATGTTTTTGATTAACTTTTTATAGGTTGTTTCATGGCCATGTACAGGGGTACATGAGAATTCTCTCTTCATGAGAATAATACTAACACAAGCTTTTGCCGACGTGGAGGATAAAAGTGAATGGGAAAAAATGCAAATGTGTTCTACCAGAAATGGTTCTCTTTACACTTAAGAAATTATTTTTTTATGATTCAGTGATTTGGAAAAACACTGATCTAAATCAGTATTTTTTAGTATTGCCTAGGAGTAAAAATAGATTCAAACAACTTTAAATACTACAGGGGACAATTTTTATTTTCTACTTTTTTATCATAAAGAGCCTTTTTTATTGCTTTGAAAGATTTATTTCATTTAATAATTTGAAGTACATTTTTTATTTTGATTCTCTGTTTTTGGTAACACAAAATTATTGACATTTTTAGGTATTAATTATCCCCCATAATTTAATTAAGACGTTTCTGGATCACACTTTCCTTCCTACATCTTCCCTTTCTCTTCAAATCTTTTGTGTCAGCAGACAGAGTGTGTTGCAGGTAAATGTTGGTTGAAGAAACAAAAGAGTTTGTGCATAGCCAGAAAATGCAAATACACTGTAATGTTAAATTTAAAAATATGTCCCAAGGGAAGTAAATGCATTCCACTCTACAACCTTCATCAAATAAAATGGATGCTGAATCTTTGTCCTGCCTTCATCCATCCTCTACAGTGTGGACTTTGCGTTAAATATCAGAAAATTTAATTACCAGAAAATTACCCGGAAATCAGAATTCTCTCCTCCTTCCATTTTTTGAAAATGAAATAATTGTGGGGCACTCTTTCAAATCTACACAGTGAATATAGCTGCAGAATGTACATTTGTGAACTGTGACCCCAAAGAGTTGTCTTTCTAAATTTCTAATAAAGGCATACACTTTCTTTGTCTTGTCTTTTTTTTTTATCCTCACCTGAAGTCATTTTTTTCATTGATTTTTTTAGAGATAAATGAAGAGAGTGAGAGAAAGAGAGAGAAAGAAACATCGATGTGAGAGAGAGACATCAATTGGTTGCCTCTCATAAGCTCTCCTACTGGGATGGAACCCGAAACCTAGGTATATGCCCTGACTGGGAACTGAAACTGCAACCCCTTGGTTTAGGGGACAACGCTCCAACCAACTGAGCCACCTGGCCAAGGCAAAGGGAATACATTTTGGAATGTCAAATGCACAGTGATATCAGACATTGTTAACGGGAGCATATTTCTGCATTTTGTGGTCACACACCCAAAGGATCTCTTCCAAGAGATCTCTCCATCTTGCCTTTGGTTTGGGTGGAGAACGGTCTGACACATGAAGCTTTGTCTGTGAAAGCACCACTGGCAGCTGGAAATAACCTTATATAGTAGCAGTGCTTCACACCCCCCTGCTAGAAAAATTGGTATGGAATGTGGCAACTATTAAGGCTGACAAGGACATTCCACAGGAAGATGCTGGGGTCAGCCTGAGGAAAGATCATTGTAGCACACTTACCCATAAACACTGGCTGTTGTTTCAGACCAGTGAAGAATGGCAGCCAGTAGAATTTTGATTAGTCATAGGCACTATGACCTGGGTTAGGCCTATTTTTTTAAATATTTGGAATTATAAGCCAAAATGCACTTCCCCTCTAATGAGTTTGCCTCTGCTAGCCTTTCAGCATAGCAGTTTATTTCTATAGGACCTAGGCATACAGAGTCATAGCAAACTATTGTTTCCTTTGCTGAGAACAGTGGGAGACAGGAAAGCCCTTCAGAAAATGATATATCTAGACTTTTGCAAACCAATAAGAAAATGCATTGACAAGAGGCTGAGCAACTTTTCTTGCCACTGAGGACAGAAAATGCTTCTGGAGGTGACTGCATATCTAAGAAGTTTCAGTGCTGATCTTGGCACGACTGTGTGGCCTCAGAAGTGGTGTTCAGGGCTTCAGAGGAAATCTTTTCTTTTCATAAAAAGGAAACTGAGAACGGAGGCACTCAGAGCACTCTTCCCTGCAGACAACCAGACCAACACATGCGCCATCTACCACGGGGCAGCTTTTCATGGGCCCACCCTCACTTTTCATCTGTCACCAACACTGTAGCAAGTGTACTGCTCAGCACAGGTAGTTGTTCAAATGTCCTCCCTTCCCTTTCTTTCTTCTTTGTTGTCCTTCACCAGCTCTCACTCTCTGTGTTCTTTCCTTTCTCTTTTCTTCTTCTCATGCTTCTTCTTCCTCAAACCCTCAAGGACTGAGTGCTCTCACATCCCAGGCACTGTGCCCAAGAACAATGTGGAAAGCATGATACATGGTAAATTTCAGCAGCAATGCATCCTCCCAAATACTAAGAAAAAGTCCACTGACCAAAATCTCTGATTCTTAACCCAATTCTCTACCACTTTTAAAAAATTTTGGTTTCTGCATTAAAAAATTGTGATTATTATTTATTAAACATGATCAGGCCTTATAGTGCCACCTAATTCATTGATTCATTTCTCCGTTCACAAATATTATTGAGCATGTGTCTTCCAGTAAACACTGGGATTACAGCAGTGAACAAACAAGCACAGGCCCTACCCTCATGAAGGTCAGGGAGAGAAGCAGTAAGCAAACAAATAAAAAACATATATTATATTAGGTGATAACGAGTGACATGAAGAAAGACAAAACAGCATAAGGTACATAGGAGGTGGCCAAGTAGAGAGATGGGAGCCTTTTGCGCAAAGGACTGCAGCAAATCCTTTGGAAACTGTAATGGGAAAAGTGTTACAGCCGGAGGGAACAGCAAAGGCAAAAACTAAGTCAGAATGCCTGAGTGTTCAAGACCTGCAGTTCAGCTGGAGCAGAAGGAATAAGGGGGAGAATAGGAGATGAAGCAGGTCATAAAGCAGGCAGGGTTGAGATCTCAGACAGCCTATACAGTGTAGTAAGGACCTTAGCTTTCCTCTGAGTCAGATGGGAAGCCAGTAAAATATTTTGATATGAGGTAAATAGGACATGATCTATTGCATGGAATGTGAAGGCCTAGTGGACCATTTTTGGTAAGCAGAGCTGGTGTTGCTGGTGAAACCCTTCAGTTTTGGGCCCAGCTGCTTCTTCCTGGTTGTATGACTGAGGACAAGTTGCTTAATTTCTGCATGCCTTCTATGTGACCACTGTATCTACCTCCTAGAGTTGTTACAGGGATTAATGTAAGTTAATGTTTGTAAACTACACATTTATTAAATGTATAAAGTAAGTATATTTTTAAAGGATCATTGTTAAAAAATAATTTCAAAGTAGATATTACCTATCTTTCAGCAATTAATACAAGTAACTTCCCAAGACTGTAACTTGTAGATGACAAGGTCAGTAGTTATACCCAGGTCTGAATAACCCTGAGGGACACCTGTTACCATACAACATGGTACCTGCCTTTTTCCCTCAGCAACCTCAGCTGCCAGAGACACCATTAATGAGATACTAACACTAAGTGTTATGGGTTGAATCGCCCATGCCCAGTTCCTGTGTTGAAGCCCTAGCCCCCCAGTACCTTAGAATATACTTGTATTTGGAGATACAGTCTTTACAAATATAATCAAGTTAAAATAAGGTCATTATTTTATGGTCATAAGGGTATTCTCAGAAAGGGAGAAATTTGGACACAGAGACACATGAAAAGGGAGAATGCCATGTAGACATTGGAGTTACACATCCACAAGCCACAGGTCTACCAGAGCTGGGAGAGAGGCCTGGCACAGATTCTGCCCTTGTGTCTGTAGGACAGCAAGGCCCCATTGACACCTCGATCTTGGCCTTCTAGCGTTCAGAAATGTGAGACAATACATTTCTGTGGTTTAAAACACTCAGCTTGTGGTACTTTGTTATGGAAGCCCCAGAAAACTAATATGCTGTGTTTAGGTTATCTTTAACATTTTATACAAATGAGTCCTTGCTAAGTTTCTAGTAAAGGCACAATTGCAGCCAAGAGTCCACAGTTCCCTGAAACTTCATTGTTGTCCAAACACTGCCCAAGAAAAGCTGTAGCAAATCAGTTAAAATGGAAGGTAATTGCAAGTAGGAGTGATCACCTAGGTCTCTGATGTGAGTTAATTTCAGCCTGTAATTAACCTACCAACTCCTCCTGTTAAAAAACCTAGTGAGTTGCCAACATTGATCAAGAAAAGTGAGGCAATTGGATCCCATGGAAAAATGTCACATCAAAGTACCAGAAGCATTTTTAAAAATCTGTTCTGATTCTGCTGACTTGTTAAGTAAGACAAATCATTCCTGATGAGTTGAGATTGCTGGCACCTGGATAGTCTGGTGCAGCACCTCATTTTAATTGCTCATTGTGTGGTTTCCTTTCAGCCTGAGATCTTAATTCCAGCAAATGATTTCTGTAACATGTACAGTGAAAGTAAGGTGCCTGCTGAGGATGGATTATACCACACTGACCTCTCTTTAAAAAGACACTGCAGGGACCAAGTCTTTAATTTTTAAACGTTTCTGCCGAGCAGTGGTCTATGATTTATCAAGTGTAATTTTTATTATTATACAATATTTTCACTCAAACTTGATCTCTTCACATAGATTACTTAAATTTTTATGTTAATAATAAACTAAGAATTTCCACTAAATTACTACAGTTTGAACACTGTTCTAGAAATGGTTGGTATACTGCCCTGTAACTATCATAAAACAGCCTCTGAGGCAACTGGGACTACCAACCGAACATCTGATCCATTGTCTAGTAATTTCAAAACTTCGTAATCAAGAATCTAAATTTAAGGACCAGAGTGTGGAAGGTTACAGACCTTGAATTGAAATCAGCTCTGTCACCCACTAGCTATTGCTCCAGTTATTGAACAGAAACCTCTCTGGATTTCCGTTTCTTCAAATGTAAAATAAATATGATGATAGCTCTGTAAGGATTTTTTTAAATTTTACTTTAATCATTGTTCAAGTACATTTTTCTGTCCTTTACTCTCATTCCAGCCCACCCACCCATCCCTCCCCACCTCCCTCCCATTTACACCCCCCCCCCCCCAGTTTTTGTCCATGTGTCCTTTATATTTGTTCCTGTAAACCCTTCCCATTCTCCCCTGAAATTCCCTCCCCTCTCCCCTCTGGTCATTGTCAGCCTGTTCTCTATTTCAGTGTCTTTGACTGTATTTTGCTTGTTTCTTTGTTTTGTTATTTAGGATCCTGTTAAAGGTGAGATCATATGGTATTTGTCTTTCACTGCCTGGCTTATTTTGCTTAGCATAATACTTTGCAGCTCCATCCATGCTGTTGCAAAGGGTAGGAGCTCCTTCTTTCTTTCTGCTGTATAAAATTCCACTGTGTAAATGTACCATAGTTTTTTGATCCATTCATTACTGATGGGCACCTAGGTTGCTTCCACCACTTAGCTATTGTAAATTGTGCTGCTATGAACATTGGGGTGCACAGGTTCTTTTGAATTGGTGTTTCAGGGTTCTTAGGATATAGTCCCAGCAGTGGAATTGCTGGGTCAAAAGGCAGATCCATTTTTAGTTTTCTGAGGAAGTTCCATACTGTTTTCCATAGTGGTTGTACCAGTCTGCAGTCCCACCAACAGTGCACTAGGGTCCCCTTTTCTCCACAACCTCTCCAACACTTGTTGGTTGCTTTGTTTATGATAGCCATTCTGACTGCTGTGAAGAGGTATCTCATTGTGGTTTTAATTTGCATCTCTCTGATAACTAGCGATATTGAACATCATTTCATGTGTCTTTGGATCCTCTGTATGTCCTCCTTGGAGAAGTGTCTGTTCAAGTCCTTTGCCCATTTTTTAATTGGGTTGCTTGTCTTCTTAGAGTGGAGTCGTGAAAGTTCTTTCTATATTTTGGAGATTAACCCTTGTCTGAGGTATCATTGGCAAATATGTTTTCCCATACAGTTGGTTCCCTTTTTATTTTAATACTGTTTTCTTTAGCCATGCAGAAGCTTTTAATTTTGGTGAGGTCCCATTTGTTTATTCTTTCCTTTATGTCCCTTGCTCTAGGGAACATATCGGTAAAAATGTTTCTGCTTGAAATATCTGAGATTTTCCCACCTATGTTCTCCTATAGGACTTTAATGGTGTCACGGTTTATATTTAAGTCTTTTATCCACCTTGAATTTATTTTTGTGTAAGGTGTAAGTTGGTGCTCTAATTTCATTTTTTTTTCATGTAGCTGTCCAGTTCTCCCAACACCATTTGTTGAAGAGGCTATTTTTACTCCATTTTATGTTGCTGCCCTCTTTGTGGAATATTAATTGACCATAGAGACTTGTGTTTATTTCTGGGCTCTCTGTTCTGTTCCATTGGTCCATGTGTCTGTTTTTATGCCATTACCAGGCTGTTTTGATTACAGTGGCCTTGTAATACAGTTTGGTATCATGTATTGTGATCTCTCCTACTTTGCTTTTCTTTCTCAAAATTGCAGCAGCTATTTGGGGTCATTTATGGCTCCATATAAATTTTTGAAGTGTTTGTTCTACGTCTGTGAAATATGTCATTGGTACTTTAATAGGTATTGCATTGAATGTGTACATTGTTTTGGGTAGTATGGACATTTTAATGCTGTTAATTCTTCCAATCCATGAACACGGTATATGTTTCCATTTGTTTGTGTCTTCCTTGATTTCTTTCTTCAGTATTATGTAGTTTTCTGAATACAGGTTTTTTACCTCTTTGGTTGGGTTTATTCCTAGGTATTTTTTTTCTTTTTGCTATATCAAATGGGATTTTTTTTCTTGATTTCTGCTTCTGCTGTTTCATTGTTGGTGTACACAAATGCGTTTGATTTCTGGATATTGACTTTGTATCCCCCTGTTTTGCCAAATTCATTTATTTGGTGGAGTCTATAGGATTTTCTATGTACACTATCATGTCATCTGCAAACAGTGACAGTTTTGTTTCCTCCTTTCTGATTTGGATGCCTTTATTTCCTTTTCTTGTCTGATCACTGTGGCTAAAACTTCCAATACTATATTGACTAGAAGTGGTGAAAGTGGACAGCCTTGTCTTGTTCCTGATCTTAGTGGAAAAGATTTTAGTTTTTGCCCACTGAGTATAATGTTGACTGTAGGTCTCTCATATATGGCCTTTATTATGTTCAGGAGTGCTCCCTCTATTCGCACTTTGTTGAGTGTTTTTATCATAAATGGGTGCTGTACCTAATCAAATGCTTTTTCTGCATCTATTGATATGATTATGTGATTTTTGCCTTTGCTTTTGTTTATATGATGTATTATATTTACTGATTTGCAAATATTGAACCATCCTTGCATCCCTGGGATGAATCCCACTTAGTCATGGTGTATGATCTCTTTAATGTATTGTTGGAGGTGGTTTGCCAATATCTGGTTGAGGATTTTAGCATCTATGTTCATCAGCGATGTTGGCCTGAAGTTTTCTTTCTTTGTTGTGTCTTTATCTGGTTTTGGGATTAGGATGATTTTGGCCTCATGAAAAGAGTTTGAGAGTCTTCCATCTTTTTGGATTGTTTGGAATAATCTGTGAAGAATAGAGGTTAGCTCTTGCTAAACGATTTATAGAATTCTCCTGTGAAACCATCTGTTCCGGGCTTTTGTATGCTGGGAGTTTTTTTATTACTGTTTCATTTTCATCTGCTGTTATTGGTCTGTTCAGGATTTCTGCTTCTTTTTCATTGAGTTTTGGAAGATTATATTTTTCTAGAAATTTGTCCATTTCACCTAGGTTTTCAAATTTCTTGGCATACAGTTCTTCATAGTAATTTCTTACAATCCTTTGTATTTTTGTGATATCACTTGTCATCTCTCCTCTTTCATTTCTGATTGTGTCTATTTGGGTCTTCTCTCTTTTTTCTTGATGAATCTGCTTAAAGGCTTGTCAGTTTTGTTTATCTTTTCAGAGAACCAGCTCTTGGATTCATTGATCCTTAGAATTGTGCTTTTAGTCTCTATGTCATTTAATTCTTCTCTGATCTTGGTTATTTCCTTCCTTCTGCTTGCTCTGGGCTGTCTTTGTTGTTGTTCCTCGAGTTCTTGAAGACATAGGGTTAGGTCATTTGTTTGAAATGTTTCTATCTTTTTTAGGTGGGCCTGTATCACTATGAACTTCCCTCTCAGGACTGCCTTGGCTGTGTCCCATAAGTTTTGGGTTGTTGTGAGTTCATTTTTGTTTGTTTCCAGAAACTTTTTGATTTCTTCCTTTATTTCATTCTTGACCCATTCATTATTTAATAGCATGCTATTCAATCTCCATGGTTTTGAGTGTTTCGGGTTTCTTCCCTTGGGGTTGGTTTCTAGTTTCAGTCCTTTGTGGTCAGAGAAAATGCTTGGTATAATTTCCATTTTCTTGAATTTGTTGAGGCTTGTTTTGTGTCCTATCATGTGGTATATCTTTGAAAATGTTCCATGTGCATTTAAACAGAATGTGTATTTAGCTCCTTTGGGATAGAGGGCTTTCTATATATATCAGTTAAGTCCATTTTCTCTAGGGCATTGTTCAATGCCATAATATCTTTGTTGGCATTTTTTTGGAAGATCTGTCCATTTTTGATAGTGGGGTGTTAAAGTCCCCCACTATAATTGTGTTGCTGTCAATATCTTTCTTTAAGTCCTGTAAGATTTTCTTTATGTATTTCGGTGCTCCTATTTTGGGTACATATATGTTTACAATGTTTATGTCTTCTTGGTGCATTCTTTCCTTGAGTATTATGAAGTGGCCTTCTGGGTCTCTCTTTATGGCCCTTTTTTTGAAGTCTATTTTGTCTGATATGAGTATTGCTACCCTGGCTTTTTTTCCTGTCTGTTTGCTTGGAAAATTTGTTTCCAGCCCTTCACTTTCAGTCTGTGCAGGTTTTTTTCCTGAGGTGGGTCTCTTGTAGGCAGCATATGTGTTCTTTCTTATCCATTCAGCTATTCTATGTTTCTTGATTGGAGTATTTAATCCACTTACATTTAAGGTTATTACTGATAGGTATTTATTCATTGCCATTTTCATACCTGTGTTCCTCTCTGTCTCTGTCTTTTCCTTCCTTTCTTTAAAGCAGCCCCTTTAGCATCTCTTGCAGACCTGGTTTGGTGGAGGTGTATTCTTTAAGACTTCTTTTGTCTGGGAAGCTCCTTATTTGGCCTTCTATCTTAATTGAGAGCCTTGCTGGGTAAAGAAGCCTTGGTTTTAGGCCTCTGGTTCTCATTACTTGGAATATTTCTTGCCATTCTGTTCTGGCTTGGAGTGTTTTCATTGAGAAGTCAGCTGATAACCTTATTGGGGCTCCCCTGTATGTTACTTCCTGTTTCTCCCTTGCTGCCTTTAAGATTCTCTCTTTATCTTGGTGTTTTGCCATTTTAATTATGATATGTCTTTAAGTGGGCCTCTTTGGGTTCCTCTTGATTGGGACTCACTGTGTTTCCTGGATTTGTGTGACTTTTTCTCTCATCAAATTAGGGAAATTTTCCATCATTACTTTTTCAAATAGATTTTCTATACCTTGCTCTTTCTCATTCTAGTATCCCTATTATATGGATATTATTATGTTTCATAGTGTCTTGCATTTCTCTTAATCCCTCTTCATTCTTTCTGAGCCTTTTTTCCTTTTTTTTCTCTTTCTGGGTTGTTTTTTTCTACTTTATCCTCCAGCTCACTGATCCCATCTTCTGCTTCATTGATCCTGCTTTTGATTCCTTCTACTGTTTTCTTCAGTTCAGAAATTATATCCTTCATTTCCTCTTGGCCCTTATTGATAGTTTCTATTTTTTTTTTCACGTTGATATAGTTTGCAGTGAGTGCATTGTAGTTTCCCTGTAATTTCTCGTAGCTCATTGTGAGCTTGTTGAACTTCCTGATAATCATTTCTTTGAACTCAATATCTGATAGTTGAGTTGCCTCTATTTAATTTAGCATTCTTTGTGAGGCTTCTCCTTTCTTTTCATTTGGGGGTTGTTTCTTTGTCTTCTCATTGTTCATGAGACTCTTCTTGTTAGCCTGTTTCTTAAATTGATCTGTTCTAGTTCCCTGGGTTTATGGTGTGAATTTCTGTGGTAGAATACCCGTGAGATTCAGTGGTGTAGTCTCTTTTGGGTATCCTGGTGTTCACAGCTTCTCCCTACTCTTTTTTGTGATCTGTTGGAGGGGTAAGGCAAAATGGTTTAGGACAGCAAGAGAGTATTCTATGATATTTACAGTAGCTGTTAGTAGAGAACAGATAGGAGATTCTTTGGATATGCATTGTGTTAATGGTGATCTTCCACCCCACTGGCCACTTTTTAAAATGAATGGAAAGAAGATAAGACTCTTGTTGGGGAGGAAAGGATTGTTAGTTGAATCTAGAAAGCTGTGAGGCTGTGGTAGATCAGATTCTGAGGTAGGGTGAGAGTAAAGAATAGTAGATAGGTGTAGTGTGTGAGAAAATAGTGTTAACCACTACAGTAATAGAGTTCGGGAAACCACGAAGTGGGCTGAGATCTGGAAGGGGTGTGTGTGTAGTATTTACAATTATGTGGAATAGGTCTTATTTACAGTAATATTAGAGCAACAGTCATATGACAGAATCTATGAGATCTAGATAACAAGAATAGGGAGTATAGAACCTTGAGTAGTGTACTAATGGAGCACAAATGAAGGACAGTAAATTAGCAATACACTATGAATGAGATCACAGGGGAAAGCTATCAAACAATATGGTATAATCAGCCAAGCAAAGAAGACTATACAGAAAGAAGAGGAATACCAAAATACTATTAAAATAAAAAATGTAAGAATAATGAAAAAAGGGTAATACAAATATGCAATAACTTGCAGGTTCAAAAAAAAAGGCAAAAAGCAGAAGATGGAATGAAGAAGAGATAAATTTGGAAAGGAAGGAATAACACTAGAGTGAAAAAAGGGATGCATAAGGAATTGAGAGATATAAAAATAATAAGAATTAAAAAATAAAAAGTTACTTAAAAAAAGATAAAATCAAACAAACCAAAAAAACCCCAAAAACACCTCTTGTTGGTTTCTAACTGGCCACACCAGTTTTTCTAGTCTTGCTGGGTCAGCAGGCTGAGGGGCCATTGGAGTGGCTTTTCTCCCTTCCTTCCCGGTTAGAACTAGGTGTACTGTCCCCAGGGCTAGCTTCGAGATCTCCCCATAGCCGGTCTGGTGACTCTCTGCAAGACCCTGTGTGTGGGTCTGGGCGCTCCTAGGCACACTTTCCGGAGCTCACCCCAGCGGGCTCCAGGATCCCGAAGAGTGCCCGCACCTTTTCCAGATTCACTGTGTGAGCTCTGGGGATCCCGAGGGGCGCACATTCTCCGAGTTCATGGCCTGAGCACCGGGGATCCCATGGAGTGCCTCTGCCTTTTCTGTGTTCAGGGTTGTTGGGTCTGGGTCTTCCACAAAACCACACTGTCTCTGGGTTGGGGGCGTGGGCGCATGGCCAGGCTGCCCTTGGTCCACGGCTCCAGCTCACACTCTTCCCAGGGCTATGCATGGGTGCTTGCAGGCCCTGTATGATTATCTCTCAATCCTCACTCCCCTCCCTGTGCCTTCAAGCAATGAGGTCTCCCCCGGGTGCTGCTCAATCCTTGTTTGTCCAGGAAGGGAGCAGTTGATTCAGCTCTCTCACAAGTGCCCTGAGGCACACCCGGGCCTGGGGGCTGCAACCTCCCTGGTCCCCCGAGCTGATCTACGGGCCCTTATTATCTTGAAGTAGTCTCCTTACCATCTGGTTTTTCAATGTCTGCTATAATTTTTGATCTCCAATTTTCATAAATGATATTGTTGGCCTTTTGCTCTGTTTCTCTGCAGATCGGTCAGTTTTTCTCCCATGTGTAGGGGGAAGTAAAATTTACTCCCTCCTACTGTTACAGAAAAGACGACTCAAGTGGTTTTGGGGTTTTCAAAGTGGAGTTTTATTCACGCATGCAGACCCAGAGGAGACAGATTCCAAATTCTGGGCTCCGAGCTCAGACTGGGGCTGCTTATATTCTTGTTACAAAGGCAGAAGGAGGAGGGGGAAGGACTGCAGCTGCTGAAAGTGGGCATACAGAAGCAGAAAGCGGGGGTTAGCGTAGGACCTTGAGATAACTGCTTATCTGGGAATGGCTGCTGTTCAGCTATGTCCTGTCACATTACCACACTGCCAAGTCCAGGGTTCTTTTTGTAAGAATTTTTCTGAAAATTAAATAAGATAGTATATGTAGAGTGCCTGACACTGAACAAGCACTTTTCAAATGGTAGCTAGAGTAGTTATTACCTACTACAAACTTTTATTAATTGATTAACATTTTTGGACATATCTTATTATTTGGGGAGCCATTTTCCCCAAATAATAATAATAATAATAATAATAATAATAATAATACTACATTTTCTCTTTTTGAGAAGCAATTGTTGATTATAAAAAGGGAAGTCCATAATAATTATTTAAATAAATTCTTCATTAATATTCATATTTCTCTAGGAGAACACGTAGTAGTAATTAATTTTGCTAATTCTTTGATTTATACATTTCATTAGCCCAGATTTGTGCTTTGTAGCACCAAATATCCCTCTGTCTTTTGAGCAATTTCACAGAAAAAGAGAATAAGGAAGGTATTGACAACAACAAATATTTCTATAGTGACAGTCACTAATTTAGATTATATATATTTACTCTTTAAATCCTTCTAAGTCACCCTAAGAATTAGGCACATCTATCTTCATTTTCCAGATGAGGTAACCAAGGCACCAAGAGCTTAGGTAACCTGCTCAAGGTCATGCACAGCTGGTAAGTGGCAAAACACCAGATCCCAGAGGAGCTTTGTAGGCTATAAAAATATGTGCATCTTTTATCACATGGTTAGAATATAATGAAATATGGGCAAAAATTTCAAAAAATGATTTACATACTTAGTGCTTTTTCCTTTTAGATTATTTAGACTTGCCTTGAGATACTGACTATGTGGGATGAAGGTAGGGGTGAGGATTTTTCTAATTAAGGAAACAGTACAGACAGAAAAAAAAAGACAATTAAAAAAGAGTTCTGTAAACCCAGGTGCCATGGTCAACAGCAGAACTTTTAGGTAGATGTAAGGTCTGCCTATGGCACTCAATTGGGCCAACGGCTCATCCCAAACTGAAGGAAAGGAAGGCTTCCCAAGAATGAAGTGACTCAGTTAAGCTTGTTCTGGAGCATAAGCTCTGGGCTCCATTAACAGGGTGAAAACAACCCTTCAGATTGAACTGTTAACCAGTGAGTGCTCCTGGGCTCCGCCGAGCTTGAGAAAGTGTGGAAGCATGGGATTTGCGATGGCTGACTTTTGTTTTCGGTTCAGAAGAGAAATGCTTACCAAGTACTTTGCCCATCTGCTGAATTTATGGCTATTAATTTAGAACTTTTTTTCCTGAGAACTAGCCTTAAAAATAGAGAAAGTAGGAAACTTTCAAGCAGCTGTTTTCCCTTATGACTACATTCTTTCACTTCTCTCAGCAGTTGTCTCTGCACTTTCCTACCTTTCAATGGAGGCTATAAATGGCTTCATTTTATATAGCCAACTCATAATCCCAAACCGTTCCTATGGTGAACCTTCAGGACATTCCTTAACCTGGTAAGCAATTCCACAAATGCAAAGGGAGGCAATGGGATCATCTGACACTAGAATCCCATGACCAGTCTTTGAAGTAGAAAGGAAACCTTGTCCTTGTGAGGGGCCTCCCACAGTATGTGTGACAACAAAGGAAATTACTGTGGGTGTTATGGACTATTCAGTGAATTGTGTTCCCCTCTCCAGATTCGTAAGTTGAAGTCCAAATCCCCAGCACTTCAGAATGTGACTACATGTGAAGATAAGTCCTTTGAAGAGGTGATTAAAGTTAAATGACATTATTAAGTGGGCCCTAATCCAATAGGAAGGGGCTAGGACACAGACACACACACAGGGAAGACCGTGTGAGGAGACTAAGAGGACATGGCCATCTGCAAGCCAAGATGAAACCAACTCTGCTGATGAGTCTTCAGGAGAAACCAACCTTGCTGACACCTTGGTGTCAGGCTTCTACTCTCCGGGACTGTGAGGAAATACATTTCTGTTGTATAAGCCACCCAATCTGTGGTTCCTTGTTATGCAGCCCCAGCAATCTAGTACTGTGGGTGTTGGGTTTCTATAACCACTCCAGTCACAGAAGGAGACCCTTCTACTTGCTCCCATGTTCCCTGTGCTTAGCTACCTTGGCCTCCTCATTGTTCCTTGCATATGCTCTCCACACTGCATGGAACACACTTTCCTAAACAGATTTCTTGATCCTTCCCTTACTTCCTTCAAGCCTTGTTCCAGTCTTACCTTCTCAGCAAGGCCTTCTCTGGCCACGTTACTCAAATTACAACTCAACTACCTCCTACCCTCCCTCAATACTCTATTCGTCTTTATTGCTTGATTTTTCTCTATAGTGTTTATCATCTCCAAACATTCTATATAATATACTTATTTAATTGGTTGACTTCTCCTTTAGAATGTAAGCTCCATGAAGGAAGAGAGTTTGTTTATTTTATTCACTGACATATGCCCAGCACTGGAGCAGTGCTCAGCATGAATTGAGTAGGAGACACTCAAGAAATATTTGTTGAATGAATGTATAAATAGTGCTAACCATCATCATGCATTGAGCAATGTGTGCCAAATACATGTAGTGATTCATTAAACATGTATATATATATTTATATATATATATACATATATATAAATATATATATATTTAATACATTGAATCTGATATAAACTGCCTCTTGCATACAATCAAAATATTCCTGTGTGGTAAAAAAGATTATTTTTCTCTTTATTGCATATTGTGGGAGTGTGAGAAATAGGCTAAGGAATTCATTCAAAGTTGAAGAGTTGGTGATAAAGGGAAACCTTGATTCTAGACAAAGAAAGATTTGCCTTTTCAAAGGCGATGATGATAAATGGGACCTGGTATTTGCCAGATCCCAATGACTGAGCACGCATTCCGTGTGGAGCAGGGTCTGGCTTAGGGGGCCAGAGGGCAAAGGGACAATATAGTCTACAAGTAAAAAATGCAGAGACAAAATAAAAAGACTGAATTAAAAAGTATAAAATTGTACCATAGTCTAAAAATTGTTACCTTTATTACTATAGCTCTCAAAATAGCGAACATCCTTTGATTAACTTGTATAATTGTAAAGCAAATATCTTTAAAACACAAAATTCCAATCTCTGTTGCTTTTATGCTTTGTGATTCTTATTACAGCATATTTAGAGTAGTTTATTGGTACTAAGGTCAGCTATAGTTGTAGAAAACATCAATACCACTGTTAGATTTTTTAAAAAGAAACAAATGTAAATTGAAAGTGTAACAAGTGTGACAAGTGCTGCCTCTACTCCTCATAGGCATTGTCATCTTTTGGAGAACAGTGTGGTGGTTACAACCCCTGGGGACAAAACCGAATAACTTAAAGGGGAAATAATATGACTTTGTTAGTTAAACACAACCATCAGGAAAATTAATCAAACACAACTTAGCTAAAACCTCACTGTATATTCAGACTAAGATCCTTGTCAGTCCTTCCTGAGAAATAAAAGAAATATCTCCCTGATTTGAACATGGTTTCCCTGGAATTGACCTTTTAAAAAATCTTTTCCTTTTGTGGTGTTAAAAATATTATTTTTCTTCTGCTGTTTAGAAGTCCTGAGGAGTCTTAATACCTGATAAATAAATGCTTCATATGCAAATTCCATTTGCCTTTATATATAGGAGAGAGGATTCCCTGAAGTGTCTGAAGATTATAATAATAAATCCATCTGATTCAACCAGGGGAAAGTACTTAGACTGTTTCCAAGGGTCACTTTCCTTCATTAAAAGAATATGTTGTATCATTTTGCTTCACCATATTGCAGCAGTTATATGTATATTAACATGTAATTATGTATGAATATATGTATATTTATATAAACATATTCATGTATGTATATTATATTCAAGTATAATGCCTGTTTTCTTAAAAATGATGCATTTTCATAATAAAGTCAAAGAATGAAGAAAAATACAAAAAAAAGTAATAACTCACATATAATCGCCGCCCCCAAGGGAAAAAATGAGCAGTGACACTTAGTGAACCTCATTCTGCCTCTCTTTCTCTATCCTCTACAGCAGGCTGACATGCCTTCTGGAGTCCAGTGGAACCTCGCTGATTGAGATGGGCTGGGTTTAAGAAAACTCACTCAACCCTTGTTGTCCTTAGGATTTTCCACATGCATGTTAAAAAATATTTCTCTGCTTTAAGAAAAGTCAAAGTGCTAGTGAAATGATGAATAGGAGCCAAAGCTCTCCCCATTCCCAGGAACGCAAGAAGAGTGGTGGGAACTGGGGCAAACTGGAGAGGAACGCCCTGGGCCAAGGGTACAGGTGTCTCTAAGGTGGAGCAGATTGTCCTCAAGCAGAAATGTGGCCCCAATGTTGTCAGACCTTCTGATTTATTACAAGATGTGAGACTTGTATTTGTACTTGAAACCTTCTAATTTTAAAGTATTTTCTCACAATGGCTTGCAAACATTGTGCAGACTAAATGAAATATGCAATATAATCTGCTAGCTGATATTTGCTATACAAATAGTTGGATGCATAGGTAGATCTGTGGAAAAGTAACCAGCATATAAATAATTACTTCAAAATAAAATAATCCGATAGATACTATTTCATTTGTTTAAATCACAGTTTTATTTAAACTTGGCAGAAGAAAAATAACTGATATTAAAATGAAAAAAATTGTTGACCTTCATCAAACATTTCTTTACCAACAAAAATTTCTCTAAACTTAAGAAAAAAATTATAAAAATCATTAAGAGATTGGAGACTTTATAACTGCAATTTAACCATGTGCTTTAGTTTTAGACTCTATGGACTCTATTAGCTTTAGTTTTAGACTCTATGGACTCTATTATTTAGACTCTATTAGCTTCCTACTTTTGGAAAATTTGAGCTCCTTAGGTATTTTTTCTTGCTTTGCCTCAAGACTACCTTATCATCCTTAGTTCACTTTTCTCAAAATTGTAGAGTATTATGATTATCTTCTTTTCATAGTGCTTCCTCTGGGCATGGAGGTGTACTTTACTTAAGAACCTGACACTTCAGAACCTTCTGTTTCTGTCTCTGGCCACAGCTTCTTAATGTGCATGGCCTAATGCTATGTTCTTTCCTTACTGGTTTTCTGCTGAAGATTTTTTGCCTTTTTAAAAACTAGTTTTTATGTAAGAGGTATCAGAAAAAGTGATTTATGTAACCTATGTAATTTTACCATATTTATGTGAAAATCTCAAATGAATTTCTAAGTGAAAATATAGTTAACAGCTCTGACTAGGTAGCTCCATTGGTTAGATTGTCATCCTGATAAACCAAGGTTTTGGGTTTGATCTCCAGTCAGGGAACATACAAGAATCAATCAATAAATGAATAAATAAGTAAACAACAAATCAATGTCTACCTGTCTCTCTCCCTGCCTCCCTCCCTCTTGTTAGAGAAAGACAAATACCATATAATTTCCCTCATATGTGGAATTCAATGAACAAACAGAACTAACAGCAACATAGAGATATGTTTTTGTTTTTATTTTAGGTGTGGTTCTTAATAATTGTGAGTCTGATGTCATTTTACTGTATATGTTTTTTATCTTCTTTTTCTTAGATAAGTCCCTTTAACATTTCATATAACAAGGGCTTGGTGATGATGAACTCCTTTAACTTGTCCTTATCTGGGAAGCACTTTATCTGCCCTTCCATTCTAAATGAAAGCTTTGCTGGATAGAGCAATCTGGGATGTAGGTCCTTGCCTTTCATGACTTGGAATACTTCTTTCCAGCCCCTTCTTGCCTGTAAGGTCTCTTCTGAGAAATCAGCTGACAGTCTGATGGGAACTCTTTGGTAGGTGACTATCTCCCTATCTCTTGCTGCTTCTAATATTCTTTCCTTCATTTTAATCATAATGTAATTATGATGTGCCTTGGTGTGTTCCTCCTTGGGTCCAACTTCCTTGGGACTCTCTGAGCTTCCTGGACTTCCTGGAAGTCTATTTCCTTTGCCAGATTGGGGAAGTTCTCCTTTATTATTTGTTCAAATAACTTTTCCACTTGTTGCTCTTCCTCTTCCTCTTCTGGTATCCCTATAATTCTTGATGTTGGAATGTTTAAAGATGTCCTGGGGGTTCCTAAGCCTCTCCTCACTTTTTTGAATTCTTATTTCTTCATTCTTTTCAGTTTGGTTGTTTCTTTCTTCCTTCTGATCCATGCCATTGATTTGAGCCTCAGTTTTCTTCCCACCACTATGGGTTCCCTGTACACTTTCCTTTATTTCACTTAGTGTAGCCTTCACTTTTTCATCTAATTTGCAACCCAATTCAACCAATTCTATGAGCATCTTGATCACCAGTGCTTTGAACTGTGCATCTGATAGGTTGGCTGTCTCTTCATTGCTTAGTTGTATTTGTTCTAGAGTTTTGATCTGTTCTTCCATTTGAGCCATTTTATTTTTTTGTGTCTTTTTGCGCCTGTTATGTAGTAAGGGGTGGAGCCTTAGGTGTTCACCTGGGTGGATCAACCCAGTTGCTGGGTTGTGATGCTATATGTGGGGGAGAGGTCTGAGAGGAAACTATGGCACTTGCTCTGCTCTCTTCCAGATTTCAGTCACTTCCCTCACTTCCCAAAAGCATATTGGGCCCTTCTGGTGCTGATTCCTGTACAGGTGGGCTTGTGAATGTTCTAAAACCCTGTGGGTCTCTCCAATGAACTCTCCTGTGAGGCTGGAAGTTTCTCCTGGCACCTCAACCCCCATACGTATTTCCAATCAGTGTTTTGAGGCTTTATTTCCCCATGCTGGAGCCCTGGGTTGTACGATCTGTCACACTCCCTAGTTTTGCCTGGTTTATCTGCATGTGAATGTGTGACCACCCAGTCAGCCAGCCACCTTGTGCACCTCGCTCATTCTGCCCACTGCCGTCTTGCACACCCGGGGTTGCAAGCCACTGCTTTTTTTGCCATGACCCCTCTCTGCCCGGCCGCCCAACTCTGCCTTTCCTACTGGTCTGGATGAATATGTCTATTTTAACTCCTTGGTTGTCAGATTTCCATACAGTTCAATTTTCTGTCAGTTCTGGTTGTTTTTTTGTTTTTAAATTTTTATTGTCCTTCTTTTGGTTGTGTGAGGAGGCACAGTGTGTCTACCTCTGCCTCCATCTTGGCTGCAAGTTGCAAAAGCTTTGTTATTTTGATGTAATGACATTTGTTGATTTTTGTTTTGTTGCCTTTGCCCCAGGAAGATATATCAAAAAAAATACTTCTAGTACTATGTGAGTTTACTGCCTATTCTCTTTTAGGAGTTTTAGGGTGTCTGGTCTTATATTTAACTCCTGGATTCATTTGAGTTTATTTTTGTATATGGTGTAAGAAAGTGGTATAGTTTCATATTTTTCATGTATTTGTTCAATTTTTCCAACACTATTTTGCAATACTATTTTCCAGCACTATTTTCTTAGTATTGAAGAGACTGTCTTTTCCACATTGTATATTCTTACCTCCTTTACCATAGTTTAATTGCTCATATATGCATGGGTTAATTTTGGGCTCTTTATTCTGTACTATTGCTTGATGTCAACATTTTTCTAACTGCGTGTTGAAGAATTTTTAAAATGTGCAATATGTTTTATTCAGGGGCACTGACTTCTTTTCCCTTAGATTGTTGAATAAAAAAAATTGGCAATAGCCAACACAGCAATAGCCTACTTATACCTATTTTTTGCCATATCAGCAAAAAATATATTTTTTGGTGTGCCACACACTATTAGTAATTAGTTTATTTGTGCCATGATATCAAAAAGGTAAAAAATTGCTGGTCTATGTATCTGTTTCCTTGCCAGTATTATACTGTTTTGATAATTATAATTTTAAAACAGTATAAATTTTACCAAAAAAATTATATAAAATTGAGAGCTATATCAAATAGCATGATTCATAAATTCTGAGGTACTTACACAGGTATATCATTAATTTAGCAGTCATACACTACCCTATATCATGAGACTATACTTATATATTTGAGGTAGCCACATATATTATATATTAATTTCTTGCATTATTCAATGATAGCATCTCCAGTTTGATTTTTTGGAATTTAGTTTTTTAAATCTAAAAGATCTTATAGATCAGTGGATTCTTTCATCTTACAGATAATGCAGCTGAAGACTACAGAGATCAATCTGGGGAGCTTTTAAGTTTTTTCATCTCTGGTGTTTAGAATAGTGCCTTCTGTGATCACAGATAGATCAAACTCAACAAGTAGTATGCTGCCTGAAGCAATAGTATTGAGAAGCTGCTGGTGGTCACCAAAGAAGATTTTCACATGTACAAAGCAATCCCTTCCTACTACTTCAAAAGCACACTGACCTGTGCTTGCCTGTGTGTTAGGTGCTGGGTTTCATATTAGATAAAAATGTATGCTTCCAGATTTGGCAGAGAGACATGTACTAGTGGAATAGGCTTCAGAAAAAGATGCTTCTTTAGGCTTAAAACTACCTGATGAATAGAATTTTCAGGTAAAATTTAATTGCCACTTATTCACAACTTTGAATAAAAATTATATTTATCTCCCTTTGAATGTTTTCTTTTGGTATAAAGTGGCTTTTAAAATGTAATTTTACAAGTGTTCTCCCTTCCCCCACTCCACAATGCTCTTGTGGGTTCTTTTCCTGTAAGTGTGGAGGCTGTGGTCAGCACAAATAATGCAGCAGAGTCATGTGTCACAATATCCCTCCCTCTGGATTCAAGACCCTTTCATTTGGCAATTAAAATTGTAGACATGAACATGCAGGTGACGGTCAGCCATAAAATCATGTACATATGTAACTGTTTCCTTTGCAGAAGTAAAGTTACTTAGGAGTTTTTTTTTTTAATTAAGGATGTAATGGTCTATATAAGATAGATGTGTGTGTGTGTGTTTTCAACAGAACAATGCCCAACATACCATTGATACTTTACATGGGAAAAAACTAATTCTAGGCATGGAATAAAGTGGATTATCAACAATTTATTTATTTTTGGAAGTTCAGTTCCTTGCAGGAAACATTTGTAAACTTATTATATTCAAGAAATAATGCTATACCTCTAGCTTGATTACTCATACCCTTTAACATCCACATCAATTGTCCATAAAAAAATGCTGGCTTCTCAGTTCCTTGACCCCTTCACCTCCAATAATCAGTTGCTCTACCACACCTTTGCTATCTATTCTCAATGTCATACTTCAGGCCTCACAGCATCAGTCATTGCATTACCTCAAATACCCAATTGTGTGGCCCCTTCTCTGCTTATCACCTCCAGATTTTCTAACCTACACTTCCTAATACGCTCACTCCAACAAATTTTTGAATCCCTAAAAACTGCTGATCTAGCCGTGGATGGTGTGGCTCAGTTGGTTGGGTGTCATCTTGAAAACTGAAAAGTTGCCAGTTGGATTCCTGGTCGGGCACATGCCTGATAAGGGTTTGGTCCCCAGCTGGGGCACATACAGAGGGCAGTAGATCGATGTTCCTCTCTCACGTCAATGTTTCTCTCCCTCTCTTTCTCCCTCTCTCATCTGTACAATAAAAAATTTTAAAAAAATTTAAAAGACTGCTAATCTATTTGCCTTCTGTTATTTGTTTTAATTTAGGTAAAAAGATGTATTTCAAAGTGGGAACAGTTGTACTATTTTATTTTTTACTCTTATTTCATTATTATTATTTTAAAATATATCATAAAATGTTTCATACCAAAAAGTATAAAGACAATACAACATTCATATTCATTCCTACCACCCACCTAAAGATATAAAACATTACCAATAGCATTGAACCCCACTATGCTATCTTCCCAAGTGCAACCCCCTGGTTAAACACTGAATTTTGTACCTATCATTTCCCTTCATGTCTTTATTCTTTCATTGGTATATCCCCGTATACACTATTGTTTAGTTTTGCATGCTTTTAAATTTCAGGTTACTATTACCATAATGATTGTATTACTTAACAACTTTTGTTTTTTCCCTTGACATTAAGTGAGAGCCATCCTTGTTGGCCCATAGCTCTAGTGTATCATTTCACTGTCATGTTATTCTATGATATAAATTTGCTGTGGTTACTTACAACATGTTCTTGTTGCTAGACATTCAGTTTTCCAGTTTGTTTGTTTTTCTATTTTACGTGCTGCTACTGTGAACATTTTTGTACATGTTTCCTCATGCACAGGCCTATGCATTTCCTCTGGGAGAAATGGTCATGCCAGAGGCCGTACCCATCTTCATATTTTCCAGTGACGTCCAATTCCTTCCAATGCACTTTTCACTTCCCATTAAACAGCTCATGTCCTTGTTTCTTTTCTTACCCAGTTCAGATTTCCTGATCCATTACTCAAATTAGTCCCTTCCATATGTTGTGGCCAGCCTGCCTTTTCTTCCTTTTGTTACTCTCCCTAGCAAAACCCCACCCTTGGCTTAATTCAGTTATTATTCTTTTTCTTCCCTCTGAGCTGAACCTAGAGCTTAACACGACTCTGAGGGACTCACTTCGCCTGTGTGACTACGCAACCCCTGAGCACCCTCAATGCTACAGGCTATCCAACTTCATTTCCCCAGTCAGTTCCCCTCACAGACAACTCTTTCACTTCTAACTTCCCTCTTCACTCTCAAACAACGAACTTTCTGTTTTTCCTTTCATAATATAAAACAACCAGAAAAGAACTTTAGCATTTTCCTACAGCCCAGTTAATCAGCCTACTTGCCCACAGCCAAAACAGATGACCTGTCCTTGGTCCTGTCTAAAGCCAACCTCTCTTCTGAGGCACCTCATTCCTTCTCTCTGCCCTAACTAATGGCTTTTCTACTGTAATTTTCTCCATTCCTCCCACAACATTGTTCTCCCTCCTCCCCTCTCTGCTGGACCTTTCTCATTAGCATACAGACCAGCTGTAATATTTTCTGTCTTAAAATAAAAGAGAAATTTCTCATGTTCCTGACTCCCATCTCCTCAATTATCTGCTTTGCTTTATAGTGAACTCCTCAGGAGTTATCTAAACTGATTCTTCATTTTTTCACTCCTATCTCTTTGACCCACTCAATGAAACCACAATTGCCAAGCCACCGATAATCTCTGTGCTACTAAATCTAATAATGGTCAGCTCTAGTTCTTATCAGGCTTCTGACAATAATTAAACCATCAGTCTCTTAAAGTTGGCAGAGGCAGGATCTCTGTTGTTGATCCAAGTCTAAAATGTGGATTTTGGAGTCAGTCCTGCTAGTTCAGTCTAGAATATGTAGCTCTACTTGACTTCACTTGGCTTTCAAGACATTCTCCTGGTTGGTCAGCTCCTCACCATGGCTTCTTCTAAGTCTCTGGATCCTCTTTTTCTTCTGCCCTCTAAGTATTTATGCACCACTGGGTTCAGACCTCTCTTCTTCCATATGTATGATAAACATCCTACAAGATCTCATTAAGCCATTGCTTTGAACACAATTGAGATGCTGGTAACTCCCAAGAGTATATCTACAATCCCCTTTAACTGACACAGATTCTGGATTGTGCTTGTCCTAAGCCCACTTCTTTAGTCTCACCTTTGTCCACAAATAGTACTACTTTTCACTCAGTTTCCCAGACCACATATTAGGAGTCATCCTTGCGTCCTCATTTTCCCTCATATCCCATTAACAAATTTGTTAGCATGTCTTGTCATCCAAAATTTTAAAATTCCTCCTAAATCTGACCCATTTTCAGGACCTTTCCCACTACCATCCTAGTTCAAGCCATTATCTCTCACCCAAGCTACTGAAGTAACCTCTTCAATGTCTTTCTGCCTCCACCCTTGACTCTATATATGTTTAAAGAATGTCAGAATTATGTTTTATTTTTTCTTTTCCTCTTTAAAAATACTTATTGAGGTATAACTTACCTTTACTAAGGTGTTCAAATCTTAAGCATTCAATTCAATTTTGACATGTGTATATTTTAACCCATGAAAGTCCCTCCTGTTTTAGGATATGAGCCACCTCACTCCAGTCAATACCCCCCAAATATAACAACTTGTGTGATGTCTATCATGATAGATTAGTTTTGCTCTTTGAGCTTCATATGAATGGAGAAATACTGAGTGTACCTTTTCCTGCTTGGCCTGTTCCATCCTTACATCAGGTCAGTTGCACTTAGTTGTGCCTTGTTATTTTTCCTTGCTGTGTTATTGCATTGTAAGAATATGTCACCATTCATTTATTACTTCCACAGTTGATGAACATTTGGGTTGTTACCAATTTGGGGCTATTATTAATCAATATTCTATGAATACCCTTGTGCCTATTTTTTGGTGGACATAGGCTGTTTTGTATTTTTAGATATATGCACAGGAGTGGAACTACTTGATCAAAAGTATGTGCGGCCAGCTTTAGTAGATGCTGTAAGATGGTTTTCCAAAATGGCTTTACCAACATGTACTCCCATGTAAGGTGTGAAAGTTCTAGTTCCTTCACAACCTCAGTAACACTGCAGTTTCCATCATTCTTTAGAATCACAGTAATCTTTTTCAAACAAAAATACAAGCACATCTCTTTTTCTCCTGGTGAAAATTCCCAGTGGCTCCTTATCATACCCAGAACAGGGCTTGTCGCTCAGGCCTTACTCTGTCTCCTCCTCTCTCCCCTGCCTGCCTGCCGGCTTCAGCGCCCCATTTGCTGAACCTGTTTCTGCCTCAGGGCATTCTTTCTCCATTCTCTTTTTCCCTGCTATGCCTTCCCCCCGATATTTCAGTCCCTTGCTCCCTCGTTTTCTCTTTATTTTTGAGTATCTCCTTCTTTGAGAGATCTCTGTCTCCTTCTACCTTCTCATCATTCTCCATCTGTTTACTCTGCCTTATTTTTCTTCACAATACTTATTAGCTCCTGACATTACATCATGTACTTGTTTATTTGCTCATTTTTGGTCTCCCTCACAAGAACGTACTCTCCGTGAGAACAGCGACATTGTCTTTCTTGATCTTCACTATATATTTAGTGTTCAGTGCCTAGCAGGGTATCTGGTACTTAGCAGGCACTCAGCTGCATGGTGAGGGGGATTTTCCTACCCGAAAGTATCCTTTTTACCAACAATTTCATCCCATCAGTTACACTTATAGTCACGAACCTGTTATTTTTCTCTTTTTTTCTTCCATCCATATCTATCTTCCTTTCTACTCATTTCTCTTATAGCTTCTCTTTCCTTCCTCCCCCACCCCACATTTCGTTTTTCGTACCAGCCTTTAGAATCACAGAGGGGTGGAGCACCTATTTCAATGCTGAAGCTCTAAATTGCATAGCAGCAGCAGGGGAGAGAGCAGGGGAATTAACATTTATTTTTTAACATTAAAGACATATGATGATGCTCTACAATTTATCTTTAGTTTACCTGAAGAGCTTTATAGAAATTCTCCTTTCTGTTCATCTATCTCTCTATCTCCCCCTTTATCTCTACACCTTCCACTAGAAATTTCACAACAAGTCTCTGGAGTGGAGTCTAGCATTCCACTTAACAATAAGCCCCTCTTGCAGTTGGCACCACAGAACTACACTGTCATTCACAGCAACAGCTGTAAACCTTGATCTCCCAGAGGGAGAACAGCCGGAGTGGGGATTTGGTACTGGGAGTTGGGAATACATTAGGCAAAGTCTGTGATGAGAACAAAAGAGGCAGATGACTATTCACTTCTCCATCATAGTGGGCAAGAATGCAGCATCCCAGCTTTGTCACTGCCTTGGAGCCGGAAAAGGGGGTGTGGTGGGGGAGGGGGATCATTAGCATATTTCCAAAGAGCACAAGAAACAAAAAATAACATATATGTGGGGGTGAGCCTGTCTGTCCCTTGTCTTATGGAAACACCTGGAAAATATGACTTAGCACCCCCACCCATGAGGAAGAGAGAAATCTGGAACTGTTCTGAGATGATAAAAGGATAGAGCTCGATGAGGAGGTCAAAATGCTGCTCCTAGCCTGAAAAAGAGAGAAAAGATTCATCTTTAATAACACCTCACTGCAAAGAGTACAATCATCCAGGTAGAATCTTCTCACACTCTCACCATGTTAGACGAGAGGGAAAAGGACATGTGGCACACATGAATATGTGCAAATAGTCAAACAGCATTCCAGGAAAACTAAGGGAAGTCATGTGTAAGGCTCCAGGTAGACACAGGGTTGCATTGAAGTGTAGCCCTTCCCAGTCCCATGTCTATTGCCCAGGCACAGTGTATTACAAGCTGTATCACTGGTGTGCATTGCACTATGAATATGCTCATGGGAAAGTTTATGAACAAAGTTTATAAATAGCACAATTACACAGGAAAATGATTGATTTATACAAGGGTGGATTTATTTTAACCATCCCATTCTATGTCTTAGGAAGTTTCTGGTGTTCTCCAGCCAGGAAGTCTAGGCTAACATCACTCTTGCTCATAGTCAGCTTTAACCCTGAAGTGCTCATTCTCTGAGAATGACATGACTATGTGTGGAGTATTACTCCCATAATAAAATATGACAGCTCCCTATCAAGAACTACTCCTCTCTTCCTCTTGCTTGGCAGAGGTTGCTTCCCACTGTAGAATCTGAAATTGTCAGATAATCATTTTCCTTGTATATTTTGAAGCTCAGCAGAGTCATGATACTCAATCCCAGCCAAAGAAACTGTAATGTTTCAGAAAAATATCTTCCTTTTCCTAATTTCTAAGGAGATGTTTCTCCTCGTTCTTTCCTTCCATGGAAGAAGCATGTGATGCCTGGAACTGCAGCCGCCGTCTTGTGACCATGTGGGAACAGCCTCAAAGATCATAAAGATGCTGACCCAGATCCTGGCCATCACCAAGCAATGAACTGATCTGGGAATTGCCTCTTTCTAGGCTTCTTGTTAGTTGAAAATGTGAACTTACCTAAGCCCCCATTTGTCAGATATTTTGTTCTTTGCAGCTGAGAGTATTCATGAAATGCATAATCACAATTCCCCTTTATAGATCCCTCAGGGATTCCCATTATGTGTAGAATAAAGTGCAAAGTCCTCACCTCGGCCCACAGCCCCTGCACAATCAACCCCTTAACCCCTCCAAGTACTCTCAGGCTTTACTTTATGTTTCCTATCCAAGGTTTCTTTCGTTACTTTCTTGTTTGCTGTTGCGGTCAAATTCCTACCTCAGGGCCTTTGCACACACTGCTTAAATCCTATTCCTTCCTCAACATTCAACCTTAAAGGCAGCTCTCTCAAACAGCCTTCTCTATTACACAATCTAAAGCAGATCTCTCAAGCTACTCCCTGTGATAACTCTCTGCTCTTTTCTTTGGTGACTACAGCTGACTGGGTGGGCTTCCTCAACATTTATTCTGGTCTCCTTCCAGAAGTCAGGGACTAAGATGAAAAGTGCATTTCCCAGGCTCCCTTGAAGCTGGGTTCTTGAAGTGATAGATTTTCTGCTTATCAGACATATATGTGGGAGGTGGTTTTAACATATTGCATGAACAGAAACAGGCGGACAGAAGTTTATTTGTCTGACTGTGGTCCAGGCAGAGGACATGTAATTCTCAGCCTTGACAAAGACAGTGGCTCCCTTGGTGGCCCAGTTCTGCAATATGGTTTGGGACATTGAGCCTGGAATGTTTGCTTAGAGTCTGCTTCTTTAGGCCTCTTTAAAACGTAGAGCTAGCTGTATCTCTTAATACATCCTTCTCTGCTTAAATTGTTTACAGTGGGCCCTGTTGTTTGTAATTAAGAACACTGACCCATAAAAAAATACTTACTACAATTTGTAATTATATATTTAGTATTACATTTCCTTATTACCTGGTATCTCCAACTAACCTCTATGCTCTGAACACTTATACAGGGTCTGGTATAAGTCTAGAGCTGAAATTAGTTACTGAGTGAATAAATAAGTAAATGATTAAAAAACAGACATTGCATATGAAGGGATTAGAAAAAGTAAAATGCTGAAGTCATATCTTTATCTACACATCATATCTAGTGATGTGTAAGAAGCCAGAAGCCAACATTTACAATGAATTTCCAACTTGCCTGTTGGAAGCACTGAGGAATGTGAACTCATTTATGATACAGGATAGTCATCCTGACCACAACAATTTTGTTTCTTAAGAAATATAATTTTCCCCAGGGAGATTTTCCTGATCCTTTTCTGTCCCTCCCAAGATAGCAAGTCACGTTCTGAGACACCCAGTGCCATGGAATTCTCTGTTAAGTATGTAGCCTCAAGCTCTCTCCTGGCAGTTCCCTGATTAGACACTGGCAGGGCCCCTGAGCTGTTAGAGCTGTGAGGGTGTGAACCCACGTCTGGCTGGGCTAATCACTGTTTCCAAGTGCCTAACACAATGCCTCACACACAATCAGCATTCTGTAAATAAATGGAGTGTGCTGCATGCTATTTAAGCATGCATTTTTGAGGAATTTCATAAAGGACTTCAAATAGTGTTATATTTGCACTAATTGGATATCTCTATGTCTTATTTGCATATGTGCATAGTTATAAATTGTTCATGAAATGCATAATTATAAGTGCATAATCCCTGTCTGATACACGTAAAAATGTATTTTCTATGGGCTGCAGCCTCTTTTCATTGCAGTGGGCTCTTTTCTACTGTGATTTTCCCCCTAAACTAGTAACAATAGCACATCAGTGTATCTCTTGCTCTCATTGCCCTCCCTCTCTGTAGCTGGGCTTACTCCCTGAGCCCTCTCTCTATCTGATATTTCCCACTAAAGGCTCATACCTCTGAAGTTACCATTGTTTGAAGTTGTTCCTGGCTCACTGACTCTCAGCAAATATTAGAGAGGAGGGAGTGGGAACTGAGAGGATGGGGGGAAAGGAGAAGAAACTGCATACCTCAGAAAACCCCTCCAGAAAGACCACCTCCCAGGAAGCAAGACAAAATAGAGGCTTGTGTTTCTCCACTGTAATGAAATGTTCCCACTCACAGGCTGGTATTGGCTGAAATAAACATGCTTCTGCCATGTTTGCTAGTGCTTAATTCTGTTTATTGTCCTATAAGTTACATAGCTAGGTATAGATTTTACTGTTTTAATACAATGTAATTTACAGTATATGTCATGTGACACAGTTGACATATTCAGTGAGTAGATCGTTTATACAAATAAATAATGTATTCTCTCTTTTCTTTCTGTCACTTCTCTGATGTTTTTAATTGGCACCAATGTCCAAAGTCATTACTGACTCCAACAGAGCCCAGGAGTAGAGACAGTATTACATCCTCATTCTATGCCACTAGTAGTTGAGGTTGCCTAGTCCTGAAATGCTCTTCTTTGTGACCCAGAGCTGAGGACCCTGCATCTGCTCATGTCTTCCCACCACACCTATTTTCTTGTGTATGACTCTCAACGCGCACTCGCGCGAGCACGCGCATGCACACACACACATACACACACACGCACACACACACTCCACCTGTCCCTAAGAGTTCATGCTCCCTACGAGTCTAGGAATCTAGAGGGTACTGTCAGTAGCCTGATGGCACAACACAGGGCTGCAAGGCTACAGGAGTGAAGGTCAAATTCAGACACAAAGAAAGGGGCACAGAACAGGATGGATGGCACAGAGACCCTGAGCCCCAGAGCCCTGAGTGTCTGAGACCTAGGGAAGAAGGAAGGTGAAGGATGGTGGTGAGGAACTAACCCTGTTGCTCTGTCGTGAGTTCATCTCAGGAATCCCAAAGAAACAAATCAGCTTTACCTTGAAATAGCTAAGCCAAATTTGCCTTCAGGACTCCAGGAGTCCTAATTTTTATAGCTTTATTATTGGCAGTATTTAAGTCATGCAAACCACTCTATATAACCTGTGTAAATTTTGTTACATAGTGATAACATACATACTTGCGGGCATAATATTCACTCAGTGGTGGGCCTTGTATCTCAGTTCCCTTTAACTTTCCACAATCACTTGACATTCCTGTTACAGAATACCCAAGCTTTCATGCTAGACATTGGAAGGAAGGCTGGAATGCAGCTACCAGGGAGAGCTGAGGCATTGGTATGATGAGCTTCAGGCAAAGCATAAATGGTGACAGCACAATGTTTCTGTAGCAGGGTGAGAAAGGGAAAGACCCTCAGGAGAAAGGAGTGCAGGAGGTTCATGCCTGCTGAGAGGGAGGAAGTAAGGGGGACTCAGATATTCTGAAAACAAGTGCTAGAGCATTACAGGACTTTCTCCACACCTGTGCCACTTATTTCTCAGAGACAAATGAAAACTGGACAGAGGTACTCCAGATCCTGTATTGTCATCACAAGTGAGCAAATAATACAGAGCCTGAGAAAACTGTTACCAAAATGATAATATTTATATTGATATTTACTGAGTGCATATTAAGTGTCTTGTACTTAATTCTGGGGCTACCACTCTGAGAAAAGCTGAGAATTAGAGCTCAAGCACCCTCTAGTCCAGTAGGAAGACGGACAAGAAATCAGGCAATTTACCTTCTGAGACAGCACAGACGGATCTGGAGATTATTATGCTAAGTGAAATAAGCCAGTTGGTAAAAGACAAATACCGTATGACCTCACTTGTATGTGGAATCTAATGAACAAAATAAACTGATGAACAAAATAGAAGCAGAGACATGGATACAGGGAACAGACTGACAACTGTCAGAAGGGAGAGGGGCAGGGGTTGGGGGACTCAATGAAAGAAGACGAAGGGATTAACTAAAGAACATATATGCATGACACACAGACACAGACAACAGCGTGGTGGTGGCCATTGGGAAGGGGGAGGGGCAAAAGTGGGGAGAAGGAAACGGAGGGAAAATGGGACATCTGTAATAGTATAAACAATAAAGTAAAAAAAGAAAAAGGAAATCAGTCAATTACCATACAGCCTGGAAACTCTGATTCTTATTCCAGTTTGATACACACCTTCATCACATCCTATAGTCTCTTCAAAATTAAAATCAAACACTTATCTTGTTTGGTGATTTGTTTAACAGATACTTCTCCAGCTACTACTCCAAAAGCCAGGACTGTGTGTCATCTTGCTGACTGCTCTACACCGGTGCATCACCCTGGCAAGCATTTAATAAATAATTGCTAAATATGCGAGTGAGTAAATGAGTGAAAACTGCAAGAAGAGCAAGTGTGGAGGGCTGAGAGACTGCTAACTCTATCCTGGGGGTCAGAGATGCTTTGGGGAAGAAGTGATATGTAAGCTGAAACCTACAGGGAAAATGGTGTTTTTCCAGGTAAAGACAGGGCAACCCCTTTACAGGTCTGGAGGCAAGACCATGTGGCACATCCCCAGGGAACTGGGTACTGCATGCCCCAAGCTCAGAGATGCTGCTGTCCACAGGCCTTTGTGCAAGTTACAAAACAGGACTGGATGCCCTTGCTAAGCCAACCAATTAGAAAAGATACACTCGTTCCAGGATGATTGAGTTTCTCCAGTGCCCACAGTGTTTCTCTCCTGCCCAGGAGTCACCTGCACAGCCAAGCCCAGCAGACTTGGGGTCGGGGAGGGAGATGCCAAGGGATGAGCTAGATCTGTAAGCAGGGACAGATGCACAAACAGCTTTTTGGATCTCTGAGAAGTTTGAACTTCATTCTATGGGCAATGATGAACTGAAGAATTTTAACCTGAAAATTTAACCTCTGACAGAAGTTTATGCAACACACATTGCTTCTGCTTGGGTGAGAGGGCAGCTGCAATAGGGTATGTGCCCTGGTGGATCCCACGGTGGGGTGGCGAGAGAATGGGCGGGGAGCAACCAAGAGGCAGGGGGAGCAGAACACCACTTGAACTAGGTAGAGAAGAATCTCCTAAAGAGCCCTGTGAGGCAGACATGGTCATCTCAGTTCTACAGATGAGAAAACTGATGTTAAGGGAGGTTAAGTAACTCACCCAAGACCACACAGTTTCAAACCCATACCTGGGTGATTCTAAATCCCACACACTTGCACCACAAAGAAAAGAGAAAAATGCTGAATAATGTGTCCTTACATAAAACGAGAACATGAACATAAAAAAGATAAATCACTGATTCATACACACATACCTCTACTTCCTCATCTCTATCTGCCCACCTGCCACCCCCAAATGCACATACTAGTAAAATCAAACCTCGATTTCCAGGAAATGCCATCTGGAAAATACTGGTCAGAATATGGCCAATGGCCTAACTCTAACCCATACGTGGGCTTACATAGATGGGTCAGTTCCGTCCTGGGGAAAATGTTCTGCAATCACAGAACTTGCCTCTCAGCTTAGCAAAGCCTCCTGCAAGTGGATGCCAATCTGAGCACCTGATTGGAAATCTCAGATTCAACTTAGCAATTTTATAAATTAATGTTGGTTCTCTCTTCTTTTCTTAAAGGTCTCTAGGGGTGGAACTCCATGCTCCAGAGTTGTCTGATGTAAACCCAACCTCTCCTGCTTTAGCGTGGGATCATCTCTCCCTTCTTTGGTCCTCTACTGGAATGGGGGTTTAAAAGGCTCAAAACATGTCTTTTCTGCAAACTCAGCAAACCCCAGTTCCGTTTACTTTTTATTCTTTATTTTCTCTCTTTATGAAAATTTTTTCTCTGAACTTTCTCATTTTCAGTTTCCTTTCTTTAAAAATAATTGGAATATGCATTTGCAAAGCAGAAAAGCTACCCATGGTAGTTACAGTCTCATTATTATTGGTAGTTTTTTCTCACTATTATTGGCAGTTTTTTCTCATTATTCATTCTCATTATTATTGGTAGTTTTTTAAAGTATATTTACTGATTACATTATTACAGTTGGCCCATTTTTTTCTCCCCTTTATTTCCCTCTGCCCTGCAGCCTCTCCCATCAGCATTCCCCCACCCCTTAGTTCATGTCCATGGGTTGTACATGTAAGTTCTTTGGCTTTTCCATTTCCTGTACTATTCTTAACCTTCCCCTGTCTATTTTGTACCTACCCTTTATACTTCTTATTCCCTGTACCTTTTCCCCCATTGTCCTCCCTCCCACTCCCTGCTGATAATCCTCCATATGATCTCCATTTCTGTGATTCTGTTCCTGTTATAGTTGTTCACTTAGTTTGATTTTGGTTTTGTTTTTTTAGGTTCACTTGTTGATAGTTGTAAGTTTATTATCATTTTGCTGTTCAGTTTTGATCTTCTTTTTCTTAGATAAGTCCCTTTAACATTTCATATAATAAGGACTTGATGATGATGAACTCTTTTAACTTGATCTTATCTGGGAAGCACTTTATCTGCTCTTCCATTCTAAATGATAGCTTTGATGGACAGACTAATCTTGGAGGTAGGTCCTTGCCTTTCATGACTTTGAATACTTCTTTCCAGTCCTTTCTTGCCTATAAGGTTTCTTTTGAGAAATCATCTGAGAATCTTATGAGAACTCCTGTTTAGGTAACTGCCTCCTTTTCTCTTGCTGCTTTTAAGATTATTTCCTTATCTTTCATCTTGGGTAATGTGATTATGATGTGTCTTGGTGTGTGCTTCCTCTGGTCCAATTTGTTTGGGACTCTGAGCTTCCTGGACTTCCTGGGAGACTATTTCATTTTCCAGATTGGGGAAGTTCTCCTTCATTATATTTTCAAATAAGTTTTCAATGTTCTGTTCTTCTTTTTCTTCTGTCACCCCTATGATTCAGATGTTGGAACATTTAAAGTTGTCCTAGAGGTTCCTCAGCCTCTCCTCACTTTTTTGAATTTGTATTTCTTCATTCTGTTCTGGTTGAATGTTTATTTCTTTCTTCTGCTCCAAATCGTTGATTTCAGTCCCAGTTTCCTTCCCATCACTGTTGGTTCCCTGTATATTCTTCTTTATTTCACTTTGCATAGCCTTCACCTTTTCCTCTATTTTGCAACTGTACTCAAGCATTTCTGTGAGCATCCTGATTACCAATGTTTTGAACTCTGCATTAGACAGGTTGGCTATCTCTTCATCACTTAGTTTTATTTTGTCTGGAGTTTTGATCTGTTTTTTCATTTGGGCCACATTTCTTTGTCTTAGTATTCCTGATACGTAGTAAGGGGCTGTGGGACGCCGCTCTGCATGGTGTGGACCCAGCTTCCACTGGGAGATGCACAGGACCCACGACCATGGATAGGTTCTCCCATGGGGAATCAGGCCTGCAATGTACCTAGGCCGCTATGAGTCTTGCTTTTTGCTAAAACTCCCTCACCCTGAATTGAGGACATTTACTGCAAAGCAACTTCCTAAAAACCATGCTAAACCTTCCAAGGATTAGTGTAACAGATCCAACTACTTTTGCCTTTTCATTTGCAAATATCCCTCTTCTGTGATGTGATTATCAGCATCCTCTCCTTTGTTTTCTATATAAGGTAACCACCTAAATTGAGCCTGTGCATAGTTAATGAGGACCTTCTTGTAATGTGCCCAGTAAGACAATAAAAGCTCATTGGAGTGAGTGCCAAGGCTTTTGCTGCCCTTGAGAGAAAAGCCATGCCGTCCCTTTTCCTCCACCGGATTTGGTAATCTGTGTGAATGTTTCATTTCATCCATAATGACGTGGACCCCGAGAGCTGGGGTCCACATCAAGAGGCAGAGTTTTAGGTATTTGCCAGGGCAGGGCAACCCACTTGGCTGTATTGTGGTGCTATATTTTGGGGGAAGCATCTGAGAGAGAACAATGCTGCTTGCTCAGCTCTTGGCAGCTTTCAGTCACTTCCCCCTCTACCCACAAGCAAATTGGGCCCTTCTGGTGGTGATTCCTGGGTGGGTAGTTTTGTGCAAATTCTAGGACCCTGTGGATCTCTCCAACTAACTCTCCTGTGAGGCTGGGAGTCTCTTCCACCATCGCAACCCCACAGGTTTTTACAGCCAGAGGTTTTGTGGCTTTCTTTTCCCTACACTGGAACCCTGGGTTGTGTGGTCTGTCTCGCTCCCCTGTTGTTCCTCCCTCTTTATCTGCATGCAGATGTGGGAATGCCTGGTCCACTAGCCATCTGCTTGCCATGCATGCATCCTCTCTACCTCAGCTGCCCATCTCTGCCCCTCCTAACAGTCTGGATGAGTGTCTCTTCTTTAACACCTTGGTTGTGCGACTTCCATAAAGTTTGATTTTCTGGCAGTTCTGTTTATTTTTTGTTTTTAAATTTGTTGTTCTCCTTCTTTTGGTTGTGTGATGAGGCAAAGTATATGTAGCTATGACTCCATCTTGGCCAGAAGTTGTTATTGATGGTTATATTCTATAGTTGCTGTGAATATTGAATTAGAGGACACTGAAGCATTGCTCCTAGAGGGAAAAAGGGTGAGGTTCCTAGGAGCCTCTGTTCATGTTTTCATCAATCAATCAATACCTAACCTTGTTTTATGTGTGTTTCTATTGAAGGACTCTTTATGTGATACATAATGTTGTTTCATTAACATCAAACTCATTGCCAGTAGCACTGTACATCATGTCTGAACAGAATGAATGAAACACACACATTTTCTGCATAAGGCACATCACAGTCTTCTTGCACTTCATCACTAAGCTTGGGGGCCATTTGAAATGGTGAAAATACCCCCGAAAGCATAGAGATGTGAAGAATGTAGCATTAAATAGCAAAAAGGACACTGCATTTAAGTTTGAGAGCTGAAACAAGAAAGCAGAGCATCACCTTGTTCAGATGGGAACATGAGGTTTGGTAACTCATATTTTTCCCTGCTATCTACATGCTTATGCAACTGCTGGGAGTATTGATTTTGAGGTTACAAATAAAGCAAATTTGCCTGTATTTGTTCCTCTACAGGAAGCGAAGGGGGTCTGTTGCAGATAGTAGGAAAAAAGGGTGAGAGGAAAGAACTGGGCATCTTGTGGACACCGATGGGAAAATGCTCTGTGAGAGGTGCCATACAGAACAGTAGCCAACTGATTTAAGGTAGAGAAATATAAGCCCTTGCCTCTCTAGCAAACTGTCTGCAGCTCTCCTAATGTAAAAATAGTTTGCCAGAAATATGCAAGCTTTGCCAACATCTATGTGTAATTATATCTTAATAAAAAATAGATTTATAGCTAGACAACAAGCCATGGTGAAATTAAATAGCCCAGAGGCTGCTGTGAACTTCTAGGCATCACACCCTGACCTTCCTGCCTCCACAACAGTACAGACTTCCCCCAGGGTGGGTGATTGAACACCAGCATGGCTAACCCCTGCAGGGGTGCAAGGGCTTCTGTGAGCTATGTTCTTTGCTTGGCATCTTAATTTTAAAGACCAATCATCCATCAAAACTCCAATTTAATGAATCAAAAGTCAAATCCAGAGTTAATAGGAACAGATGACATCATTCATTTAAAGGAATGAAACGAACTGGGAAAACTGACGGAAAAATCATGTAGTGGATTCCATTCAATCATCTGCTTCTGTCCATGTGTTCCCCTCCACATTTGCTGCTCACACTTGATTAGGAAAAAATGACTAGAACTAAACTATAATTTGACATCTAGATTCTTTCAGGGTCATTCTCTGAGCAGAAGCAAAATGAAAATACTTCAGTGGCTTATTAGACAAGCATTGCAAAAGAAAACACAGTTATCCATGGAGTTGTAGGCTAACGCTATAAATTTAATTCATTAAATAGAAGGGAAATGGGTGAAATTTAAAGGCACTGAAACCCTGATCATGTTTTCTTGGAATAATAATCTTATCTGATTTATTCCTTTAGTTTTTACTCAGAGATATCACTCAAAATGCATATCAATAATAATTCCTTTTTGGTGGGCTTTATCACTTGTATAAATCTGATATGTTCAATGATGAGTTCAAAAGATCCATATACTTAAAACCATTAAACACTCATTCGCATTTGGATTAAATAAAAGACAGGGTAAAATGTTGACACTTTTTTCCCAAGGGATAAGTTCTCCAAATTTTTATCTAATATTTTGAAATGTAACATCTCATATATAGTTATGCACATTATGATTATAAATATATCTGAACTTCTAGTAATAGGATTAGAGTCTCCAACAATAGCATACACATCAGGATTACCAAGTGGGAAGTCAGTTCATATATTTAGTAATTTATGTTTTTCAGCAGGCAAATAAATAAGGCTCATATGATTCCCAAACAACACGGCCAGAGTGCTCATTAAACTCGAAGAAGCTGAGTCAGATCATTGGGAAAAGGACAAGTGCAGCGCTCCCCAGGCGCGCTCGTTTGTGGAATGTGGCGATTTTGTCTCGCAAGTTCCATGAGCGGCATGCTGCTGTCAAGCTTGTCTTTCATCGCCTCTGCCTTTTGCCAAATGTTCTTGTTTTTGTTATTAGAAGAAAAAATTATGGATTTCTTAATTAAAATAAAATTCAGTGTATTAAAATGAAGTTGATCCTAACTGATGCTAATTGATTCTTTCACTCAAAATATTAACAGACTAAAGAAAAATGTTGTAAGATATGAACTAGTGGTAGATGATTGACTGTAGCTGATGTGACTCGTTTATCAGCCTTTTGGTTATTTTGTAATGAAAGGTTGTTGGGTGCAGGCTTAAGAACAATAAGAAAATCAACAGAATGTTCTTAGAGTGACCACTGGCAAACTTTCTTCTATTTTTCTCTGTTCTCATTAGTAGAAAAGGGGGCAGGTCACTTTCAGAAGGATTAAAAGGTCAAAGAACTTGGTGAAGGGAAGTCAATACAAGCCTTTAAAAAGCTGTTATGGAAGGATCAGCTAGAAAAGAATCTTAGAGCTAATCCTTTGTCTGGATCCAAAGAAAACCCTTTACCTATTTTTGTCTTTTTTTCCTTTGCTGAAGCCATTTACCACAAAAATCTCTCACATTGCTTTCATGCCCTAGCCCAAGTTTACAGGACCGAGTTCTTGCCTCTCCAGCTCTCTCCTTTTTTCTCAGAATCTACTCAGTCTCTAGCCCTTCCTCTCCCTGTCCTCTTCCTGCCTTCTCTGTCCTCCTCCTGCCTTTCTCTGGCCTCTTACTGTCTTTGCTCAGTTTTATCTGGTTCCCCTAAAGCCCTCCTAGCCTTCATGATGACCCAGATCTTAGCTGACACAGATCTCTTCTGAGGGAACAACGAGACCAGTTGATAGAAAACTAGCATCAGACGAGACCTTAAAAATCATCTGTTCTACTTGTCTTCTTTTCCCACCTTCTTCTAGGGGAACAAAATTCATGGGATTGCTGAAAGTCACACAGCCAGGTAGTGACTGAGCCAGGACTAGGAGTCAGGACTGCAAATTCTACATTACTCATCAATAATGGTTGCAAGGTCCTTTAGACCAGCTGTCTCCAACTTTTTTGGCACCAGGGACCAGTTTCATGACAATAATTTTTCCACGAAAGAGGGGATGGCAACTCGAGCAATGGGGAGCGAGATGAAGCTTCACTCACTTACCTCCTACTGTGGGGCCCTGTTTCTAACAGGCCAAGGACCAGTATTGGTTGGTTGCCCAGGGGTGGGGGACCCCCGCATAGTCTGAAATGTTCTACTAATCTGGGTAGTTAACCCAATAGGCAAGATTGCTGCTGTTGATGTGATGCTGCCTCAATGAGGCCCAATGGCATGCATATGGGCAACCTGAACTTTAAGCGGGATGGGCATTGGCTTTACACTCAGAGCCCCATGATCTGTACTCAAGGCCCAGGCTTCAGTCACTGTACTACCAGGGGGAAGTGGATTTGTCACCACCTGAGGGCAGTTGTCACAAGAACATCCTCCTTCTCTTCCCCATCACTGCCCTCTGTGAATCATTGCTCACCAGGAGACTGAATAACAGAAACAGGGAGAAATCACACAGTGAGTGTTTAAGTTTCATCGGAGTTTACATAATGCTATAAAGAAAAAGGAACCAAATTGAGGTTTCAGTTTTGCTGTGGCTCTCTCCACCTCCTTCCCGGTTGGACAGCGGAAGAACCAAGTGGACCGGATGCTCCATATGTGGCCTGTGCTCCTTGGTTACTAGCTACAGAGGTCAGGAACCCACCTGGATATTTCCATTACGGTTCAGAAGTTGGCACTTGATAATGATGTTGAATGCCCTTTGCTATTCACTTTTTGTGGTTGGAAAAGCCTTCTAAAATCAAATTTAAGAATAAAGCACCACCTTGTGGTGTGATGCTTTTACTAAAGTGGCAAAATGTGAGAGCTCAGGCTGGAAATGCTCCCTCAGCTGGTGGCAGAGAAGCCATGATCTGAAACCTGACTCCCGAGTGGCTGACTGGAGTCAAGAAACCCCAAAGTGTCTCTGCTGCTTCTTGGGGTTCTCAGGTCAGTTAACAGCAGTGTCACCGTTCATGGAGTGAATCTCATGTTTTTGACACAATCCTACTCACATGTAGAGACCAAATGAATCCTTTCAAAACTACAAGGCCTTACTATTTCAACTTTGTAAGCTAGGAAACTGAGGCTGAGGTCACCTGGTAGTCTGACCACATGTAAGTGGAGAGTTTGGGTTAGAAGCCATGCCCTTATGAAGCAAAGCCTCTGCTCTTAACTACTGTTCTGCTGATTCCTGAGACCGAGACCAAGACCAAGGCCAGGGTCCATGTCAAGTTCTAAGTGATGGTGGCTCTGGGCTCAAAAACCAAATCAAAAGCAGCTAGAATCTTACCTGAAGTTCACTCAGGGTGCTGGAAGTAACTCATTCTTCAAAGTTGACCTGGTCAGGAAGGTCTGTATCCAGAGGTGGGCCCTTCACTGGCACCCATCCACCTTCTGACGTGGCCAGAGGTGAGGAAGTCATTGTGACTTTTGAGAGTGGGTCAGAAGGCAACTGAGCATGTGATCAGAACCTAAATCGTTTTATGAAGAAACAAAGCCAAGAAGAGGTATCTGAGAAATATTTACTTGTACAATACTAGTGCATTCCTCAGTGATAATATTTTATCTTTTTAAAAACCTAATTATTTTATTATGTAGTTTGCTTTAAAGGGAGGGTTGGAGAACCTGTCTGGCTCATACATAAGGTAGGTAGTAGTAATGTGAGTGAAATACTCTTAGAAAGGAGGCCTTTCCAGGTTTATCCCAGAGACACTGTGAGTCTGCTTTGACTAGTCACTTTTTTGGTTTCCGGGTCTGAGTTTTCTCATTTGTAGAATAAAGGGTTGAACTTCACTAGAAGGTTCTATGATAGTGTACAATGCAACTACATGGAATATATGAGTCAGAAACCTCAGTTTTCTCCATTTCCTTAGAAAGTCTGTCCTACCCTGCTTCCTTCCTATTCTCCACTGAATCTTCTGCTAATTTTGGTAACACAATGACTTTATAATGACAATGATAGGGGAATATATTCTTCTCTGTGTTTCCAAAGGGGATAAATTCAAATAGTCCATGACTTCCTAGTCCTTTTCCATCCACTAAAAAGAAATATAAAAGTGTTTCAGAGTAAGATAAAAAGAGGAGGCAGTGCTGTGGATTTTCTGGTCTTGGATGGCTGGTATTATACAAGACACCAAGACTGTTCGTTTCAAATTCTCTCCCATTCCACTTCCTTCCTGTGCTCTCACTCACAAAGTCTTACTCCGGATCGCTACTTGTTGAGCCTTCTTTTAACAGATGATCTATGCCAGCGTAGACTCTAGATCAGTACTGCCCAATACAGCTTTTTAAAATGATGAAAATGTTTTCTGTGCTCTGAAATGTGATTGTCACAAGTGACTACTGAGCATTTGAAATGTGACTAGTAAGGCTGATTGACTAAATTTTTAATTTTACTTAATTTTCATTGACTTAAATTTTGAATTAAGTCACCACATGTGGCACAGAATCATAGTGGACAGTACAGTTCTATAACATTGTTATAACACAGATTTCTGTTGCAGATGTTGCGGTTTCTCTAAGATATCAAGCATATTTCATAACAGAGGTATCCCTAATACTGGCTTTATCAGGAGACTTGTAACAGGAACCTAATCAACAAAACAAACAAATAAGCAAAATATAACCAAAGACACTGAAATTGAGAACAGGCTGACAGTGACGAGAGGGGAGAGGGGAGGGAATTTCAGGGGAAAAGTGGAAGGGTTTGCAGGAACAAGTATAAAGGACACATGGACAATAACAAGAGGGGGTGGAAATGGGAGGGAGGTGAGGAGGGCTGGACGATGGGCTGGGATGGGGGTAAAAGGCAGAAAACTGTATTGGCAGAAAACAATTAAAATTTTAAAAAATCATTAAAAAAGGAGACTTGTAAAAAAGGTGTTTCTCTATGTTGTTTTTCTAAAAAACAAGATTTCACAAAAATAATGGTCTACCAATCTTTGTGAATGTACTCTATCTTTAAAATAACTGATTTTTTCTTACTTTCACACTAAGTGAGAAATAAAGATCCTTGTTTAATTGCATGGGAATAAAACTCATTCCTTGGTAGCAAGTAGAAAGAAAATATTTTCTCACTCTGTAGATTTTTCCAGCCAATAACAGAATAAATTTGAATGCAATCTTAGAATGTCTTCAGTTAATGAGTCTTTTTGATATTAAACATTTAATAATTTAAGTAAATTCTGTACTTAAAAGTAGGACATTTTATCTGTGTATTTTTCCTATTTAACTTGGAGAATTAGATTTTTCTAAAAGCAACTAGTAAAATTCTAAATGCTTATATGACACCTATCTTGAATGAGCTCAAGTCACTTTCCAAGTATGTTCCTAATTAATGAGACCAGCATTTCTTGACTAGAGCAAAGATTAAACAATATTATCCTGATTTATCTCAAAACAAATCCTTTTATCATCACAAACTATAAATAGATTTCCAGGTAGGTGTTAGTACTCAGAAAGTGGTAACCTAGTCTAGAGGAGAAAATGAAAATGTCCTGTAAACAATTTTGACAAATGCACCAACGCTTGCATAAAAAGCACATTGATGTGTTTCAAAATTTGTGGAAGACATCAGCCAGCTGGAGATTCAGACTTTCATCTGGAGTGAAGGAGTGACACCCTTAGTGTCTTTTCTCATCTGCTACATTGATGCAGGCATTCAGGGCATCCAGGGACCCAGGGAGTTCTGGGGATCCAAGGGGTTCAGGGATCCAAGGCGTCTTGGTATCCCAAGGTCTGTGACCCACTGTGGGTTCTTGGCTTCACTCAGGAAAGAATTCAAACACAAACTAGCACAGAATTTAAAGTGAAAGTGACCCTAGCTGGTGTGCCTCAGTGGATTGAGCACCAACCTGCGAAACAAAGGGTTGCCCATTCCATTTCCAGTCAGGGCACATGCCTAGGTTGCAGGCCAGGTCCCCAGTAGGGGGCGTGTGAGAGACAACTGCACATTGACATTTCTCTCCCTCTCTTTCTCCTTCCCTTTCCTTTTCTCTCTAAAAATAAATTTTAAAAAATCTTTAAAAAATAAAGTGAAAGTGAGTTTATTAGTGAAGCACTGAGACAGAGAATGGGTTACTCCATAGACATAGCAGCTCCCATTTAGCAGAATTTGCTTCCTTTATTGAGGTTCATTTAATTGAGAATTGGGTATTCAATGAGGAGGAGGAATGAAGATTCAGGGTCCTTCCTGGAAAAGTGGAGGATATTTCCCAGAGGAGAACCTTGGCCATTTTGTGTCCTTATGTGAGCCTTCCGTTTCTGATCATGGCAGCAGGGGTATGTCATGTACAATTAGCATATAATGAAGCAGGGGGTTACCATTAGGTGAAATTAGTTGCCATGTTGGATTGAGCTGGTCTTTGCTGGTTTTAAAGCATAAATCTGGTGGGGAGTGGCTTTTTTAACTCTTGTCAGTTTCTGTAGGTTTTATTGATTGCAATCATCTTGCCACATACCCTATCTCAATGTGACTGAGGTTTTCAAACTGGGACCTTTTAATGGCCTGCTGCTTTGGTTTTATTGTGTGATGGTGATATACAGACATCTTTATTCTGGGGAACCAGAGCTCTATTTGAATAATTCCTCCTATCCTTTTGCCTTTGGTGCACAAAAATAATCTCTACTCCAGAAACTGACTAAAATCCCAAAACTGCATTTCCTGAGAATGAACATTTCTCATGTGTTCAAGAGCAAATAAACAGAAATCAACCTCAGGCCTTTAAAATAAGCTGGAGCACTATAGAAAAACAAATTAAGCCCATGTTTCTCTTTCTTCATAATTTGGTTTTCATAGGAGTTTGTATTTGAGAGGATATAGAGGTTCCATTGAGCTATGAAGGCACGTTTATGCCATGATAAAACCAGTCCATATCTCAGTGAGGTCACTCCTTGAGGCCTGCGTCAGATGGTCCATGTAGAGGAAATGGACCCCCCCCCCCCATCGCCCGCTCCACTCCCACTCAAGTGACTGTAGCACCATAGGTCATGGAATATTCAACCCCACAGGACTAGAGGCTAGTGCCCTAAACTCAGTGACACTGGAGCCATGAGGAAGTTGGTCTGGGCATTTGTCAGAGAGCTAAGAACGTGTACACAGAGAAAACTTTTTCCAGACTTAACCAATATAACCCTCAGATTGTAAGTTTCCTCATCGGAGGAAAATAAACCTCCTGGAAACTGTGGTTGATGTAAACCATGGTTAGAGCATGGACATCTAGCTCTTGCAGGAAGAGAGACTGAGAATCTTCCATTGCAATCAGTTTGCAAACCTCGACCTGAGGAAATCACCATTACAAGCAAAGAAGTGAAAGAGGAAAATGAAAGAACACAATGAGGCAATTCCTTCAGTTCCACTTGCCTAAAGGTTTCCCAATTGCCCGGGGAACATGAATTAAAAGCTACATTAGAACCATTCTCTATCATTTCTAGATTAATATGCACAGTGCTAAGGTCAGTTGTTTGAAAACTGCATGTGTCAACTGTGTGAGTTTAATAATTTCCAATTGATATTCTAGTAGTTTATATAAAAGTCCAACTTTTAGAAACTTCTTCAGTATGAATTAGACAAACTCATGGCAAGATCCTTGGTTTGCTTATTATTCTGGTACCACGCCCTGGCACATGGCAGGACTCATTGCATGTTAGCTGAAGAACCACAGTCAGCTCTTGCTGTTAAAATTATAGGCCCAGAATAGGCAAATGAGGTAAGCAGTATATTTTCCAGAATGTTGCCTCAACAGTGCTTGTTCATTTCTTCAATTCCTAGAGTAACTTTATTTCCTTAAACTCACCAAAAATCATACATATAGATGTAGTGAGATTGCTGGTTATTCCCGAATGGTTATGTTCCCCCTCTTCCCTAGTAATGAAGCCTCTAAATGTTAGTGGAGCCCTGGTCAGCTAGAAGAAAACCTATGTGCTCTTGGCACAACGTTGCAGCTGGATGTGGCTGAGGGACTAAGCTTTGGTTAATGGATCCGAGGCATGTACACAGCTCCCAGGGTGTTTTTAGGGGAGGGGGAAGCCTTCTTTCTGCCCTTTTCCTCCTTCCTGCTGGCTTTAAGCCAGATATGATGGCTTAAGCTAGGGGAGTCATCTTGGATTGCAAAGTAGAAACTGTTGAAAAAGGGTGGGGGAAACAAAAGGAGCCTGCATTGAGAGAGAGTATTTCTTATGAGAGGAACTCATTTGATTCAAATAGGCCAGAACTCACTAAGTTTTGTATTGACAAAGGGGCCACAGACTGGCCTATGAAACAAATGGCCATTCTACTCTACGGTGACTCCACTCCAGCCAGCACCAACAGCAAGACCAAAAGCTGTGCAGGCGGGTATATACTTTCAAGTTTCATGGATAAGAAAATATTTCCCAAAAAGGAGAGCCAAGGCCCACAGATGACCGGGGGCGGGGGTGCGGGGAGGGAGTCCTTCCCATTAAGCAGAATAAGGGTCTACCAGAAGATTAGACTTTTTTTTTTTTTTGCTTAGAGGAATCTAATCACTTTTATGAATAAGTGACCACTGTGTGATTCTTACCGTCCCCCACCCCTTTTTTTTCTGAATGGAAAAAAGTTTGCTGTTTGTCTTGCTCTTATTGTACTTCTGAGTGTGTTATATTAGATAACTTAGATTTTTTTTTAAGGTCCAGGGCATGAACAGTCACACCCAGACCAGATGAAGACAGCTGAGCATTATCCAAAAATCCTGAACTGGGGTGAATCTGATGGAACTTTGGGATGTTACTTTGCTCTGGGGGAAGGGGGTTGAATGTGTTTTAAACATAAAATGTAACTTTACACAGAGACACTTGGATGGCTGGGAGACATAATTGTCCTCTAACGCTTGCTCTTCTTTTTCTTCTTTGGTGAAAGAACTAAAAGCTGTAAGTAGCAGGGCTATGTACAACATGTAGGAAGTGTCACTAAAGGAGATAAAATGGCCTTATTCTGACTTCCTGCTGCTTGGAATTCAGATGCGATGGCTAGTGTTGGGTGCTGCTGTGTGCTGAGAATAATGGTGAAGTCATCACTCCAGTGCTGGATCAGCTACATACGCATGGGTGATTACACAACTTTTCATCAAGTTCAAAGCCACTTTAATTTGAGTGTTCAATCACTCCCAGTTAAAACTGATCCTGACTGTTCTAGAAAAATATTTTCACTATGGAAAATTGAGGCCATACATTCGTAAACAGGTATCTTTAGAAACCGGGGTGGGAGAGATGGCTCAGGAGAGGAAGAAAGGGAGGCATTGGTACAGTAAGGTTTCTGCAGGCTAGTGCTCATGTTATAAAAATTATTTGCAAAAACCTCATGGCCCTACATTTTTCCCATATGAGGTTTCTTACTGCTCTGTGGTAAGTAGCGCATCAATGTAATTGCTCACCTGTTTTCTTCAGAAACTCAATGTAGGTTACAATTGAAACCAGTTTTTTCTTCTCTTACTCATTTTAATAGGAGGCACTCACATGAGTAACACTTTTTTGAAGACTCAGTGATTGCTTCCAGTCTCTTATATTCCCCAGCAAAACTTTATCTTAACTAAGTTTCCCAAAACTTTTGCAAATTTGCATACATTCCTGATACAAATTTTCACTTAAGAAACCAAAGAAAATAAAGGTGTGGTGGTGGGAATATCTCCTCAAACAACAAAGTGTGCTCTGTGTGGGCTGCACCCATCTTTACTATTTTCCCATGTAAGGCATGAGAGAAGGAAGTTAAACCACAGCCCCATTAGGTAATAGGCTATGCATTAATATAATTTATCTGGAATGAGGAAGGGAAAGACTGAGGTTTGAAACATTTTCCTCAACAGCATATTCCTCTTTTGTGACAAAGCTGTGCCTAGAATCTCTCATCTATCCTATACCAAGGGTTTTCTGGAGATATGCAGTCATTCAGGGTATTAAAGGTGGTCCTCAATAGATAGTGTAATTTTACAACAAGTCCTCATCAGGCTGATTTGCAATCCAGGAAATGGAAATGGTCATGAAGGAGAGTGGTGAGGAGCTTTGACTTAACTGAGACCCAGACTGTTGGTACTGGATCTGCCGCCAACTAATTGTGTGGGTTGAGAGATGGTATAGTAAGTGGTTAAGAATGTGAACTCTGAGGACAAATTGCCTTGGTTCTACTTCAGCTTCTGCTACTTCTGTACTGTGTAGTTTGAGCACATTGTTTTACCTCTCTATGTCTCAGTCATCTATAAAACAGGGATTTATATGCACCTACCTCATAGGGTTGTTGGGAGAGATAGATGCAAATAAATGTGTTGTAAGGTGTATCTGTGGCATGTGGCCCATTGTAAGTCTAAACTGTAATTTATTTTTTTTTAAGTGGAGTAAGTGAGGTACTACTTAAATTTGAATCTCAACCTTGCCACTCACCAGCTAGTTGACCTTGGATCTCTGCTTACCCTGCCAGCTTGTTCTGTTTCTGTCTTCCTGTGGCTGTAAATGGTTTTACCACACTGACTTGCAGTTTCTCTAGCTCTCTTCATAGCCTGTTTATAGTATTTCCTCTGGTTGGAATGGCATTTCATAACTACTATTATCAAACTCACCTCCTTGGGAAGGCTACTTTTGTCCTCCCAGACAAGGTTCAGTTCCTATTTTCTCTTTCAGAACACTCTGTACCTCTCTTCCATGGCACTTGTCGTCATTGTAGTGAAGTGTCCATTGGTGTAGTTATCCCTGGCTTTGTTGAGAGGCCATGAGCTCTGAGAAGGATAAAGTAGAGTCTGTTTCTGTCAGTCCTGTGTTTACACTGGCATCTGGCTCAGAGTAGACACTCGGTATCTGATGAATAAATATACATAAATAAAATGAGTGTGAGAAGAATTTCCTTTTTACCTGGCTTTACAAACTGTGAGCTCCTTGAAGGTAAACCATATTTCATTTATCTTTGTATCTCAAGAGCCTAACACAGTACTAGCAATTCAAAGGAACTCAATGTATTTGTTATGCAAGTAAATTGTATGCTAATGATTCAAATCCAGTTCACTGAAATGTAACATTCTGGTTTGAAAATGTACATTATTATTTCCTTAGAGAGGCTTTGGTTGAATATAATTTTATGCATACAAATATTATCTTTTTCTCTCTTGATTAAGAAAGTATTTATTCACACGTGACAAAAAATTTCTCTCTTCTGATGTTTGGAATATTTCATTAAAAAATATAAAACTTGCCCTGGCTGGTATAGCTCAGTGGATTGAACACTGGCCTGCAAGCCCAAAGGGTCATTGATTCCATTCCCAGTCAGGGCACATGCCGGCCAGGTCCCCAGTAGGGGGCTCTCGAGAGGCAACCACACATTAATGTTTCTTTCCCTCTCTTTCTTCCTTTTTTCTCCCTCTCTCTAAAAATAAATAAAATCTAAATATACATATGTGTATATAACTTGTAGACGGTGATTTTGACAGCTTTGATCTCAAATTCCCTTTAGATCTTTAAAATTATTGAGGATCCCAAGAAGCTCTTGTTTATGTGGGTTATAGTTAATATAAAAGTAAAACAAAGGAATATTTAAAGTATTTGTTTAAAATGACAATGAGAAATAATACATTAATATAAAATAACCAACTTTTATGAAATTATAACTGAAAAACATTTATTTTTTAAAAAGAACAATGATAAACTCAGTACACATTAGCAACAATAACTAATTTTAATGAAATTAATTATATTTTCCTAATGTCCAAACATGATTTTGCTGTGGAATGCATTTGTCACTTGGAAAATACTGATTCATTGAGTGAATACTTGACCTTCCAAACATTGGGTATGCAGTATTTTAAAAATCACACTTCTTAATATCATAGAGATGTAAGTTTTTCAAAATTTTAGAATTTTCTTGAAGGCTCAAGTTTTATCTTTAGAAGCAAATAATATCTGTCATTTTCCTTCAAGTGCTAAGTTTTCTTTGCAATCTCAAGAAAAAGTCTCTTAAATAGCAACATTCAAATAAAAATAGTTTGCTCTCAGTTGTGTTTCAAAGAAAAATGGTATCCCATGAAAAAATAAGGTATTTCTGCTCACAACTCAATCAATTGTACATACACTGATGCAGAGTGTTGAAGTGCTCTATGCATACTTCTTATTTTATCACATAGAATATTGAAAAGACATCTAATGAAGGGTTAAGATTAACTAAAGTTAATAATTTTTCCTGTTTTATTGAGGTCTGGTGAAGCAAAATTTGCTACCCCACCTTGTGTCTCTTTGGTATGAGGATTATTTTAGGCTGATTATTTTTTAGGAACAGAAGACTCAGGATGAACATTTGACCTCCCCTCTAACTGCCTAAAAGACTTTAGATAGAGGACCTGCTCCAGGAAGGGAGCTATTTTCATAGATAACTATGGTGTAATATGACCTAGGTGAGGTAGACAGGGAGAAACCTAGCAAAGTCTGTGAAAATTCCTCTCTGTATCTCATTGTCCCTGTACGGCCCAGCAAACATTTGTTTACCTTACATTAGTCTCTTCATTCTTCTTGTGAATTGCCTTCCTTCCCCTTGAAATGCCAGGCTCCTCCCTACTTTCTCCCTTTAGTCCAAAATGACATTTATACTTCATCTTGCCTGGCTGTCTTTGGAATCTTTCATTTTTATGTGGATTCCTTGTATACACCAAATTAAACTCGATTTTCTCCTGTTAATTTGTCTTATGCCAACTTGATTCTATTTTTATTAGCAAGTATCTTTTATTTATGTTTATTATTTTATTTTATTGTTTATGCTATTACAGTTCTCCTCGATTTTTCTCCTTTTGCCTACCTCCACCCAGACCCTCCCCAACCCCTCCCTCAGTCAATCCCCATATATCATTGTCTGTGTCTATGGGTGATGCATAAATGTTCTTTGGCTAATCCCTTCACCTTCTTTCATCCAGTCTCTCTGCTCTCCCCAGCAGCTGTCAGTCTGTTCTATGTATCTATGCTTCTGTTTCTATATTGTTTGTTAGTTTATTTTGTCCAATGGATTCTGCATACAAGTGAAGATCATGTGGTATTTGTCTTTCATAGATTGGTTTATTTCACTTAACATGGTATTCTCCAGGACCATTCATTCTGTCGCAAAAGGTAAGAGTTCCTTCTTTTTAATCATTGTGTAGTACTCCATTGTGTAAATGTATCACAGCTTTTTTTTTTATCTACACATCTAGTGATGGGCACTTAGGCCCATCACTGTTTCTAGATCTTGGTTATTGTAAACAATGCTGCTATAAACATAAGGGTGCATATATTTTTTTGTATTGGTGTTTTGGGATTCTTAGGATATATTCCCAGAAGTGTAGTTGCTGGGTCAAAAGGGTGTTCCATTTTTAATTTTTTGAGGGTACTTCATACTGTTTTCCACAGTGGCTGCACCAGTTAGTTTGCATTCCCACAAGCAGTGTACTAGGGTTCCCTTTTCTCCACATCCTTGCCAACACTTGTTGTTTGTTAAGTGAATTTAATTCTTAAAGTACCCAGGAGAACTTGGGTAGAGGAGAAAGTTTTGTTCCCCAGCAGAGGAAATAAAACTGTTCCCCCCTTTTTTCTGAAAGTATATGGTGAAGAATGTATGAAGAAAGTATATTTCTGAAGAATGCAGAGACTGCTTTGGCTGCCCTGTAGGTTGAGCACCGGCCTGCAAACTGAAAAGTTGCTGGTTTAATTCCTAGTCCAGGCACATGCCTGGGTTGTGGTCCAGGTCCCTGGTTGGGGCTGATCTCAATCGATATTTCTCTCTCTTTCTCTCTCCCTTCTCCTCTCTCTAAAAAATAAATAAAATCTAAAAAAAAAGTGCAGAGACTACTGGTATATTCTGGAGCCCTTGCCTCCACTGGTAGCATCTGTTTTACCCACTTTTGCTCTTGGACAATTAATGTAAATGTCAACAAAATGAAAGAGGCAAATTACAACTTAGTATTATTATTAAAATAGTTTTGATTTCATGGACCAAAAGAAGATCTCAGGGAATCCAGGGGGCAACAGACCATCTTTGAGAATTGACATAATAGGGCATTGCAATATTAAATTAAGAGTCATTGACATCACATGGATGAAATTTACAAAACCATAGTCTTACTGAAGCACCTCTTCTGCATTCTCTATCCCACCAGGAACAAATGAACCAAAGCTAATTGTTACAAAAGTTTATCATGATTGGAGTTTAGATCAACACACAAGAGGTATCTGATCAGTAATTATTAATGTAAAAAAGTCTCAAAATGTCTTTTAAAAAATTTCTGCCCCTGAAAAAAATTTCTATCCCTGTCTTTTAAAAATGTTCAGAATTGAAGGGGAGGCAATAATAAGAATGAATGCAAAATCCTATTTGAATGCACTTCCAGTTTTTCTTCGTAAAGATTTACTAGGCATCATTTCATTTTAGCTTTAAAATGTGGCTGTGATGTGGTTACACAGGACTTGATAGCATCTTTATTTTACAGGTGAGGAATCTCGGAGTTGAGACTCACCCTTAGTCACAAAGGAAATTGGAGATCGAGCCAGAGAGCTCTCCTATTTCACAATTCAGTGCCTTTTCCTTTTTACTGCCCTGAATCACTTGGTCCATCCAGGCTCAGCAAAACAAATTTCACTTTAATAAAGAAGAGATTCCAATGAACTCTAGAGTTTGGAAATCCCCAAGGTTGCATTTGCGAAATAACTAAAACCCTGCAGGGAAAGTGTGACTCCCCAGAGCTTCTCCAGGTACCATTTCTGGTGATAAATGAAAAGTCATAGAAAGGAAGAAATTCCCTCAGCCTGGGTTAAATCACTTACTAAATTTGGAATCCCAAATTTAGAGAAATACCTCAGCTGATGAAGGCTTCCACCTCTGATGTCCTGTAATTGCTAATTCTGAAAGTACAGATGTATTTTTTCCTTCCCTGTTGGAACCAGGGGGGAAACTTGGCTAAGGAGTCTACGGGCTTCAACCTGTTGTGAGTGATCGGGGATATTGTTTGGAGATTGAGGATGTGTTGATGGGGAAGAGGATGTGGTGGGGACCTGTGATGAGTGAAAGAGGAGGGGAATGTGAGCCTCTGTTCCTGTAGCAGAGGCAGTTTCAAAATGTCATGTTCCTATTTACTAGCCTGCTACAGGTAACAGAATCTTCTCTACATGTCACCGGTGAGTAATTGCCATAACAATGCTGTATTTATGTGACCCATATTTTACCTCCCAAAGGCAAAGGAAGATCCTTAAAGAAACAAAAAGAACTCCAATTGTGTGTAGAGAACAGCAACTGTTTTCCCTCCTCATCCCTGTCCTAAGGTCCTTTCCTCTTGAAAATACTCTTCTACTTTTCTTGTTATTTGCATTGTGCCCTTTGCTCTTTAAATCCTAGCACAGGATTTAAATGGAAGACTGAGGTGAAGTGCTTCTGAATGGAAACTTCCTGACCCAAGTCACCTGGCGGGCAGGGAGCTGCTGAGAGGCCTCCCACTGCACCAGTGGCTCAGGGTCAAAGAAGGACGACAAGAACTCACACTGCTCAGATGTAATCACTTCCTAATCATTTGAGAAGAACTTGCCTGGGTAGAAAACCATTTTCTCAGACAACAATTTGCCTATGAGTTGCAATGGCATTGTTCTTCTGTGCCAAGAACATCAATCAGTTCAAAAGTCCCTATCCTGTGAGCCATGGGTGAGCTAGGGGCATGCAGAAACAAGTAGACTGTGCAAGCCTATTGTCTGGGGCTAGTGTAAATGTCAAGGCTGTGTAGTGTTTTTAATTGTTTATCCTGCCACTACCTGGTTTTCCTATTCCCCTGCCCACCACTTTTATAGAAGCTCTTGACTCCTGGCCACGACTGCCCCCTGCCCCCTTGATCCTGCTGTTTCTAGCTTTATTGTTCTTAGTTTAGGAGTGTGAGTTCTTTGGGGTGGAAGGTGATATAAAACCTGGACAGGATTGGAAAGCATCTTAAAAGAAAGAGTCCTAGACCCTGGGCCAACAGACTAGGCCCTAATTTACAGACATTTATTAGCTTATATCAAACCACTAACTTCTCTCTACCTCAGTTTCCCACCTGAAACTGAGGATAGTAGTGTTCTTTCTGCTTTACAAAATCCCTGTAAGAATCAATTGCTCATACATAGCACTATTTGACATAGTATTTATTTACTTCTGTACCTAGAACAGTTACTGTTGCATTGCAAGTGCTCAATAAACATTTGTTCAATTAATCACTGTATTTGGAAATATTTTAAACTGTAAAAGCACTGTACAAATGTTTTTATCATACTTCTAGTGGATGATTCTAGTAGTAGGCCGTGCTCCACACCCTTCTCCTGTGTGTGTGCTGTATGTGCAGTTGGGTCCTGCCACAGCTGGGGTTACGGGGGATCTTTTCCAGGCACCTGCTCGGTGTCCATGATCCCATCTCCTCTGTGCATCGGCCCCATTGCCGAGCAGATTGCACTTTGCTGGGAAAATGCTGTTGCCAGAGGTCAAATGTTGGTCCCAGAGGGCTGGTCTTATAAATTCATAACAAGTTCTAATAAAACACAGAATGACACAGCTACTGGCATTGGGAATTTTATTGGTCTGGGAAATTTCAAGGGTGTTCCAGATCAAAAAAGGGACAAGAGTAAATACCAGGATTATAGTAAAAGAATTTTAGAAGCTTTCTCATGGGGGAATTCCTATTTATACCCTTATTTTGGGGCTGAATTATGTCCCCCTGAGGTTCACATGTTAAGTCCCTAAACCCCAATGTGACTGTGTTTGGAAACAGGAACCATAAGAAGGTAATTGAGGTTAAGTGAGATCAAAAGGGTGGGGCCAAAATTCTATAGGACTGGTGTCCTTATAAGACGAGGAAGAGACCCAGATGTGTGTATCTCTCTCTATTTGTCCCTCCCCTCTCTCCCCCTTCATGTACCACAGAGAAAAGGCCATGTGAGGACAGATCAAGAAAGTATCTGTCCACAAGTTAGGAAGAGAGCTCTCACCAGGGACTAAATTGGTTGATCTGAGACTTCTAGCTCCAGAACTATGACAAAGTAAATTTCTGTTGTTTACACTACCTAGTCTATGGTATTTTATTAAGGCAACCCGAGTATACTAAGACAGATTAGTGTACAGGGAAGTGGGTGTTACTATAACAAATCCCTAAAAATCTGGACATGGCTTTGGAACTGGGTAACAGACAGGAGTGAGAAGAGTTTTAGGTGCATGCTAGGAAAAGCTTAGACTGCTTTGAGGGGACTGCTGGAGAAATATGAACCTACAGGGCCATTCTGATGAGAATCAGAGAGAGATAAGAATCATGTTTTTAGAAACTGAAAGAAAGTTGACTTTTGTTATAAAGTGTCAAAGAACTTGGCCAAAATCGTTGTAGTGTTTTGTGGAAGGTAAAACTCATGAGTGATAAAATGGAATATTTAGCTAAAGAGATTTCTAAGCAATGTTGATGGAGTAGCTTAGTTGCTCCTTATCCCTTATAATAAAAAAACAAGAGGAGAGAGGTAAGTTGAAGCAATTGTTAAGTAAAGCAACACAAAAACAGAACTTGAAGATTCTGGAAAATTCTCAGCCTATCCATACTGCAAAAAATGAGAAATGCATTCTGAGGAAGACACTAAAAGTGCTCTGACCCACTTGATAAGGAGATTATTATGGGTGTGAACCATGGATTCAATCAACCATTTTAGCAGAAACCCAGGACAGAAATGGGATTACACCTTCAGAGCATACTTCCAGCTGGGGCTAAATGGAAGAGAAGGAACAGAATAGAATGAAAGAAGGCTGTCAGACTTCTGGGATTCTGTAAGAGGGAACATCAGAGCTATCCAGCTGTAAACATGCATTATCCTTCAAGAAAGGGAAGGAATGACCCCAACGGTGATTCAGAGATCACTGGGATTATTACTCCCACAGAGGCTTACAGAGCAGGGCTGGTTCCTCCTAGGTTTCAAAGGGTGGGGCTATCTCTTGGTATTAGCAGCCAGGCTGCCCCTGCCCAGAGCCTCAGGGGCAAGGGCACCACCCAGGCAAGGCCACGGGGATGAAACTCCTATCTTAGTAGGCCTGGAGTGAGATTCTTGCTAGGTTTTATACTTTCTTGGGACCTGTCACCTCTTCTTACTTTTTGATTCCTCCATTTTGGAATGGGATTGTCACCAAAAAGAAACTGGAACAGGAGCAGGTTTGCTTAAGGCCAGCTGGTAGTATGTGAGTTTGAAACAAGAGATCTGATTGGATCACTGGGGAGAAGTAGGAAGGTGCTGTAGGGGGAGTTTTCCCAGGCAATGGTTAACAGTCTAGGATGGGACTGGCTGAGAAGCTGATGCCTCCAAAGCACATGGCAATAAAAAGAGTCTGGCTCTCTGGCTCTTGGGCTCACTTCTTTCTTGAGGATGCCTGGATGATCATGCTGCAGCTGCCTGTGCTTCCCAATGTACAGCATTTTAGATGGGAAGGAACTCTGGGTATAGCCTAGGATCAGGCTGCCCTGGCAGAGGGTGGCAGGGTTATTCTTCTTTGGATGTTCTAAAGGGGATGATCTGTGAGGCAGAAGCCTGCCACCCTTCCAAAATTGTGTAGCTTTTGTATCTCACGTTTTAGTTTGTAAACTAACCCCATAGAAATAAGATCACTAAAACTAGCGGTGGAAATGATAGGAGAACTCAGGTGTTAAAGAGTTTAGCCTTTATTGATAGGATTAAGAAATTAAAGCTGTGATTAAAGAGTTAAAGAGTTTAGCCTTCCTCGATACACTTAAGTGACTAATGCCTGTGGAAAGCTGTTATTCCAAAATTGTGAGGCTTTTGAATAAAGACTTTTCCTTATCACCAAACCACTGCCTCTGGAATTTTGCCTGGAGGGTGGTATCAGGCAACAGGACCTCAATTGATGGTTGGTAACAGGTTCTTGACTTTGTGCAGGGAAAGTTTCACAACATGATTTCAGGTGATTTTGAGAGTATGTTCATTAAAACTGGGCACAGGAGAAAAAAGGAAGGGCTTAGGATAGAAGAAGCAACAGGACAGAGACTAGGCTGCTGTGCTTCTGCTTTGGCTCCCTAGAAGTGAGCCATGGTAGGACTGCTGTCATCTCACCGGAAATTCAGAGAAAAGGGGCCTTGGAGGCAGGATCAGAGTGGGGAGTAAGGCTGAGATGAGCTGCCACTGCCTGTTGCTCCCCTGGTTGCAAGTCTCATGGGGACCCTTAGAATGTAGGGGAGAAAAGTTAAGGTCCATGCCTGTGAGGGAAGAAAGGCGTGGATGTGTCCAGAGAGAGTTTGACCTGGGTCTCTGTCTTGAGGATTCTTACCTGTTTGCTAAAGGTAGGAATTTTAGGGGAGGTGATAGGGGCAGATCTCAATAGAATATTCATCAGCTTTTGCCAATCCACCAAAACAAAGTTTATTCCCCTGGCTATCCACCCTTGGGTGTGGTTGGCACAAATGGCATGATTTAGATTGCTGTTATCTGTCTCCCTGAGCAGGGTGCTTTTAACTATTTACCCTCTGCTTGGGGAGGAGCAGTGTAAACCTTTTACTCTTGAGTGTCCTTGGGTTAGGGAAGGTAGGATTTTGCAATTTAGTAGATGGTTATAAATTGCTTGGCCATTGAACTGTCTCAGTTTCCCTATTCCACTTGTCCTGGAATGCTGACCTGCTCCAAGATTGCCTGTCCTGCCATTGTATTTTGGAAGCAGATGACTTGTCTGATATCACAAGTTCATAGCTAGAGAGGATTGCCTCAGGATGAATCATGCCTGGAGTTTTACTCATATATGATTTAGATGATATTTACATGAGACTTTGGATTTTAGGCTCTAAAGTTGATGCTGGAATGAATTAAAACTTCGGGGGCTATTGGAATGAGGTAAATGTATTTTGCATGTGAGAAGGACATGAATTTTGGGAGGCCAGAGGGTACAGTGTTATGGGCTGAACTGTGTCCCCTTTCAAATGTGGAGGTCTAACTCCCAGTGTGACTGTGGGAAATAGTGCCTACAAGGAATTAATGAAGGTAAAGTGAGGTCATAAGGGTGGTCCTTGATCTGATGAGGCTGGGGTCTTTGTAAGAGAAGGAAGAGACACAAGATGTCTCTCTGCCCCTCTCTCCAATCTTCTCTCCCTCTGTCCCCCACCCCCCAACACACACACCATGTGCCACACAGGGAAGGCCATCTGAGGATGGGTCAAGCAAGTATTTGTCGGCAAGTCAGGAAGACAACTCTCACTGGGGCCCTTTTTTGCCAGCACCTTGGTGTGCGACTTCTAGCCTCCAAAACTGCAAAATAAGTTTCTGTTGTTTAAGCCACCCTGTATATATCCAGTGCATGATATTTTGTTATAGAGGCCAAAGCTGGTAACACAAGTCCTCTCTTCCTGTTGGTTTCTCTGGCTCACTTCTAAATTGTTATCCTAACAGGCATATAGCTCTGGCTCCGTCCCATTTGCAAGGGCACACTGCAGCCCAGGAGTGGATGGGGTCTATATGCTAGAATATCCTTGTTGGCCAAACGTGATGGAAAAGAGGACACAAAGCAGCTACAATCTACTGAATGACTACAGATTGCAGAGAGCAATTCTTTTACCTGCTTGTCCCGAAATAATTTTAGTATGTTGAATTCAACCTCAGAAGTGGGAATGGTTATTCAAATGAAATAACCTATACCCATTATAGGAAATTTCACAGCCTGTGAAATTTTCTGAAAACCACATGCATAATGTCTATGATTTTCTGTTGCATCAGGTTTTATGAAAACAATGTTTCCAAAGTTAATTGCAACAAATCAGCTTTGCTCACAACACTGCTATTGATACTTGAAGTCACACCTAAGAGGTATTGCTAGCATATATGCACAGGGAAATGATTATTTGGGAAAGTGGAAAAACTATTTTATATACAACATGGAGATAGAACAAGTGTGAAGACTGAATTTGAGGCCTCAGGTTTAAACGTCAACCTTTAATTTTTTTCTTTTAAAGATTGGTGCTACAGTGTTCTCATTACGTAGCACAAATTTTAAAGTGATTTGACATAAATGAGTCAAAGTTAGCCTATCATAGTTTTTATCAAACTTTAATGTTCCTTCAAGTCACCTGAAGAGCTTGCTAAGGTACAGATTCTGACCCAGTGGGCTATGGATGGAGTCCCAGTTTCTGCATTTGTCTGTTTCAGGTTATGCTGCTGCTGATTTGGCTGCCGAGTGTGCAGTACCTGGCAGAATACTGAAGGTATAGTTTTCTACATGGATAAAATACCACGTGAGATTGAGATGTTCCTTTGAGATTTCTCAGCACATCAGAATTCGCAAATGATTCAAAGCCTTGCAGTTTGAAGAACTACTTTATAGAGATTGTAATGATTTGAGCAGCAAGTGCTTGACACGAATATGTGCTTAATACTTATTGACAGGTTGGTTTCTGGCAAGTGGGTCCTCCAAGGTGAAGACAAGTGTCTTCTGGTGATATAAAATGATACATCCTCATTTGGAGGGTCTACAATTCTGTAAGGCGTGTTTGGAGACAGTGTCAGGGCCAGTGAGACAGTATGGTTCATCTGAAGACTAGAGACACTGGTCTTTTCAAACAGCCACATTCACCTGGGATGAGCAATTGGCTTAGGAAATGGCTTGGGAAGGTTTGCTTTATCATTTTATGATTGGCTGCCTCCTGGAGTGAAAAGTCTGGCAAGAGGTAGTATAGCTGGAGTCCTTACTTGCAGGTTTGGTAAGTATGTGGGTGTACTGTTGTGTAGTTCACTGTGATTTATAACAAGCTTATTCTTATTGCTGATTATAGCTCTCTGGCAAACCAGGACCTCTCTCCCTCCAGGGACTTCCAGAACCAGGCTCGCCTATGGGTGAAACAAGGAAATTCTCAGGGATCAAGGGAGGGCTAAAACTCCTACTTGAAGTAGTCATTTGTGTACTTTCAGGATGTATGTAAATGTATGTATACACATATATATACACATATTAGGTAAGAGACCGTAATTAGCAGAGTAAATTAAAATTCAGGAGCATTTTTTTATTTTAAAAATATGCTTTATTCACCCAATCTTGCTGAACTGGATCCCTTGAAATATCCAAGAGAAATCAGTTTTACAGAGTTATAAGTAACAGTGTTTGTTTAATGTTAGAAATAATATGTTGTCACACTTGCTGCCAATGGACTAGGTTGGATAAATGTGGTGCATTTTTATGAGGGGGAGTATTTTTTTGTTCTTTTTTTTTTCTTTTGTAAATTAGACTTGGCCTTGGGGTTGACCCTCCATCCAAAGGTCTTTTTGCCTATGGTCAGTGGGAAGGGTTTGGGAGGGTGACTGACCTACAGCAGGGTCTTCCAGATTAACTCACTTCAACTCTGTGCCCCAATAATACTGAATCTCTGGTTTTCTTGCCATTATCAATGAGCTGAAATTTTCAACATTGCTAAAAGTTTGTGTTCCATGGGAGAAACTTGGGGAAGATTGAGTTTTGAAAAAGTTTCATGTTATGTAACCTAGGAGGTGCCTGTTCTGTTGCTATCTAAGCAAACTCTGCAATGGCTTGATAGGTTCAGTTGCATCATTCTGCATTTCATTGGCTCCCAAAATCTAGCTGTAACACAAAAATTTTTGGTATATTGTGTGATCATAAATGATTGCTGCTAAAATTCTGATGGGATGCTGTTCCCACTGACAGAAACCAATTTCAAGGCAGCCAAGGAAATGTGAAAGAAAAAAAGACATGTTATGATTTTACACATAATTTTGTTTCTATGTCTTTGACAATGTTTTTGTTTTATCCAAATCAAAAAATGAAAAATTAATTTCATTTCTGTTCTTTATCATATCAAGTCACCAAAGTAAAACATTGAGTGTTTTGAGTAAGGCTCTGAAGTTTGCTAGATGATAAAGGCATTGAAGGAATGGCGGTTGAGTGCTAATAGTGGTGGAGCTTTCTGCATGTTTATAATGGTTTTTCAGAACTTTCAGGTCTTGGTAATTCTGAAAACCACATGATTAAAGTTTATGAATTTATAGATCATATATGTAAAGGATGTAAGGTGGCACGTCTGACTTCCCTTAAGTTGCATCAGTGTCAGTCAAATCTGGGATCAGCAGTAAGGTAGAAAAACAGTGGTACAGCTTTAAGTTTGTCTAAACTTAATTTATGTCTTTATTCATTCGGTATTCATTTCAAACCTACTACAAGCCACCATATGCTTTGCAAGACACTGGGTATACAGAGGTGAATTTGCTTTCAAGAAGAAACAAATCCATTCAAGAGGAACTGAAATCCAGAAAACCTCAGAACATTAAAAAAAAAAAAAAACAACCCTAAATGCCAAAGACAATGAAGCAACCTACAGAACCATGGGAGAAAAATTTGTTACCAATCGCACTCTGTATGTAGTCTCTGAGGTGAAGAACAGAAAACACACTCCCACATACTCTTTCAGGGGAGAAAATATTTGAAGATGTACTATAGCCAATCAAAAATTGAATAAAATGAGGAGCTTAAATCATGTGAGAAACAGACTATCAATGAGCAATAATGAGTGATTTAAAAACTAAATGCAACTGTCAGAAAAAAAAGAGTGAGAAGATACATAATAAATACATAATCTTTTTTGACAAATATTACTCAGATTCCTTTAATAAGCTAGATACTATTATAGACAGTGAGATTATATTCTAGCAGGGGAATCAGAAAACAAACAAGATGAAGTTTTTTTAAATGCATAATATGAAATAAAACAATAGCAATAATTTGGTACAATAGTTATGATTTTATTAACAAAAGTTGAAATTTGGATAGAAAAGGATGGAAGAAGTGAGTAAAAGGGTGATAGATTTCTTATTTTCAAACAAAAGAAGGATTTGATAATTTTCATATATTTATACACATGTTGCACACACAAAACAAAAAGTAGAAAATTACTTCTTAGATAAAATAGAAATCAAAGTAAACAGCACTAAAAAGGACAAAAGAATGATTCATACTACCAATAATGAAACATCAGCATATAAAAAACCAACCCTCTCATCTGACTCCATTTCTGTTCTTGCCTCCCTAACCCATGGTATGGGCCTACAGCCCCAAAAGTCAAGCTTAAGACCTGGGTATTACTTTTTACTTCTCCTCTCTCATTCCACACACCCAGTCTATCACTCTCTAAATTCTACTTTTCCACCTCTTATAATTCATCTCCCTCCTTCCATGCTCACCACTGCTTTGCTCATGCAGGGCCCCACTACCTCTTATCTGGCTTTCTACTATAACCTGGAAACTGGTTTCCCTGCCTCTTGTCTATTCTCCACAGAGAGATCAAAGTAATCTTCCAAAGTCATCTCTCTATACAGGGAGATCAAAGCAATCTTTTTAAAATGTTTGAAATGCAAAATTATTTAAAAAAATGATTATGTCATTTTTCAGTATAAAACACCATTGGCATTCCATTTTCCAGACTATTTAATATCACCATTTGTAGTTTGATTCTTATGATCTCTCTTGGCTGATATCATTATTGTTGCTTTTTACACCCAGCACATGGATGTCGGTAATTGCAAAAAACTAGATCAGGCTCTTTCTCACCTGAGACCCTGGCACAGACAATTTCCTTTGCTTGGTACCCTCTCTGTTTCCTGGCCAAGTCCTGCTCTGAGCTAGGCACCTCTCCCACTTGTAAGCTTTTCTGGACTCTCATCTCTCACAGATCTAGTTGAGCTCCTGCTGGAAGTGTTCCTTTAGGACCATGAACTTCCCCTATCAAAGCACCTTTTCCACTTTTTTTTTTTTTACAACAGCTTGTTAATATGTCTGCAAGCAAAACTACATTGTAAACCCCATGAACCTATGGGCCATAACCCCAGGTGATGATGACGATGATGATAATAATAATAATAATGCCAAAGTCAATCAATAAAGGACTCGACCAAGGTAAAGTAAATAAAAAGATAATCAAACAAACCAGAAAGCAGGAAGACAGTGTTTCTTTGGAAAGAAACATGTACAAGTTAAAGTGCATAGAGGTGTGGCAAGCATAATCGAAAGGAAAAGTACACACACAACTGGAAAATTTGATATGAGAAAAGACAACAGATATCAAGAATATTTAAAATTATGCTTAGGAGTTAGAATACCTTATTAAAATGGCAAATTTCCTGGAGAAATACAAATGACCAAATCATCTTAATAATTCAGAAATCTGAAAAAAATGGAAAAAGTTCTGAAATAATTACATTTAAAAAAGCTAATAGGCTTGACAACTTCCACCTTTTGAAGAAGCAGATCATTTCTGTTAGATAGCTTGTTCTACAATATAGAACAGGATTTTAAAATCTATCAAATTAATTTCATGTGGATGAAATGACTCTGCTTCAAGATGCTGAACAACTCGAAACTGCTGCATTAACTAGGAATCTCATCTTTGAATATATCTGCAGAAATCCTTAAAATAATTACTCAAATGCAATAGCACCTCTGTAATTCACCCACTGCATCCAAGTAGGATGTACTGTATCATGAATTCCTGGAATTCAAGAATGACTTAATGGGAGTAATAGGCTAGCATATTACACAAATGGATCTAATGAGAAAAAAAGTAGTAAAACATAATAAAATCATTTCAACACTATTCTGAATAAAAATTCTTAGAAAAGAAAAACAGTGGACATTTACTCAAATTGCTAATGGATGTCTGAAGGCTAAACAACAGGAGTACTTTCATTAAAACCAGGAGCAAGCCTAGGAATTCTCTGAACAGAAGTTTTGGCTTATAATTGACCAAAATCTGCTAGTATATTTTTGCTTTGATTTTGGGTATGAAAGACTAAATGGATAAATACCTGCTTCAGATGTATTTTCGGCATTCCCGAGATCCTGCCTGATCAAAAACCATGATTATATAGATAACCATCACATCTGATCAGTGATGATTGACAATGTTGACCTAAGCCCTATAAGATTTTCATTTTTGTTCATGGTCAAAAATAAAAATGTCAACCATTTCTTATGATTTAGTCTAGTACTATTGAGAGAGAATGCTAAATACCTTTAGAGAGGACATTGTATCTGTGGAGATAAGCAGCAATGTCTCAAGAATGAACCAGAAATTGTTACAGGGTGTGTGGAGAGGAGGTGTCTATAGTATTCACAACCTCTCTTATCTTGGTGCTTAAGAGCCCATGTTTCCAGCTTGCTTCTAAAAAGCTGACACAAATCAAACCTTCCTGGCACCTGAATTCAGAATGTTCTTTCCCACCACTCACCTCCATTCTCTAATGAGCCATTAACCTAATAACAGAGAAATAAGGCATGGGGTTCCTCTGCTGGGGCACAGACCCTGAGGTGCATGCAGCTGTGACCAGGGAAGGCATGCTCCTTCCCAAGATGCCAAGAGAACAGATGCAAATCCTCTGACTTTCTCTTTGTGAGCTCTCCTTTGAGCTCAGTTATGCTGGTTCTGGTTTGCCCGAGTCTGTAACATGGCAATATTCATCAGAAACCAATTAAGTTTCATAAATATTTGATTCTATACTTAAAATGGTTAAGAGAGTAAATTTTATGTTATGTGTTTTACTGAATTTTACAGTGATAAAATGTTTCAGAAAAAAACCCCTAATTGAGGGCAGTAATAATGAGAATTAGGGTTATCTCTGGGAAAACAGGAGGTGGTGATAACTGGGAATAAAAACAGGGAATCATGGAATGTTAGGGATGTTCCATATCTTGATCTGGATGTACATATAGATTTAGGAGACAAAAAATATTTGAATTGTATACTTAAGATTAGTGCACCTGACATACTTTACTGCATGTCAGACAACCAAAATAACACAAAAAAGTCATGAAAAGACAATAAAAAAAAGAAGTCCAAGTAGTCAGAAAACATATGTTCAGTCTCAATCAAGGAAATGCCAATTAAACTACACTCCCACAAGACTGGCTAATAAACTGTTTGATTGATCAGTCAAACAGATTGACTAATTCACTATTTATGGAAGGAAAATTGGTGCAATTGTCTGGAAAATTGTGATGTATCTCTAAGCTAAATACAGAATTCTCTCAAAAACATTAAATAACAATAACAGGAGAATATAAGAATTAGATTACATAGTGCTAGAAAACTTCATAAGATTATGTGCATACTAGTATTCATATCATGAAATAAAATAAAACTGTATTATGTTTTCAGTTATTCAAGTTTACTAACACTAAGGGTATTTTGGGAAAATGTGCTGCTTGGGAATTCTTTACATCTTGTGAAGATGGATTAACAGCAGAAGGTCAAACTATCATCTTAAATTTTTATGAGGAAGTAAAACTCTAAAATCATGTCTAACAAAAATTTCAAAGATGTATACTAGTATAATGAAGAGTTTGAAAAAGAGTATGACAGAAAAATGAGGAACCCAGAACATAGTTGATATCACTAATATACCCTCAAAAAATAGATTTAACAAGGATCCTTGTTGAAATGATTGCTACAGACTGACCATTTTCAGTAGTTACAGATGAAAGATTATTCAGATTCATATAATCCTAAGTACAAAGTCCATTCTTTGTATACATATTGCCTAAAATTATTTCCCTGAATTCCATTTTCCTGTGCACAAGAGGTTACTGGCTATTAAATATGCTACTTCTGTCTTGTGTCTCAGTTGCCAGGACAGGCAGAACTCACCAGAAGTCCTTCTAAGTTTGACAGCGTGGTGGGTTCCTGGTGAAGTAGCTAAACTTCTCTTTTATATGCTGACTGAGAGATTTGGGGACAAAGATAATGGATCTGATCAGAACATACTTATAGAATGGAAAATCAATGAAGACAGTTATTATCAACATTGGGCAAACAAGATGGAGACTACGAATTCCAGGAATCACGCGAACAGTGTTTTACCTATCCCTTCAGTTGTGTTTGGAAACTAATTCTGTCTAGCACAGTGTATTTTAATAGGATTACCTACTCAAGAAAAAGAGATCTTAGGACTCTTCTTATTCTTTGGTCAGAGACAAACTACATAGTGTACAAGGGATTTTGGAAGTGGCCTGCCATATTTTAAAAATGTGTAAAAAACTGCTTGAACCAAATAAAGCCTCAGTACTCTGTGTTGTAGATAAAGGTGCCGGTCTAGCAGGACGGAGTCTGTTCATTGGAACCTGCTCAGGTAGTAATCCAACTGACAAGTGTCAAGAGGACAAATATTTCTTACACGATTCCTGGTATAAAAATACACCTCTCACTCCACTCCAGAGAAGATGCTGGGAGCACTTTACAGGCAATGGAAGCTGAGATACAGGGAAAGTCATTGATTATTTTGGTATCCTGAAAGGTGACTGCATTCCATCTCAACATTTTTAGATCCCAGACTTGAAAGAGATTTTTATCAAATGATTCATTCGAATGCAAAATATATTTATTAGAAATAAAAGTAAAAATCTGAAAGTTTTCAGAAAGCATCTTACCCCAGCAGTGCACAAAAATTGGTGAGATTGTTGCAATGAAACCATATCATCACCATCAACCAAATACTCAAGGTCAAGAGTTGACAGGAAGGTAACTTTCCCTGCCTTCTTACAAGGAAAGCTGGTGGCAATGTGTCTATTGACAGTACTTATTCTGGTAGAGTGACCCAGAAAATCTCTGTCCTTTACCACATTGCTAAAACTGAGCATTTATTTAATGTCATCAGTGTTCACTGTGGTACCCACAACAGCAATTCAGTGTACAGCAGGGCTGAGGAATTGGTAGTTTTAAACCATAATGTCAAAATATTTTTAAAATTTACTAAGTATTTTAATACAATTATAACAATAATTTTTAAAAGATTTATTTATTTATTTTTAGAGAGAGGGGAAGGGAGAGAAAAAGAGAGGGAGAGAAACATCAATGTGTGGTTGCCTCTTGCACGCCCCCAACTAGGAACCTGGCCTGCAACCCAGGCATATGCCCTGACTGGGAATCAAACTGGCAACCCTTTGGTTTCCAGGCTTACACTCAGTCCACTGAGCCACACCAGCCAGAGCATAACAATAATTTTAAATAAAATTTTAGATGAACTTTCTATTCCTGCAATTTATTCTATGTTGACGATATATGGTTCTACCATGGTTTTCACTAAATATTAATTTTTAACATTGCTCTTTAGATATTCCTCCAAAATGTATAACTAGTATCCCTCTACTGAAAATAGTTCTGGCTAATGTATTAAATTAAACAATAGAAATGCAGTATAGTTCCTAAAGGAGAGAAAATAAAATTATCATTATTTACAGATGATATGAAAATAATGATAGAAAACCTATGAGCAGCAACTGAAATATTCTTAAGCTGATGAGAGTTCATTAGCAACCTGGAATTTTAACAGCTTGGAGATTCAAAATAAGATTTGAATAATTAGAAAGATAACTTTTACTAGCAAGAGACAAATTAGTATTGTAAAGGCATAAATACTTCTTAATTTGTTGGAATTTCTTTGGACCTTAACAAAAAATATCAAAAGATCAGCTAGATGGTAAATTGGCTAAGATTTTTTTAAAAATTGAAGTGATGAGAACATAATTGCCCTTTCATATACAACCTATACAGGGAAGAGCAAAAGTAGGTTTGCAGTTGTAAGTATGCAAAACATAGTTTATCCTTGTATTATTATCTATGAATTATTGTATTATTTTCCATACCAACAGCTGTAAACCTACTTCTGACCCACCTTGTATTACAGAGTAACATTTAGTAAAACAATATAATTTGACTAAAACAATTGGAAATACAAATTTGAAACAAAATAGATTGTCAGAAATAGATTCTAACCTTATGGAGAAGGAAATATTTGTGCTAAACACTCTAAGGAAAACAAGCTTTTTTTGGAGAAACAATCACTGCTTTCTCTCTCTCTCAGATGCCATTAACTGAATTGGTATTTAAGAAGAGCTTTTAACAGTACCTGGCACATAGTAGACCTTATGTGTTTGTTAAATAAATAAAACATAAGATATCAAGATACATTAAACTAGAAAGTAAAACATCATACTTTTAGAAATAAAGAAAATAGGAAAACTGAAGAATTCTTATACAAAAATGTAAAAATTAATATATTTGACTATATTTTGTCCAACACCAGAACCAAATTACAAAGCAGTCAAGCTGAGTAAAGTATTTTCTGGCAAATGTGATAGACAAATATATAAAAAGTTCTTACAAATCAATAAAAAACCCAATAACATCTCTTGATAAATAAAGTACATGAACATACAAGTTACAAAAGAAATAGAAAATTCTGGTAGACTTACAGAAAATACTAATTCAAAGTACTAAAAAATTCAAAAATTGATAAAGACTAAATAATTTCAACATTTTAGATATTGTTGAAATTTTTTTTATCAAAGTTGTAATGCTTATGGTTAAAAGGGTCTCATAATTAAAATGAATAAGCTTCCCCCCTTCTCCTCCTTACTCTGAGTCCTACTTTCTGAAGGCAAGTGCTTAACTTTTTCTTCTCATATTTTGTTCACATCTCTAAATAGTAAGCTTAAATTGATTCCCTTATTTTTATCACTTTTATGCCTTAGTTTTTGGTCTCTGTAGCAACAAATGAAATTTACAGCACACCTTCCTCTCCTCTCCCTTTCTACCCATGAAATTATATCACTTTTTAAAGTTAAATAATTATGTTACCATGACTACATAACCATCATTGCCTGCAAAACCAGGTAATGTTTTATAATTATATGTCTTTTACAGTTTTTTTTGCTCCTAGCCCCCTCAGTTTCTGATTGCTTTTTTTTATATATAGCACTAATTGTCTTTATCATATTATCAAGGTGTTTTTGTTTTCAACTTTTAATCACATCAGGCATGCTAGCAAATCTTTTCCTGGACTTAGATCACCTCCCCTGCCGCCCCTCCCCACCCCGCCCCCCAGCAGGATCCTAGATCATTCTGTTCCAATATGGGCTGGTTGCCCTGCAAAGATTTATTTAAAGATTATATAAGAGGAAAGGGTGTGGTGAAACACTCAAATAGTGATGGTGGAGTGTAAATTAGTACAACCACTCTAGAAAGCAAGTTGTCAATACGTGTCAAAAGCTATAAACATTCAAGGACTTTGACCTCATGTTTTACTTCTAGAATTTTTTTTTCCAAGAGGATAACGAGAGATGGCATACAGAGTTATATGCAAGGATAATCACTGCAGTGGTAATGTATGTGCAGAATCAGAAGTGGAGTTAAGTTTCTGCTTATTTGTGGACTGTTACTAGCTACTGGAGTACTCTGCATTCATTAAGTTATCGGTGAAACACTTTTTGAAGTCTACATTGGGAAAACACCCAGAGAGAAATGGCAGTCTTCAGGCAGCTAAAACTGAGGTGTAAAAAGAAAAGCCAATGAACCACTTTACAAACATTGAGAAGAGGAAGACAAAGCAGTTTGCTGGCAAAGTGACCTGCAAATCAAATAACACACGTATGCACACAATGAAATCCCAAGTGTTGAATTACTGTAGAGTAGCTGCTTCCATGGGCAACCCTATGTAGCATGCATGCCCCAGGTGAATAGCAAGGGTTTCATTTTAAAATTTCATTTTGCTAGTGATGCTCCCAAGCTGTGAATGAATGGGTGTCAGGTCCCTATGTGAAACTGACAAGGAGGAGAAGAGGTGCTGTTGGATAAAGACTGAAAGTTCACAGGGAAGCCACAAACAATAGCTCATACTCTAAGGTTCTGATAAAAGGGTGTGTGGGGAATGAGACTCACCTTGAGAATTACAAGGGAAATTATGTCATAAGGGGAAACCCAGATTTCAGCTGGAATGAGGCAGAGGATAATGTACCTGAAGAAGAAGTTCCAAAGCTTCTTGGCAGCAGAGCAGGGCTTCCAGAGAGCATGATTTAGGCTAGGGTTAAAGGAGGGTCAGAGGGAAGGATGTGAGGGAGAGCCACCTTGTACTTTGAATGTAGAGGAGTTTAGCCATCCTGAAGATGAGAAATTCTGGAAATTGAGGGGTAGAGACGCAAGGCATGAACAGAAATGATGGACTGAACTGATAGCCTCAGGATTTCACTGAAAGTTTGGAATGAACTTGTGAAAATGTCTCTGTAAACTATTGTTTCAAATATCTCAGGTCCACCTAATTAACTTAGGCTTATTGGGATTTTTAAGGTTTACTTCATGCACAATATGTCATGGGGGAAAACCCTATAGCTAAGCAATTTGAATAAATGCTTTGAAAGAGAATGAAGCAGTAAAAAGGATGGATTTAAGATTATCTGTTCATTTTTTAAAAAAGCACAGATAAGAGCAGGATTGAAGTGTACCAATAAAAGACTGAAAATGCAGTATTTGCTCAAGGCAGGTGTGGGAGCATTCGGGGATTATGTAAAACGTTGGCTACATTTTGAGTCAGCATGAATTGAAGGTGTTTATCTGGTTTCCTAGCAGAATGAACCTTACTCCCTCATTAAGGCAAAAATCTCCCAGATATGCCTTTGACTTTAGATCAGAGGAAGGGCTAAGCGTAAATTAGTGAAGGAATGCCAAAAAAGGGAACAAAAAGGACTCACGCTTTAGAAATAAATAGACACATAAAAAGTTTCCATCAACCACCTGATGACGTTTTGCTTTCTCACTTCCCCAGATGTTTATTTTTCAACCTAGGGCATAACTCAAAGTGGGTAGGGTTGTGGGAAGTGCATGTGTTTACCTGTGCTTTCTTATTTCTGGGTAATTAAAGCAGTGGTGGTGCACAAAAACTCTTTAGAGTAGACCATATAACTGTGAAGAAGACAGGCTTATCATCTTGTAATTATTAGCAGCTTGGAGTTAATACCTATTTTTAATGGTTTTATGGCCCAAATTTTGAGAAATGCTTCATGTAGATAATAAAGTACTGTATTTTCTGAGAAAAAAGGTGCAGAGAAACTCGAACACTCTGAGGCTCGGGACCTCATTCCAGATTCTTAATCAGTTACACTTGAATTTCTGAATTTTACCTGCTAAATACAATCTTTTTGATAAATCTACTGAACATAGTTTATCCAGTATTCATGAGAAGTTTTATTCTGTATTCTATACCTGTAACCACATCTACCAAAACCAGTGGAAAGAATGTCCTGGAGTGAGTAGCACAAAAAGAATCTGTTATAAAGGATGCACAGAGGCAAAATATTGATGGAGAACAGAAACACACCCAAGTTCTGTGTGTTACCTCTGCCCTCATCCACGGGCTGGGCAGAGTGACCTCATTTTTTACACCTTTGACATTTTCCAGCCTACCACTCTGGGTTTGCAAAGAAGCTTCTGTCTTTCTAATACTTGACTTCCACCATCAGAGTTCTCACAGAAAAATCTTTCATCACCATAAGTCAACTCGGCCATTATCGATGCTTGGCCTGAAGTTACACAAACACTATGAGGTTTTGGGAGAGAGGATTAAGTGGATTATTCTGGACATCTTTCATGAGAGTTACATTGTCTTCAAATTTCTCTGCTGTGTTTTCCTTTTCTGAGCAGCTTCTTAATTACAGTATAATTATTTTCTCTATCCTCTCCAGTTCTTCATTAAAAAAAGAAAGGAATGTATTTCTAAGAAATTATCATCGTGAACTGACTTTTGCATTTTAAATTATAACTCTTGCCTTGATTTCTAGAATAAGTGGAAGGGAAAGTGATCATATAGGTCTAACTATTCTTTTTCTTAATTTTTTTAAGCCTTTATTTAGTTTTAGAGAGGGAAGGGAGGGAGAAAGAGAGGGAGAGAGAGAGAAACATCAATGTGCGGTTGCTGGGGGCCATGGCCTGCAACCCAGGCATGTGCCCTGACTGGGAATCGAACCTGCAATTCTTTGGTTCCCAGCCCGCGCTCAATCCACTGAGCTACGCCAGCCAGGGCAGGTCTAGCTATTCTTAAACTTAGTTTGAGCTAACTGAACTATTTGTCTTTTGAACCTCATTAAAACAATGAATGTACCCCTGGCTAGCGTAGCTCAGTGGATTGAGCGTGGGCTGCGAACCAAAGTTAGCAGGTTCGATTCCCAGTCAGGGCACATGCCTGGGTTGCAGGCCATGGCCCCCAGCAACCGCACATTGATGTTTCTCTCTCTCTCTCTTTCTCCCTCCCTTCCCTCTCTAAAAATAAATAAATAAAATCTTAAAAAAAACATTGAATGTTATTTTCATTAGGAAACAAAACATGTTTTACCAATAGATTCCATATAACTATTTTTATCTGTAGCACTCAAGAGTTTCTACTGCTTAAAGAACAAAGAGTAATTCCTAAAGTAAAATTAAGATGTGTAAGCTCTGGTGATAGTACTAATATTCCCATAAAGATTCCAATGACTTGCAAGAGAGAAGAAACACAGGCACCTGAAGCAGGGTGGTTAGGAGGAGGAGCTCATGATTAGGAGCATGGGGTTTTGAATAAGCAATGTGAGATTGAATCCATTGTTTCAGTAACTGTATAAACTTGAAAAATTTCTTAACCTCTCTGAATGTCAGTGTATGTAAGTGATAGAAGGAGGTATAGACAAATGGATTTCAAGTAAAAGTCCTGAAAGACATGGTGACCAGTTTTTTTTCCCAAAAATGAGGACAGAATATATAAAAGGGAATGTTATTTGAGTTTCTTGTTTAAATTCAGTTAATTGTTTGGAAGGAAAATTCCTGAGGAAAGGGAGTTACAGATATAAGGCATGGCAGTGTCCTCAGACATGGCAGATGTAGAGAGAAGATGAGCTGGAGAGTAGTAGGCTTTAAGGAAAATAAAAGGTGACTAAGGCAGTCTTCTTTGCCCATGTGTTTCATAATATTAGTAATAGTACCTTTTAAATAGAATTTGATATCATAGAGCACTTGATTTCTTAACTGGGGATTTCCTTTATGAACATATTTTCAACTTTGTTCCATCTCTACTTCATTTGTTTGAAGAGATGAGTCTAACACACAGGGAACAAGCAGAACATAGAGGGCTGTGCCAATAGGCTCATTATGAATGCAATAGGAATGCAGAGGCCAAGAAGAACATGGGAGGGAGGTATTGCAGCAGGCTGCAAGAAGGATGGAGTTTTCCTAGGTGCCTCCTAGGTACCAACAGCAATGGGAGGTCTGACTCAGTTATAGGAATATTTGTATCAGACCATGTCCAATGCCAAGCAAGGTGTCTGAACAGACATGTAATAATATCTGAAATTTTTGAGGATATGAAAATAAGAATCTACCTGTTATAGGCTGAACTGTGTATCTACATATCAAAGCCCTAATGCCCAGTACCTCAGTATGTGACTATATTTGGAAATAGACCCTTTAAAGAGGCAATTAAAGTAAAATGGGGTTGTCAGGATGGGCCCTAACCCAGTCACTGGTGTCCTTGTATAAAGAGGAAATTAAGACATATGAAGAGACAATCATGCGAAGTCACATGGAGAAGACAATCATCTACAAGCTAAGCAGAGAGGTCTCAGGAAAAAAAAATAACTCTGGGCATCTTGATCTTGGACTTCTAGACTTCAGAACTGTGAGACAATAAATTTATGTTGTTTAAACCACCCAATTAATCTCTGGTACTTGGTTATGGTAGCTCCTGGTAAACTAAGCTACCTTTCTTGTTTTCATAGCCCACAGATGACGATTGTGCCTTAGTTATATTTGTTGTCCATCCCCATGGTAGCAACTCATGTTTTTAGTGTTCTAAATGACAAATGTGGGGGAGAGGAGAAAACAAGTTAGAGAAATATGGTCATACGTGGATGGGGAACAGAAACAAGAGTCTATATGAGCAGTGCAACCGATATGGTGTAAGGTCAGTGAGATATAAGGCTGAGAGAGCCTTCACCACCCTTTTCCAATGACTCAGACACTGGTCACTGCTTGACAGAATTTTTCCCCAGAGAATTTACTAGTACTCAGAGAAGAGGCAGAAACCAAGGCCATCATTTTAGTTAATTCTCTCAGATATGAGACCAGGCGGGGTAGGAATGTGATGATGAAGAGAAGCTGGAATTTGGGCCTTGGTGAGGAAAGGAGACCAAAAGAAGAGCTGGTTCAGGGAACATTAACCCTGTAACTGCTACCTACATTTTTATATGTACAAAACAACTCAGAACAAACACAAAGGAGGAGAAGGGAGCTGAATAATCATTGAGTTGTACCCTTTGCAGAATATGTGCCAAAGACAAATTTGAAAGGGAAAAGAAGTAGAGAAGATACCCCAAAAGCTACAGAGTGAATGTCAGGGATGGCCAAAGGGAGTTTGCAGAGACAGGGAAAGGGTATGAAGGGGAGAAGTAGAAAAAATGTGGTGGGATTGGTGCTATTCCAGTTATTACTAAATGCCTTTGAATTGCTCTCATTGCATTCATTTAATGGGAATCCAGGCATGAAAGACACAGCCCAACCTTCCAAGAATCTTTCAGTCCAGTGATGAGCACTGAGAAATAAATTGTTAATGAACTGATGTGTTATAAGTGCTACGAAGGGAACACATGTTTTGCATTGGGAGCAGAGAAGGGACTCCTTGCCTGTTGCTGTAGGAATAGGAGGCCTCCCTGAAAAAGCTGATGTCTTAAGAAAAAGTTGGGGTTAGGCAAATAAAGAAAGAGGTGGAGTGCATTTCAGGCATGTGAAAGGTTATGAGATGGGAGAGCATAACCGATTCATGGAACTATAGGTAAGTTACTATGGCTGGAGTATAACACAACATTTATAAATCCTGGTCTTCTCTCAGTGGTGGGGAGGGAGAGCAAGAGAAGAAAGCCACAGTGTCTCTCAAAACTTAAAAATGTGGAATGTAAATTCATACATGCATATTATGAATCATTTGAATGGTTTACATAGAGCTAAAGGCTATTACAATAAAGACAATTTAAGACAATACCGAATTTAGCAATATGTGTTTTTTCTTTTAAAGGAATGTGTTTAAACACTAGTGAGAGGTACAACCTGAATTGTAGGCAAGACTGTATGGTTTAAAGTTATGGTTTAGCTGCAACATTCCTGATTCTAACAATAGTTCAGGTATTTCCAAATTTCAGGGAACTGAATTGCCCCAAGCCATCAGTCCATAGGAAAGACTAGTGAACTCATGGTTCAAGTGATGTTCTTGTGCTATCCTAGAATTTCAGTTAGTGCCCTTTCTGTCAGGGTTACTGGAGAACTGAAGGGTGGAGATGAGGCATTGACCAAAAAAAGAAAAAGGACTCATGGACATGGACAAGTGTGGTGATTATGGGTGGAGGTGTGGAGCATGTAAGGGGACTAAATGGTAATGGAAAAAATACAATAAAAATGTGGAAAAAAGAGAACAGGAGCTATGAAGAAAATCTAATGTGGAAAATAAAGAAAAAAGAGCTAACTAATTTCATGGGAAGTGTGAAGTGATCATACACTAAAAAGGATGGTCTCTGTTAAGAAATACCACTGGATGAGGGGGATGGGACACTAAATAAGGGGCAGAGTTATTTCTTATGCACCTGTTGTACTTGGCTTATACTTTATCTGGATGAAACTTCATGTTATCATCACTTGGCCTTCATTGCAATATTAAAAAACAATCAACCTTCTGCCCTTAGAAGCAGGTATTTGGTGCACGTGCATTGTGCTTAAAGGCATTGTCTTTTGACAAGTGAATTATAAATATGTACACTGTACTCTATAAGACGTATTAGACCAGAAAAAAATGGAGTTTGAGATGCAATTAATTCTAATGTATTTCATTTAGATATAGATAAGAATTAAAACTTGGAGGACTGTGAGGCAATTTGCAATAAGGACTTTTAATAACAGGCTCTTTGACTTCTTGGCAGAGTGCAATGGAGACAGACTGAGTACAAGAGCAAATTAGTTGCATATTAGTACAGAGCCCTGTGATATAATTGATATACATCGGGCATGTTTAATGAATCTTGGAAAGACTCAATAAAAGATGATTGTTCTCTGATGGAAAAAGTACCAACCTATTTTCAAAATGTTGATTACATTTCAGCCCAAATTCTTATTTCTTGTGTTTCTTTCCCAGTTAGAATTGAAGGATATGAGCTCAGGGACTCTGTTGCTCATGTATTACCGGCATCTAGAATACTGCCTGGCCCACAAGAGATTCCACATCAGTATTTCCAGAATGAACTCAAATCATTTATACACCTACTTTGGGCCAGGCACTGTGTCAAGTGCTTCAAAAATCTTTGTCTTATTTGACTGTCATTATAGCTAGTCAGGTATCCTCTTGGCCTCTGTGGAAACTGAGGCTCAGAGAGACTAATCAACTGTCCAAAAAACAAATTGCTAGTAAATATCAGATCTGGCACATATTTCTTTTGTTATAAAACTCTGATTAAAATAGACATTTTTTACTTGACACAGCAGATCTGCAATTAGTAATTTTCTTCTCTACTGTAACCAAACCTCAGTCTCCCACAACCTTTGGATTTGACCATGAAGATGATAACTTATCATATAAATATAAAATTCCCCACTTTCTTCAAACAGGATCCAGGGCAAACACTTTCAGGTAGGCTAAACAAATGCTATTTTTGGAAGGGTGATAGGAACATTTAGAGGGCAGAGGACTTACATCCAAATCTCCCTTCTTAGATGGTTAAAGTGCAAACTGAGGACTCAAGAGGGGCTTGGTTTGTGTGTGCATTCGTCTGTGCAATTGAAGGATTCCAACACATAAAGAGTTTTGTTATTTATACAAAGATATTGCTCTTCCTAGGTGGGGAAATTTTTATTCAGCTGGCATTTTCCATCAGGGGAAAAGGTAGAAAACTAAGTGACTGTTGGTACAGACATTATGTTGGGAACTTTATGTTCATTATTAATTCAACTTACATTTAAAAATGCATTGTACTTAGTACTTTCTAAAATTTACTGTGCAGAGCTGAAAAACAAAGATGAATAAAGTGCATTCCTTTATGCCAAGGAATTTACAGTCTAGAAGGTGAGGCAGGAGAACAACCAGTGATTATAATTGGGTATAATAAGTGTCATGCAGGCAGTCTGCACAGAGTTATTATGTAGGAGCACTTAGGACGGGCACCTACACTTAATCTTAGACAAAGGATGACAAGCCTTAGTAAAAGCAGTTAGACTAGGCTTAACAAATATGTATAAGGAGGGGTTTTGGAGTGACTTGGGGTCTTGAAACATCAGTACAGAAGTGAAGGGACAGATCCACAGCAGGAAGAAGGGAAAACAGGAGGAGGCTTCTAGAGGCAAGAAAGAGCTTGACAAGTTCAAGGACATTGCTGGAATACATATGGCTGGGGAGCAAGGCCATTTGAAAGATTTTAAATTAATCTTGATGACTACAGAAGCAGTACAAAATTTAAAGTGGGGGGAAAAATAGAATTAGTTTGCATTTTCCAAAAATAATTCTGTCAACAGTTTGTATAAAGACATAATTATTATTTTTTTTTATTTTTGCACTTTTGATTATCTGCAATGGTAAGGAATGAGGTACAGGGACCTTGCTATAAATGGAAATTTATATGATCTCCCCATTATTATGCTGGTTGTTAGCCTAATTATTTCCCTAAGAAACTTTTTATTGGAACTTCTAGTAAGTTATAAAATAAACTTACTTGTCTTGCAATGTCTTGAATGAATTTTGGAGAGAGACTAGAAGCAGGAGGCTAGTCACAAGGCCAACCAGTGGAAAGGCTGCTAGAAGGTAGACTTGATACAATTAGGAAGGTGAGGAGGAAGAAGTTCAGGTATCAAGGATGACTTGTACATTTCTGGCTTGGGAAACCTGGAGAGTGGTAGTTACACCACAGCTAACATTTATAGAGCATTAACTGTGTGCCTGGTACTATTCTATAGGCTTTACATGTATGAACTCATTTAGTACTCACACCAACACTGTGATGTTAAGTGTCACTTTTTTCATATTTAATAAATGAGGAAATGGAAATGGAAGAAGGATAAATATAGTTTGCCCAAGGTTACATAATTAGTGAGAAATAAATTTAGGAGTGGTCAGTTCATAGAGGTCTTATACACACACACACATACACACACACACACACACACACACACTAACCCAAGAGGCAACTATTGGGTAAGAAAAGAAAAGGAGCAAGGGCAGAACCTGGGGAAATTCCAATATTTCTGGAGTTGGTAAGAGAAAAGAAGCCTGCAAAAGATATGGAGTTGGGTCAGCCCAGGAGGTTGAGGACCTCAGAAGACAAGAGTGTGACAGATGCCAAGGGTTTCCAGATTGGGATTGCCACCTGCCTCTTCCAGATGCAGGAATAGAATCTGGGAGGTAGTAGAGCTGGGGTTCACTGCCAATGAGATGCTGTGATCATCCCACCACTCCACGCCCATCACCAAGGCAGAATTTGGAGGACAGACAAGTGAATTTCACTTTTGGACTCTCAATTACCTGGAATGATGAGGAATGAGGGACTGGGATTTGAAATATGTTAAAATTTAGATTTTCCTCTTCTTAGATTGCTAATCATTAGTCTAATTTCCTCTGTATGTAATTCTTCACAGGAACACTTAATGAGTTAGAAAATTAACTGATTTAAATTCTATTTCTTCTTTTCTCCCCATTAAGAACTAGCCAAAAGTATCGAGGAGGAGAAGCAGAAGGCCCCAGTTAGCCAGTTATCCCCCAAATACTCATTGTTGGGATAGTTACCTGGATGGCTTACAGCTCACAAAGTTTGTTGGCAACCCCTACTGTTTACAATAATGGCTAAGGTAACCTCACTGAATATTTTCTCCGGATTACACTTCAGCAAATGACATGAGTTCTCAGGGATCTCTGCTTTTCTCAGGCCCATGGGTACCAGCCATTTTCCTTCCTTTCCTTGAATTGTGCCAGCAGCTCTCGAAGGCACCGTCATCCTGCAGGGTTACAACCACATCTCAGGGCAGCTCCCATCCCTGATGCCTGGCCGCTGTCCCTCCTTAAACTAGTCACAGCCACAGGCACCTTTACATTTAAGACATGTATACCATACATTTATTTTTTAAAATCTATCCCATGTACTATATATTTGCTTTTCCTTTATATTCTACATTTAAAAATCTCTTTTGAAAACCACCTTGGAAACTGGAATCCTTCATAAAGTTTAGCACTTGACCTGTTTTTTTGGAAAGAACTCTGCCTTTCCATCTGAATTTGCATGCTTTTATTTTTCCCTCTTTTCTCCATAGTGCTTGCAGCACAACTCTCAATTTAGCAGTCAGAAAAACATTGTAGCCCCAGCACCTATAGCCCTTAGCGGGCCTTGTCAATATTCATTTGTTTATCTGTTTACTTCTTTGGCTGTCTCTCCCATTACCTTAAAGATCTAAGAAGACAGGAGTGCTGTCTTTTTACTCAGCAGTGCAGATTTGATTTGCAACTGAAGCTCAGTGCTCTTTTCACGACAGCACACAGGGAAGGGAGATGTGTCATTTGAACATGATCTCTAGAAAAGGAGGTGGGAATGGCCTGAAATTTGTATACTCTAGAAACTATCCAGAGAAGTGTGGTGTTGAGTAATCAGTTTGGGGAGGGGTGGGGTGGAGAGGGGAGCGTTGGACCTGCAAGGTAGAGAGGAACTGGAAACTAGGGATGAAGTGTTGGGTAGTAGGATGGAGGAGCCTGTATAAGAAGCCAGGAGCTAAAGTGGTACCCACAAAAGGGAGAAGCTGGAAGGATGGGGGCAGGGCCAGAGAGAGATCAGGGTCAGGCTGGTTTTGGTTAAATTTTGTTACGCAAGGGTAGTGAGAACAGATTTCTTCTTATTAATCAGTTTACACGCTTTTGCTCGGCAATGGTATTTACTTGCACAGTCATTTCTCATAAAGCTGCCATTAGGAAAATTTGAATCTGGCTGGAGAAATGAAAATAACTAAGAACCTTAAGTGAAACTATGACCTATTATTCCTCTCAACAATGAGAGAATGAAAGTCTAGAATGAAGGCAGATAGATAGCATAGAATCCTGGAAAAGAGGTTACAAAATTTACAGTAAAAACTAGTTATAAACCTTCAGAGATTGTGAAACAGAAACTGTTCAAAAAGAAAGGGAAACTAAAACTGCAACTCAAAAAGTGTAACTATAAAATATCCAAACACAATTTTGACAAAGAAGAAAAATGATAGAAATCTCCACAAATAAGCAGGAAGAGGCCTTGTTAGTGTTGCTTTTAAAAAACCTACATTAGAAAATGCGAGGAAGGGAATATAATCAAGTACGGATGTAAAGATGGCTTCAATCTATCCGTGAAAAAACAGTTTTGCAATAAAATAAAAGAAAAAAGAACTTGTTTCTAGAGCGAACAGAAGCTTACTAAAAAAGAAAATTAAGCAGAACAATAAAAGGACATTCTCAGCGAACACGAGCAGCACCAATTCCGCTTTTTCAGTGTGGAGGTGACTTTCAGTATAAAAATGTACAATCAGGAGAGAAAATTTCTTCCTTTATATACTATGGTAACTTAATCTTGTTAATAGCATATTCTTTTGAAAGTAATAATTTTATGCTCCACATTAACCTTTAACAGACACTGATGAGTTGCATATTTGACAACTTTGTCCTTAACATGGTCATAAATTGGAAAATTGAAATTTTTCATTCTCTATTTTCTTACTTAAGGCATTTTAGTGTTTTGCTTTATATATAATTGGTTTGGTATCTCTAAAGCTCTCTAAAGTATCTCTATTTGTTATACAAAATTTCTATAATAAATTTCATCTCATTTAAAAAAAACAATTACAGTCAAAGTGAAAGGAACTTTTTGATTCAGATAATATTTTTCCCTTTTTAGATATTTACAAGCTATATGTTTTCCACTGCCCACTGTATAGCTTGAGTCTCAGATTTTCAGCTAAAATTTGGAAAATCTGATGTGCTCAGCCTCAGAACGTATCTTCATCCTGATGACCTTCCCCTTCCTCTTTCAGACATGTGTTACACAATCCCTTGTGTTTCAGGGTTTGTTTTTTGGTTTTTTTTTTTGACTTTTCAAATTGAAGATCTCTACCATTACTTAAAATTTTGATATTAAGCATTTCCTCCCAGACAACACCCAGCAACAGAATGTCTATAAAACTGTTTTTCCTTGGCCCCTTTTTATATTTATTTTATATTCTCTACTTGGAGATGTTTTGTTTTTTCGTCCCCCCACACCCTGTATCCTTGCCTTAAAAAGAATTGCATGTGGATCCCTGTATACTTTGCTAATTAAACTTTTCCAGTTGACGTGGTTGTTTCCATCCTTTGACATATAGCCTGAACTAACCACTTTCATTTGTGCATCTTGGCCAAGGGGCTGATGGATACTATTTTCTCATTTTATAATGGGGAAAGGCAGGTAGAGGGAGGCTAAGTACTTTGTCGAAGTAAGGGGTCATTTAATAAGTTGACACTAGTTTCTGACGAGTTGTATAACTTATATTTGGACTATGCCATTATTAAGAGTTTCACTTTCCTAAGAATTGGGTGTTCTATAACTTGACCTTCTGACTAAAATATAAAATGGGCACTTTCGCCAGTTAAGTTCTACTTTTCTAAAATGTTCTTTTTGTTCTTGTTCTTAAGTTGGGTGGAGGCTACTCCAGAAGTAGTTGCCCTTTTTAGATTCTGGGTTTCCTGGAAGGGATCAAACCTCTTGAAAAATTACTGAGAATTTACTACTTATCACTTCTTATGTTATGTATCTAGGCTTTTGTACCAATATTATATCATCTTTAAGTGAAAGGAATCAAGTAAATTTGATTGAAAGAAACTAAAAAGCATAATTAGGATTTAACTATCTTAGCTGTTTCCCAGGCATCCTCTGAGAGCAAGGGAAAAGCAACACATGTCTTCATCTACATATATAGAAGATGTTAACCAATTAAAGAGGGAAGGTGAGTGATTGGTTGGAAGTCTCTGTGCATTGAAAACCTGTGATCGTTGTCCCACGTTGTCTGATCCAAGTCATCAAGTGGCAAAATGCTCCTTGGAAAGAGTAGGGGTATGGGAGAGAACTGAGGAAAAGGAGGCTGCTGGTGCAGAGACCTGGTCAGTAGTCCAAAAAGATAGTTTCTTCCAGATAATGTACAAAAATAGAATAGATGTTGGGGGAGAAAGAACAGTCAGAAAGAAACAATGCTGTAAAATGCTTTATCTAAAAAATGTTAGTTAACCCTCCCTGACAAGTCTTGAAACAACTTTGGAAAAAAATTCTTTAGATGAACTACTTTGCAGTTCACAAGATCTTTTCCACTTTGTAACAAGATAATATGCTTCGCATGAACATTATCAGTTTCAAGATTCTCTAACTCATGTGTCTCTGCTTCCCTCACATCCCAGGAAGGAGGAGGGCTGAGAACTGGGCCAGGACTTCATGTCTGATCTTTACCCTCCTCCTCATGCCCCTGCTCATCCCCTTCTCCTCCTCCCCCAAGTCCTCTCCACCTACCCTCCTTTGTTTAGAGTGGGTCTTCAGTACTGCTATCTCTGAAGTCCTGCAACGGCCCGAGCTTCAGTCATCAGCAGATGCCTCCTATATTCCTTCTTTTCATTTTGTTTTTCTTTCCCCATATTTCTCTAAGATAAATTGACATAAGGTAGCAAACAAACACAATGTCATCACTCCATATTCTTTGCTCTTGTGAATTACACATAGGAAAGAAATGACTCAAAAGTCATTGAAGTATTCTTATTTCACTATTCTTAGTAAAAACTATACTTAAAGACAATAATCAATACATATTAAATAATATTCACTAAAGGTATGCAGGATTTTTTTAAGTTTCACAGAAAAAATAATTTTAAAGACACCAATCAAGGAAAATTCTTCTTGCAATGACTCCAATGTTTGTTGTTGTTGTTGTTTTCATAAAAAAATGGAGAAAAGTGCAAATACTAAACCAAACAAAATCCTTAGCATTAAATATATTCTGGACCTTGTGAAATTACATTTGCATTTTTAAATGAATCCAAATGTCCCTTTAAAAAAACACTTTTCCCCCATTTTTTATGATGACAACCAGTAATAAATTCTCTCTCTCTTTCATTCCTGCATACTCATGAGAAAAAAATTACTTAAAGAAAAATTTCCCCTTTTTAAAATTATAGTCTAGAGAGGGAGGTTTGAAATATTTGTAGGTAGGCAGCAGGTAGGTATAATAAAATTAATTCTTGTATTATATCTTTTCTCATACAAGGAAGAAAGACAAGAAGACAAGTAGAAAGACACAGAACTTTTAGAAAACTGCAGCAGGGATATTTTCCACTTGCAAATGGCTGAGTCCAAAAAGGAGACTTGCAAAATGTGGGAATATTTTTAATTCATTTAATATTTTTAATACAAACATAATCCAGACCTTCTAATGGTGACATGGTCCACACAATGAACTGTCAGAATCATTTGAGCTTATGTACTAAGAAGAATTCTTCATGGTTCCTATGGCTTTTCCTTTTAGTGGCCCATGTTCATCCTTAAGACTTCAAAAATCACAGTGTGAAAACTATAGACATTTTATATTCTACTGGCACATTACAGAGATATTAGAAATAGTAACCACACATATCACCTACATTATCATTGGCCATCTGGTCCTACTGAAACTGTAAATCCCAAAACCAAAATGTCTCATTAAAATTTCCCACCCCTCTTAGCCATTTCCTGGCCTTGGCCACAGCTCCTAATTCTTCTTGTCTTTGAAGATTTTTCCTGCTTTCCTTTAAAGCCTCCATTCGGCCTCTTTCATTCCAAGATTATTTCTTGAATCATTTAGTACCTAGTTTTATCATAGCCCTCTCTTCCTTATCAGTACCTAATCTTTCTTCACTTCATTGATTGTCCTCCCCTCCACTTTCATGTTGATTTTTCCCTGGTGGCTTTTATTAATGCCATGTCAGTATATTAACTTGGGTATAAGTACCTAAAATTATGTTTGACACCAAAAGGGAGCTCAATAAACATAGATGCACATGAAATTAAAGAAATTGAATAATAGAAGCTTTCTGGTTTCAGATTTCTAATATGAAAATGAATTTCAAATAATCATTTTCTTGCTACTTTCCTAGGGTATCTTTTTAAATTTCAGCAGGACACCAAAGACCTTTTATTACACAGATGTTAAGAAAGAGCTAAGAACTTTGGCTTACTTATTGCCATTATATATGAGGTGGGAAAGAAACTTATTTTTCAACTCTATTGGGATGTAATTGATATATAACATTGTGTAAGTTTCAGGTGTACAACATGTTGATTTGATATATTTATATATTGCAAATGATTGTTGCTCCATCATATCACATAATTACCATTTTACTTTTATGGTGAGAACCATATGGTTAAAACCATATGGTTTTATGGTGAGAACATTGAAGACCTACTCCCTTAGCATCTTTAAAATATATAAAATGGTATTTCTAACTATATTCACAACTTTGAGTATAAGATACCCCAGAGTTATTCATCTTCTAACTGGAATTTTGAGCAACATCCTCTCATTTTCCCCATTTCCCATCCCTAACCTTTGGCAACAACCATTCCAAAAATAATAATAATAACAATCTCTTTAAAAATAAAAAGAAATACACAATCAGAATTAAATTAAAGGAAGTCATGTGAAGTGTCTGGTAGCAGTGGACTTAAAACCAGAGTCAGCTTACTGAATGTCACAAACACGAAATTAACTTAGAAAAACATAAAGGTAAGCATATTTACATGACACCTGCCCTCCAGAATTTGTTTCTTTTACCATTCCATTCAAACACATGGAAGGGAAGCCTGTCTAGAATGACTGCATAAATCAGGTTTAATGAAATGACTTGACAGCACTCCACTCACCCTCAAGTGGTCATCTATTTATTTGTTTACTTACAAAGGTTTTATTTATTTATTATATTTTATTGATTATACTGTTACAGCTGTCTCAATTTTTTTCCCTTTGTCCCTTTCTACCCAGCGACCCCCACTCTCTCTGGCAGCCCATCTTGTCCATGCGTCATGTGTATAACTCCTTTCGCTGCTCCATTTCCTGTACTGTATTTTACATCTCCGTTGCTATTCTCTAACTACCTATCTGTACTTCTTAATCCCCTCACCACTTCACCCATCCCACACACACCCCCTCCCATCTGGTAACCATCAAAACACTCTCTGTATCCATGATTCCATCTCTGTTCTTCTTGTTTGCTTAGTTTGTTTTTTAGATTCAATTGTTGACAGATATGTATGTATTGCCATTTTAATGTTCAGAGTTTTAGAGTTCTTTTCTTAAATAAGTCCCCTTAACATTTCATATAATAATGGTGTGGTGATGATGAACTGTTTTACTTTTTTCTTGTCTGAGAAGCTCCTTATCTGCCCTTTGATTTTAAATGATAGCTTTGCCAGGTAGAACAATCTTGTCTATAGGTCCTTGCTTTTCATGACTTTGAATATTTCTTGCCAATCCCTTCTAGCCTACAAAGTTTCTTTTGAGAAATCAGTTACAGTCTTATAGGAGCTCCCCTGTAGGTAACTAACTGCTTTGCTCTTACTGTTTTTGAGATTCTATCATTATTTTTAACCTTTGGAATTTTAATTATGAAATGTCTTAAGTAGGTCTCTTTTGCATCCATCTTGTCTGGGACTCTGTGCTTCCTGGACTTGCATGTCTATTTCATTATTTTTTTAAAATAGATTTCCAATTTCTTACTTTTTCTCCTCATCTTCTGACACCCCTATGATACGACTGTTGGAGTGTTTGAAGTCATCCCCAGAGCCTACTTACACTATCCTTATTTTTTGGATTCTTTTTTCTTTTTGTTCTGATTGGCTGTTTTTTGCTTCCTTATGTTTCAAATCATTGATTTGATTCTCGGCTTCATCCACTCTGTTGTTGTTCCCTTGTAAATTGTTCTTTATTTCAGTTAGTGTATCCTTCATTTCTGAATGGATCTTTTTTATGCTGTTTAGGTCCTCACTAAGTTCCTTGAGTATCCTTAAAAACACTGTTTTGAACTCTGCATCTGAAAGATTGCTTATCTCCATTTTGTTTAGTTCTTTTTGTTTGAGTTTTGATCTGTTCTTTCATTTGGACCACATTTCTTTGTCTCCTCATTTTGGCAGCCTCCCTGTGTTTGTTTCTATGTAATAGGTAGAGCTGTTGTGACTCCCTGTCTTGGCAGCATGGCCTAATGTAGTAGGTGTCTTGTAGGGTCCAGTGGCACACCCTCCCCTATCACCTAAGCTGGGAACTTGAGGTGTGCTCTCTGTGTGGGCTGAGTACACCTTCCTCTTGTAGTTGAGACTTGATTGTTCTTGGCAGGTCAATGGGAGGGATTTACCCAAGCCAGTCAGCTACAAAGGCTGGTCCTGACCACTGACCACCAATCTCTACCCTCCATGGAAGATCAGCTGTGCAGGGGCAGGGTGGTGATATTCCAACATGGTCTGTAGTTATTCACTGGATGCACAAGTTCTGGGGTTTCCTGGGTGGTGCAGGCCAAGATTAGCCTCCATCTGTGTTTTGCCTGGAGCCACCTGCCTGAGCTACAAAGTAATCTAAGATGGTTGCTACTTGTTTTGGGCTTGGAAATTCTCAGGCAAAGCCGAGCTGTGAATCTAGGCTGGTTGTTACTAGTGTCGGGCCTAGGGCCACTTAGCAAGATCTATGGGGCGTGGGCAAGGTGGGGGAGCTGTGGGCTCTTTGAGGCTGACTGTGTCATGTTTCAAAGGATTTAGGAAGTTGTGAAACATGACCAAAGACTAGCCATTCATATGGAAAAGCAGCTTGTGTGAGCTGTTAAGTTGGGTAGAATGGAGTCTCTGGGGATCTCCAAGGTAGGGCAAACAGTGCTAGCCAGGTTGATGGAGTCTCAGATATAGTACTAGCCTGCCAGCTCTGTGACTCTATGAAGGGTGGGGAGGATTCAGAAAAGGGACAAGGCCTCTGCCCATCTTTCTTTTTGGGTGAAAGCTACCTGCCAGCTCCAGTTTTTATGTCAGACACTTCACTTTCTCCTTGTATTCCACTGGTGCTTTTCATCTGGTAGCCTTTCTACTACCTGACGTTGGAGCTCAGAGGGAATGTGTCTGAGTAAGTCTTTGTGTGTGGGTCCTTTAAGAGGAACTGCCTGGGACTCCAGAAATTTCTTCCATTGACTGAGTTCCTGCTGGGTTTTGCAGCCAGAATTTATGGGGACTTATCTTCCTGGCACTGGAACCCTGGGCTGGGGGTGCCTGCTGTGGGGCTAGAACTCCTCACTCCCAAGGTATCCTTGTGAATTTTTACCCACCACATGTGGATGTGGGACCAGCCTGTTCCACATCTCTCCCCCATCTCCACTATTCTGCATGGATGTGGTTTCTTTATTTCTGTAGTTGTCAGACTTCTGTTCAACTAGATTTTTGCTGGTTCTGAGTGATGGTTGTTCTACATATTTTGATGCGGTAGTGTGAAGAGGCAAGCGGTGTTTACCTATGCTTCAACTTTCCCAGAAGTCTGAACTTTTATTTTTTAGAGAGGGGAACAGAGGAAGAAAGAGGGAGAGAGACTTTGATGTGAGAAACATTGAAAATCAATTAGTTATCTTTTGAACGTGCCCTGACCAGGGACTGCACCCAATATCTAGGCATGTGTCTGACTGGGAATCAAACTGGTGACCTTTCACTTTGTTGAGATGACTCCCAACCAACTGACCCACACTGGTCAGGGCAAGCTGTCATTTTTTAACCCCCTTCATCAGAATCCCTTTTGTTCCACTTGCCATAAATGACATAGGATTAAAATTAAAGAAAAAAATATGGCCCTGATTAGTGTGGCTCTGTTTGGCATGGTCCTGCAAATTGAAAGGTTGCCATTTTGATTCCTAGTCAGGGCACAAGCATGGATTGAAGGCTTGGTCCTGGTCAATGCACAGACAAGAGACTGCCAATTGATGGTTTGCTTTCCCATGGATGTTTCTCTCTTTTTTCCTTCATTCCACTCCTTCTAAATATAAATAAGTATATAACAATTAAAAAAAAAGAAGAGGCCATCACATATTTATAGTCTCTGCTGTATGACATATTAAAATTATGTTCCCATTCTGATCTATAGCTATAGATGGGTGTGTGTGGGGGGGAGTGTTTGTGTTTGTGTATGTGTGTGTTGTCAGTGAAAACACTAGAAAGAATATTTAAGTTCAGGATAAGGGTTTGAAAATATAATAAAGAACAACCACCAATATTGAAGTGATAAGCCAAAGGGAAGTATCAACTGGAAAGTTTTTCATTTATAAACTCTTCATTTTTCTGGATTCTGGATGTCAGAACTTCTGTTTCTTTGAGGTGCATCCATATGACAGTTTTGATGTAGAATAGTTGGAGGCTATCTTGGAAAGTTGAGGTCAGAGAAAAGAATTAAACTAAGGCTTAAATCTTTTTAAAAATGTTATTTATCTATTTTTAGAGAAGAGAGGGAGAAAGAGAGGAAGGGAAATGTCCTCATGTGATAGACAGATCCGTAGATTGCTTCTCACAGGCCCCCAACTGGGGACCTGGCCCACACCCCAGGCATGTTCCTTGACTGGGCATCGAACTGTCAACCTTTTGGTTCACAGGCCTACACTCAATCTACTGAGCCACACCAACCAGGGCAAGGCTTAATTCTCAAACTAATAAGGTATAAGACATTGGGGTGGAAGGAACAGTGTTCCTCAAGAATGGTAAATGTGCTGGTGTTGGTTTATAAGGTGCATGGTCAAATATTTTTTATTTCCAATAGTTTAATGAACACACAATTATATTCATTTTAACATGTATTGTATTATATCATTATATTATGATTTATGTACATTGTTTAACCACATCATTATGTATGTTATTTAACCATACAAACCATGATGTCATGTATATTGCTTAGGATAGTAGTGATAATAAGCCTCCTTAAAATTATTCAAGTAAAGGAAGTTGGATGGAAAATTACTCATTAAAAATGTATGAGTGTCACACACAAATATGGCAAAGTTGTGAAAGAGGTTTATGAATGACTAAGGTTTAAGGAATACTAGGTTAAAGACCTGGGTATATTCTTTTAAACTAAGCACTTGCTATCTGTTATTGTCTTATGGATGAAAGGGCCAAGGAATTGGAGTTGCATACGTTGTATGTTTTTAAAGTGCATGAAACAAATCTATCCTGAACGTCATTCTGTTCCTGTGCTAAATCCACCATTCTGTTCTGAGCTGTGGGGAGAAGCTGTGTTTGTTCATGACACCCCGAGCAGTGTCTGCAGTGCGCAGTCATTCACAGCAGCACTATGCAAAGTAGAAATGTGAAGCAGTCAATAGTTCTGTATGCCTGAACTAGGTCTCATGGCAGGGATAGCCTCACTGTGCCTGCAGTAAACTAGTTCCCCATTCTTTGTGCTGTCACCAAACAATCTAATGGCTGTTCTTTTTGCTGAGCTAAATGCAACATCTCACACCAGATTTATTGGCTTGGCAAAGTTGCAAACTTTATTACGCAAAAGTTGAGAAAGAGCAAAGCTGAAGAGTGCTAAAAACAGCACACTTTGCTACTGTGTAATATCTGTATTTGGGGCTCACGGTGTTTTATTTATAGATATCTATTAATACATAGCAAGGGATACAGAAAGAAACATAAAAATACCTTTATCAAATAGTTTCTAGTATTCAAGTGTAACAACAAAAGAAAAGCAGTAACAGCAAACTGTTTGGTTGGGGGGAAAAGCCATCTTCTTTTCCTCTTCTGTCCCTTCCCTTTTGTCTCTGAGGTAGACTATGGCTACAAAGAGCCTTTCCCTTTCTAGATCTTGGAAGAGTTGGGGGATGGGGAGGGAGGTGGGATCTCCACATTTATTCCTTTGTCCAACTCTTTTAACCTCCTCCTCTCCTACCTCCCTCACCAGCAATACTTCAAGAGGAGAGGTGGGAACATCTAGCTTGTAAAACTGGTTGGTTGGGCTTCTTTCTCCCTTCTTCTCTTGCTTCTTGGGAAACTTACTTGCTGGGCAGCTGCCTGGCAGTGCCATAGCTGCCTTCTCTGGGCTTAAAAGGGGCTTCCCCTCCCTTTTACAGTAGGAAGAAGAGGATGCCACAAGAAGTGGAGATGGGAGATAGACAGAGAAGGCAGATATCATCACTCTAGCATGATACACAAAGAAATAGAAATGGATATAGCCGTACAAATACATACACACCCGTACACATGTTGGAAACTCAGGGTTCAAAGAGATGGGCCCAAATTGTACTTGAATCAAAGGGATCCTTCCAGGTCTGAAAGCCTGTACATTTTAGCAGAGCCCTAGAAGGCCCAGGGTAAGGGGTTTAGGGACACATCACTGCCACCCATTTTCTGTTTTTATAATTAAAATACTTTCACAGGATTTCACAGGATGACACAGATGGGAGACAAGTAGAGGGAGGGCTGTGGGAAGGCGTGTGGGTAGTTTCATTTTGCTTCACTTCTTCACCTGACTGTTGGGTGCTACTGGCACCTGCAAGGGCAGCCTTATCAAGGTGGGGGTGGCTGTGGAGACAAGGGCTTCTCAGCTGCGGGGTAGCCCAGGCTGGACCCAGGGATACTGGAAAGGGTGACGACCTTCATTTCTGATGAAGGGCTTAGGACAAGTTGGTCCTGACTGGGACCAGTGTTTTGTCAAAGTTGCCAGGAGGTTAAAGAAAGGGTATAGGGGGATCCCTGCCAAGATACATTTCCCATGCCAATTTTCCCTTCTCAGGGGAAGCTTGGATCCTGTGAATGTGATGTCAGCTCTCCTCTGCTGTCCCTGTGGTCTTCTGGGGAGAGGAGGTTGGAACACACTGGCCAGAGTTGAGGGGCACAGAACTGGCTTCCTACTTGATTCCACCCAGTCCTAGGAGCAGCTAAGCCCTCCCACATCCCCAGGGCTGGGCTGGGCTGAAGTAAGCACTGGGAGGAAGCAGAGGGCCCAGGTCCCTGGGGGTTGGGTGGAGGCCTTTCTGGGTGTGGGTGTGGGAGGGAGGGAGGGTTCCTGCCTCTCCCCCATCTCCAGCTCTTGCTGCGGTGGCTCTTTAGGGGCCAGATCTTATTATGAAACTGATACTGCTGCTGTTACTGTCTCCCCAACTGTGGTGACTTCCAGGGACACTCAGGGGACCCAAGTGTGCTCAGGTCCACAAATTCGGTGTTGGGATAAAATCTGTCCTTTTGATTCTAGAAGTGAAGGGCAAGCAGGGAGAAGGCAGAAGAAACAATTATGGGTTCTCTTCAGTATTGGAAATGGGTCCACATTTGAATCCTCCCCTTCCCCCTACTCCCATAAGTGAGGAAACTGGAGTGAAACAAGATGAGGAAATGGAGGAAGCATCCATTTGATGGCATCCCTAAGTACTAGATGTAGTAGACTCATCCTTTTCCTGTGCAGAGAAGATGCTCTAAATTTACCCCATTGGCCTTAGGTAGTGCACTGGGAGAAATCTGGGGGAGCACAAAAATACTGGATGCCTCAGTTTTGTCACTTGAAAAATGAGGCTAATTGAAAATACCCATGGCTCACACTTATGTTTTGATGTATACATCACAGCATGTTGTCACCTCTTCGGTAGGTAACTACCCTGTGGGTACCTGCGGGGGGGCGTATTTCAAGGTTAAATAGGATATTGCTTTAAAAATGTAAATACATTATTAAATGGGAGGCATTATCTGATCCCCTTATTTAGCAAGGCATTCCCTCCTTCCCAATACCACCCTCATTGCATATTCACCAAACCCTGTACAAGTATATCCCTTTGCCGTGAATGAAGAAGGCAAAGAAAAAAAAAACCCTGGAGAAGATACCCCTATGTAGGGAGTAAATGGCATGTTCTGAGGGGCATCCCCCTTTCTTATGTGAGGCGCCATTCCTTGCCCTTCCTCAACTCCCACCGCAGGTGCCCTTTCCTTACGTGATTTGGAAGCCAGGGCTCTTCGTTTTTTGTCCTCATAAAACATCAGCCCCTGTAGCTCTTCGTCTCCCCCTGGTGTTCCTCTCCCGCTATTTCTTTAGATTGGTGCTATAGAAAGTGGGGCGTTCTGGGCAGGGGAAGAAGGGGGAGCACAGAAAAAACCTTGAAGGGGGGGTCTTCTAAATCAGTAATACTGAAAGTATTGGGTATGTGTCTGAAAGGGCTCTAATTTAAAAAAATGAAAGCTTTTTTCTTTGCCATGATCTTTTTCACCGTGGACTCAAAGAACTTCAGCATAAAAGACTTAGAGGAGGGGGCTTGAAATAAGAGAAAAAAATTTCGCTGATCTCTAAAATAATTGGACCCCCAGGATGGGGGGCGTGATGAAGGAGAGCGTTCCCTTGTTTGATTAACACTAAGAGATCAGAGAGACATAAAAGGAAAATGAAGTGAACAACAATTAAAAAAATTCCCTGCACACAATACAATCTATTTAAACTGTAGCTCATACTTTTCATACCAATGGTATGACTTTTCTGGAGTCCGTCTTCTGATTCTTGAGCTCTGGGGCTGGCAGCTTGCAAAGGGGAAGCAGACTCCAGCGCTGCACGGGCAGGTTTACCAAAGGTCTCCAATGGGTATTTTCTTTTCCTTAGCCCTGCCCCTGAATTGTCAGACGGCGGGCGTCTGCCTCTGAAGTCAGCAGTGATTTCCTTTAGAGCCTGGCCTTATCTCCAGCTGCACGTTGCCTGTTGGTGACTAATAACACAATAACATTGTCTGGGGCTGGAATAAAGTTGGAGCTGTTTACCCCCACTCTATAGGGGTTCAATATAAAAAGCCGGCGGAGAGCTGTACAGGTCAGACGCGCTTCTGCATCTGTGCTGGGCGAGCGCTGCGAGGGTCCTTGGTCTCCGCTGCGGTCCCTGAGCACCACCGGCCGTGCGTCTTCGGACTGCTCCCGCTGCCTGCTCCCCTGGCAGAACCTTTTTTTCCCTCCCCATTAAAGGGCACTTAGGCTGACGGATCACTTTGAGATCAGAATAACCAGAAGTGCTTTAAGGGAACTGAAGCCGTTTTCCTTCGTTTTTCCTTTGGGTTTAGTTTGCAGGGGAGGAATTTTGATCCCTTTTTTTCAGAATGGATTATTTTACCGTGATTTTGTCTCTGCTGTTTGTGGCTTTCCAAGGAGCTCCGGAGACAGGTAGGCATGTTGACTTATAAATCCTGAGTGTTAATGTCTTCTTATTCACGTTAATGCTTGTCTTGCTTCTGTTCTTTCCCTTCTTTGTGCTACTGAAGCTCAGATACCCATTCTCTGGGAATTATTAGGGAATTATTATCCAAAGCTATTTAAGTTTTCTAGTGGGAAAAAAATTCCACTATTGAATACAACTGCTCCTGTAGCATTAAAATAACATTATTATTATTGCATGGTGTATGTTCTTGGTTTTTAACAATATAACTGAAGAAAGGTAAAGAGAAGATATAATTTAGCCAAATGTATATTTGCAGTATGTGTGTTCATACAGGTAATAGGATGCATAGGAACATATATCTTATACAAATACTGTTTTTATAGTGTGTTAATGTGTAAAATATTTACACATTTCAGCTTGAAGCCAAGGAATTTTATTCAAGTCTTTCAAGCAGTATTTGAGCAGTAAAATCACCTGCAGAACAGTCTGTTGAATAACCCCCCAGGCGGTTTCAGGGTGAAGCAGATGTTTTCTTTAAAGTTCGTCATTATTGACTTTAGGTTTCTTTTGGCAGATTTTTGGCACCCAAAACAGTGTGAGCTCTATTTTCAGTTTTATTCACCTGTCCTGGGAGGGGAGCCGAGATAAATTGGCTGCTTAAGGATTTAGATAGGACATGTGCATCTGCCCAGTTCCCCTTTCCAGGGTCAACGCACTTTTTTTGTCTTTTCATGACCCTGACTAAAGAGAAAGGATGTCAAGGGAATGAAAATCCTGGAATGTGTCTGATCATTTGAAATGTACAAAATTGGGCAGATAAGCTGCATGGTTAACTTGTCAGGAAGAAGAGCCAGTGCTACGGCGGGAGGGGGAGGCGTGATCCCACACAGGCGGAGCCGCGCTGGGGCTTCTGAATCTAACATCTGATCCTTGACTGGGTCTTCTGAGCGATGCTCAGCTTCACCTTGAGTCAGTGGTTTCTGTGGAGTTGACGGCCTGCAGTGGATATTGAAGAGCTGATTTCTCTTCTTTCCTTCCATTCATCTCCCCAAAGCTCTTGACCTCCACCTAATTTCAAGGAGTATATATCATGTGGGCTACTCCCTGCTCTATGCACACAGTGTGATGTGGTGGGCACTCCCCTACACAGGTCATTCCACGTGGGGAAGTGGTTCCACACCTAGGAAGAGGCAATACAATTTATTTAGTTTTAGATTTTTGGCCATCAGTTAATTTTAAGCCACTGAAGGTTGTGCTGTCTGTCCTACTAAGTTCCATGCAGAAGCCAACCCAGATTTCTAACAGGCAGCATTTCCACACATCTCCTTAAAGGCTGCTTCAAAGGGGCTGGTAAGTCCCTTTCCAAGTGGTTCTTTCTTCGGCACTAGTATAACCTCTCTGAAGATCGGTAAGGCAGTGGGGGTAAAGATGAAGTCATGTTAAGGAGGGGGATAAAAACGAAGAGCCCTTTGCCTCTGTGTTTCTTGCTGAAGGCAGGCTGCAGGCTTCATGTGTGACTCAGTGTGCTTCTGCCCTCCAAGGAGACATCCCCACTGATCTGCTGTTTCTTTCCACAGCCGTCTTGGGTGCTGAGCTCAGCACAGGGGTGGACAGCAGAGGAGAAAAGCCCTCTCCCAGTGCAGCCCGCCGCTCCAAACGCTGCTCCTGCTCTTCCTTGATGGATAAAGAGTGTGTCTACTTCTGCCACCTTGACATCATCTGGGTCAACACTCCTGGGTGAGTCTCTAGAGGGCATTGTAACTCTAGTCATTCCTTAGCTCTGGCTTCACCAGAGGCTGGAGCCCAGTTACTCTAGCTACTTTTCTGGGAAGCTGCTGGTTTGGATTCTGAAGGTAGCATTTCTGACAACATGAAAGTGCCTCACTGGGTAGGAACAGCTCCCCTCCATTTCTGAAAAGAACAAGATAGCTTGGTTCTTAGAAACAGAGGAGAGGGTCTTCTGACGCTTGTGGCTCAGACTACTCCTGGTAAGGTAGATGGAAAGAGTGGATGGCAAGCAGGAGGCTGACACAGTTTATGAAGAGAAATTTGAAGTATGGGGTCTTGGGGCAATGTTTTTCAGTGGGATCTGCTTGCATTTAGGAAATCAGTTGCTGAGGTCATATGGCTTCTCCTGGGAAGATAGAGACTTAAGAGGCAGAAGAGATTATAAAGATTTATAATAAAATCTCTTCATCCTACTTATAGAAAAACTAAGACCCAGAATGTTGAAGACACTCATGCAAGAATGAGTTTGTGGCAGTGCTAGACTTGCAACCTGGGTGACCTGACTCTGTACTTTCCCATTAGAAAAACCCATTTCAAGACAATTATAGAAACACGGTCCATAGATTTCTCTTCTCTTTCCAGAGTGAAAAAGGCACTTTCCCTACTTTCACCCTGAAAACTAGTTCACCCGTCCAAAGCAGTTGTAAACAAAACCACATTTTATTGTGCCTGCAGGTTCCCAGTATTGTGAGGATGACCAAAATCCAAACAAAATCAAATCAAACTAAATAAAAACCACTACAAGCTTTATACTGGTAGGGTGATTCTTCCAAGGGGAAGATTTTATTTCTTAAGTGAAAATCAAAACAAACATTACAAATTACTGGAGAGCATTCTGGCAATGAGTCCTTCTCTAGTCATATCACTAAACTGCAGGAGATGGGCCAACCTGGGTGTAGTGTGTCTCCTCCCGCCCCCTCAGGAGGCACTTCTAGCATTATCATATGATTTGAATTGAAAATAGGTTTTTCAAATCTTGTGAGTCATGGTTTTGCATGGCATTGAAGTCCCTATCACCCTCACCCCATACCTGTTAACTAAATAGAATATTAGAAAAGGAAGAAAATATGAAACAGATACCAAAGCAGAGATGTCACAATTTTGGACAAAAAGCAATGCTGCTTGTGTCCAGAAGAAATAAAAATTGGCTAAGGGTTGAAATGAAATTTAATTGAATTAGCAAAACTGGTTTCTCCTGGTTGGAGATACACACTCAGGGCCATTGATAGACATGCCACCCTGACTTGCCACACTTCTATCTCCTAAGTTCTGCTACCAAATACCATGTGGTGAGCTCCGTGTGTCCCAATGAAATGAGTTCACCCCATAGAACGCATCACTTTGGAGACTATTAATTATGCTAATATCTTTTGTTCTTCTCTTTTGATAATAGGCACATTGTTCCGTATGGGCTTGGAAGCCCTTCGAGGTCCAAGCGATCCTTAAAGGATTCATTTCCTACAGAAGCTACAGACCAGAGCAGCAGATGCCAATGTGCTAGCCAAAAAGACAAGAAGTGCTGGAATTTTTGCCAAGCAGGAAAAGCACTCAGGTGAATAGAAATACCTTTGCTTTCAAGTAGTTTCATGGTCTCCTGACCTTCTTCTTGTTATAATGCTGCAAATAAGAGGCACAGCTTCCAGTAGGACAATAAATAAGCCATGGGAATGTAGTGTACAGGACAGAAAAATATCAATAATATGTAATAACTTTGCACAGTTACAGATGAGTACTAGACTTATCATGGTGATCACTTCTTAAAGTATATAAATGTAAAATCACTATGTTGTACACCTGAAACTAATCTAATATTGTATGTCAACTATACTTTAATAATATTTTTAAGAAAAAGTGAGATTAACAGAGACATTGAGAGCAACTAAAGGTACCATTGCTAAAATATTTTTCCTTATGTGTATTTTAACAGGGACCAAGACACTATGCAGAAAGACTGGAATAATCATAAGAAAGAAAAAGACTGTTCCAAGCTTGGAAAGAAGTGTATTCATCAGCAGCTGGTGGAAGGAAGGAAAATAAGAAGGTAAGAGGTTCTTAGTAACAGCTAGCCCCCATCACCAATGCCAATGAACTGCTCCCCTGGTCATTCTTACTTTGGTGGGAGTAAGGCCTAGGAGATGAAAACAAAGGGAATCTTCATGTCCTATAGGTTAAAAAGAGCAAAGGAATGCCCCTCAAATATTTTTTGAAGGCTTTGAAGCAGACTGCTACCTATTTTGGTGATTGTTAGCACACATGCCTCACTCTGAAGTTCTATTTTCCCAAACAAATTATATCTCAAAACACTTTTGTCATTTGATCATATCCAGCCTTTGCTTCTCTCAGTCAATATATTTACTGCTTTCCCTCAGAACCTAAAAGTCATTTCAGGGAGAGGTCTTATTTCTTTTTTTTAAATCAAGATGTCATAAATAATCAAGTTCTTCAAAAAGTAGCAGTTAAGTTATTCAAGTGACCGAAGTGAAAAGAAAGTGATTAGGTAAGGCTGGTGAGGGTTGGAACATGTTTTCTAGGTTTATTTATTTATTTATTTTTAATAAGGAAATGCATTTGGTAGGGACCCAGTGCTGTTCCAAGAATCTCCCTCATTCTTGTCAGTCATGAGCTGGAGCAGAGAAGTGGTCTGGTGTAGGCAATACCTTGGGCTTGCTTTGAGCAGCTTCACAGTGATGACCCTTTCAAATCCTATACAGGTTAGAATTCACAACCTAGAGGGAGGAAACCTGTTTTCAGACCTGTCACATGGTCTACATTTCCCTCTCATGGTCCATAGAAACTTTTCCTAGAAATCCAGTGGCAAGAAGTTCTGTGGTCATTCAGTGCACAGGCGTGGCTGTCATGAACCACTTCTGATTGCTTGCTGCTGAGGGGTAGGGCAGCCTCGGCCATTTGTGACTCCACACTTGCCAGTGCAGTTTCTATAGTCATGCTCTTGGGCCACTGATGCTTCCCCAGGTCCCAGGATTTCCTAAACCACAGTTTCTGAACTGACTTGGACTTTTAAAAAAATTAATTCCTATTATATTGACTATTAAATCAATGTCACAGTTATTCCCTCTTTCTTTCTCTTTTAAGACAACAAAAACAACAACAACAAACCTGCAGAAAGAAGTTTGCTTTAATTGCCATACATTTGCCAACATTTGCTTGGGGCCTATATGTACATGTTCTTTTCTTCCTTTCCTGCTAAGGGAGGTGGTGGGTGGAATGGGGTTATAGAAAAAAAAGAGAGAGAATATCTGTAGTTTACCTTAAAATTGTACTTTTGAATTGTATTTAACACCCAATTCCTTTTAGACCTGACCATATTATTCTTCCTCTGTGGCCCCCACCCCCATTTCTAGACATTAAAGGGCAGGCTTTATTTTCACTTGAGGTTAGCAGAGTATAGCAGGCTGTTGTGGTTGGTTTTGAAAGTTCAGGAACCGGACATAAATTTCTTTGTGCCATATTCTAATTTTATATATTTCTTTTGTCCTGGAATGATATTTTTTAAAATAACATTTGTTTCGTTTTGTTTTGTTTTAATAGGTTGGAGACCATCAGCAATAGCATCAAAACATCTTACCGTATTGCCAAGCTGAAAGCCAAGCTCTACAGGGAGAAGAAAGTGACCCACAACCGAACGCACTGATGACAGAGTCCTGTCTGAAGCCATCTCCTCCACAGAGAGAGCCATGCTGCCTGGCACTCTTGCCACAGTGGCCTGGATCAGAGCAAAAACATCCTTCCTGCTAAGACCGTTTTTTGTTCCAGACACAAAGGACCAGTGTCCTCCTTCTAAACATTCCAAGAACAGTTAAGGAGTCCCCCAACTTGCTTCCATCAGTGGGAACTACTTTTGTCTTTCCTCCTTTGGGGTGACAACGGACCACTCAGAGAAAGCAGAGAGACAGAATGACTTGCAAATTATGGTGGCACTCTCCACCGGAAAGAAAGGGACTCCATGTGGGTGAGGTTCTTGAAGGGGGTCCAGATGGAGTGTTTGTGTCTCACTCAGGCACCTGGCACATTTCAGGGAGCAACTGCAAAGTCCAGGAAAAGATTTTCTAAGGAATGCACAAATTGAAAACATACTCGAGTTAAAAAAAAAGACTTTGTTTCTTTAATTCACAAGATGCAAAACTGAAAGAAACTGTTACTACTGTAAATCAGGATGCGTTTCACAAATATGACTCTACCTCACCTGTATTGCACTCTGGCAAAAGTATTTCCCCTTTAATTATTGCCTCCCAAGCTCCTGCCCCTCCTGCTATCCTTTCCCCAATCCTCCACACTAAACCCTAGCCTCACCAAAGTCTGGTCTAATGTGTCAGTAGTAGATATAACATTTTTCATGGTGATCTACTAGCTCTGATCCATAAGAAAAAAGATAATCAAATTGGTAGTTTCCCTTACCTTGATTTTTGGAAATACAATGGCATGGGGTGGTTTATGAAAGGCATTGGAGAGTAAATGTTGGTTATGCCTTAAAGAAGTAAAATTATTTTCCTTTATGTAATGGCATATGGAAGAGGTTGGATTAAATTTTGATGTACTTATTTTTTTATAGATATTTATATTCAAACAATTTATTCCTTATATTTACCATGTTAAATATGTCTGGGCAGGCCATATTGGTCTATGTGTTTTTTAAAAAATGTATTTCTGAATGAAATTGAGAAAATACTTTTTTTGCCTGTCAAGGTAATGACTTTATAAAATAAATGTTTTTTTCCCTACTATACTGATTTTGAATTATTTCTAAAATCCCTAAGAAGTGGGCCAAAGTGGTAATGATTGTGAAGGGGAATCATTAAAGATGGTTTCTTAAAAAGGTGGCAGTTAGAAGAAAAATAGTCTTAGCTATTTAAAAAAAAGAACTTGATCCATATCTTAAAAGTCGCCTTTGGATTGCATTAATGTAAAAACAAAACAAAACCCAGCTTTAACCCGTCTGTCTTTCCCACATTGCAGCCTTCTGTTTTTCCTTCACCTGAAAACTCTCCAGGGCCTTCATTCATTAGCTTTGCTTAGGCTCTTAGACAGGATCCAACAGTTTAAGCTGATGGCGTGGTGAGAGGTGCTTTCTCCATTAATGGACTGAAGGAAGGAATGGCAAGGCGACCTCCCAAAATGTGTCCAATTATACATAGTTTCACACCAGAGTTGCTTTGAAAAAATGGCCTGCTCAGAGCAAGTTAGGGGCCCCCAGTGGCTTTTTATTTGCTCAGATTAAGAATTTGTTGATTCAAGAACACTGAGCACCTTTGCTTCTTCTTGGTAACCCAGGTCTGGACAGAAGTCTGCGGAGGTAGAGCTACCAAATGTTGACCCCAGGTCTCCTGTAGCACAGCACCCTGTCCTCCCCACTCTACCCTGGCTGGCCTTGCCAAACTACTGCAGGGAGTAATGCTGCAAATGGTTGTTACCAACAGAAGCCCATAAAAGCTTGATCAGCTTATGAGAATCTTCATTACCTTCTCTAATAGTGTTTGAAAGAATGTCTGGCATTCAGCAAATATTAGCTCACAGTCATCACTGTTGTCCAAACAGTGACGCATCTGACGGATGTTAAATAACAGCCTTCAGGTGTGCTTCATCAGTGTCCTGGGCAGAGTGTCCATCTTTGTTGGCATTGTGTTTCATCTTTCTTTTCTTTTAACAACAATCGTCTTTGGGGGAATTGCTTATAAAACTTGCTTTATCTAGCAAACTCTGTATCAGTGCGTGGTTCTCAAGGAAACTGAAAATTTGTGCATACTGACAGGGAACTTGGCCTGAATTTTGCCTGTATTTAATCTTCAGCAACTGTTCAATCCCCTGCATTTTCAGTTTCGTTATCTGTTAAAGGGGGTGGGGCATGGGGTATGGGGATTTCTCTAACAGCTTCAAGAAAGGCTGAGATTGAAAGAAGCGTTGGCACAGAAGAGTTAAGGTCTAAGCTTGGAGGATGTAGGTTTGATACCTTTAACTCCTAGGGAGTTGGGATGGGAAGAAACCACTGAGTAAAGAACAACTCAGCAAGCAAAGATGATAAAATTTTCTTTCTCTATTCCTTTTTCAAAAACAAATTATTTGAACCTTTAAATCCTTTTCCCCCATGCTTCCTGCTTGAGTAAGCGGCAAGAAAAGTAAACAGCATGAGGCCACTCTCCTAGGGCATGAGATGAGGGTCAGTAGTAAAATGAATTGGAAGAATCATAGAAAATAAATATTTTGAAGTATGTAGGAGTAAGATTCAATATTTTTCAAGGCCCCTGCCAGCTTGAGTGGTGAACTGATGGGGCAGCCTATCATACTTCCTGCAATTTTTTCAGTAAACTCTGGTTTTTGGAAGTCCATTTAGGACAGATTTCTCTCTTCATATTAATAGCCAGGCAGAGCTTTGATCTCAGGACTCCAAGAACTAGAGAATCTTGGGTGGGGAGTGGTGACCTTTGGTGGAAGGAGAGGGGCCCACTAATGGATACTTCTTTTTTTCTGCCCCAGGGAATGGCTTCTTTTGTGATGGAAACCATTGGCTTTAATCCTGCCTGAGCTTCCTGAAATACTCAGGGTATTATGTACAAAGCAGAGTTCTCAGCATTCAGTATTATATATACTAAGCTAGAGCTCCCTTAGGAAGACCCATGGTAACATTAACAAAGAGTGACATTTTGTCTTTCCAGATAAAAAAGCAACGGCCCAAAGAGGGAAGTGGCACACCTAAGATCACACTGCAGGCTGTAGCATCTTTGCAACCTCAATTCTTGAACACAGATATTTCACCCAGAGGCACCTTCAAGTCAGTGGAGACAGATGTCCAAACAAATGTGGTAAAGGCAAACTCACTGTTCCTACAAGCTTTGACTTCCAACCTCCCAGATTATGTTTGCCAGATGCATTCTCACAGCATGAGAGGGAAGAAATGTAGGGGAAGCAAAAAGGGATGCAAGGAGGTATTCAAACCTCATGGCATCATGAAATGAATTTCTATAGGATGAAATAGAATATAGCTAGAAACTTTTAATTACTATTATGTTTTAGGGCTTAATTACCAAATAATCTTTAAATAATATGAGTGAAGGGGAATTCTCTCGGTCAGTTTGCTGACTGTATAGTGCAAGGCACTGGTTTTTAATTGTCTAAAGTCTTGAAAATGCTTATTTTCAAGCCTAAATTCTCATTATGTAAAACACTGTTTTCAAGCCCAGGTTCTCAATGGAGCTCTTTCTGCCTTGGCTTTCTCTCACCTTTTCACTCACAGTTCCTGGGGTTGTAGGTGTGGAGCTCAGGCTATATCTGTAGCAAGTAAATGCTGCTGTTCTCATAACTTTATGATTTAACAGTGACCCCTTATCTTTGTAGAGAACTAGATTTTCAATCACCTTTTCACAGCCCTTCTCCTATTTGACCCCCTCCTCTAACAATCTTTTTGGAATGTTGGGGCCATATTTTTATACCCATTTGACAGCCAAGAAAACAGACATACTGAATGAGTAGCCAGTTATTCAGACTCCTCCATCAGACAAATAGCAATACTGAAACTTAAGACCCCTGACCCTTTCTCCTTAAGTTTCCCTAGAGCAGAGAGGATAGCACTGGCCCTGAAGGTAAATTATCCTGCTGAAACCCAGGAGGGCACTTAATGATCCTGAAAATCTTAAAGAAATGCAACAACAGCAAATGGAACAGAACTCTCATTTTTGAATGTCCTTGATTGGATTGAAATTTTGGGATATGCCTTTAAAAATAAAAGAAAAGTAATTCTAATAGATTTTGACAAAATTTAGGAAAATTCACTAAGCTTATATTTAATAAAATGGAATAATTCTATTATAAATTTCTTTACTTAACCAAGTGGAAAATTATTTTATAGTTCAAATGCTCTGCCCATTTCGTATTTGCTACATGGTCACAAAAATACTTTCAACAGGTCAAGAATTCTCATTTGAAATACATGTAGAAATTGCTCAATGACCTGTCAACTTAAATGTCTTCTTCAGGAACTTGCTAAGATGCCAATCACTCTGCTATAAACATCGCTCACTGGTTTGTTCTCCCATACCTGGTTTATTTTGCTCTGCTCAACAGCCATAGGTGGTATCACCCAGTTTGGTGAAAGACAAAATACATAGGACAATTATGGAGATGATTTTTACTCAGGATATTACAATAAAGAAGATGTTCATTATTGAAGAATATTTCAAGTGAAGGAAGGGGGTCTGGGTTTTACAGAGGCAAGGAGACAAGAAGTTGTCTGAGTCTTGTGGGAGTCATGAAGAAAAATGGAGATGGTCTTTTCTGAGTTTTGGAGCAAGAATGAAGGGGATTATGTGAGAGCACAGTGGTGGTTAGCCATTTCTTAGAACACAGAAGGGGGAAGGGAACTTCTTGGCCCTCTCACTTTTGGGGAGCACAGGGCTCAGATCAAGTTCAGCATTGTCAGTCCCACCTTTTTATTCAAGATGAGTATCATTCATCACTGAACAACTCAGCAGTGATTGTGAATGTTCTGAATGGGGTGAATCAGAGTTTCAGAAATAGTTTCTAAAGGAATCCATCTTCTGCAAAACCAGTTAAACAGAAATGATGGTTAAAGGTCAGTGGTTTTAGGGTCCTGGAGATCAGACTCCTTAGAAAAGAATGCCTAAATAAAACACCTTTCATATGTTAATATGAAAGGTTTCATTGAAGAACCAGGAAAGGTTGAAAATTGGATAAAGATTGACAGTTTGGGAAGGAGCCAGTCCAATTTATAGATAGGTATCCAAACTGATTTTTCCACAGCTGGGGAGCAAGTCAGTTAAATAATCACCAGAAGAGATAGTTTGCATATTCATCAGCTATCCACAATGTAACAAGATACCTAAAATGGCTCAAAGGCAATGAACAGGGCTAGAATTTGACAACCTGGAAGGATGTGTTATATGGTATATAGGTAGATGTCCATTAAAACACAAAATGTCTCTTTACATTCACCCTGCATTTGATCAAAAATAATCTCGAAGAAAGATTGTTCTTGACCCTAAAATAAGACTGTTATAATTAAATTTGACATAGTTATTTAGAGAGGTATCATGAGAATGGTAATTTATCATATAGGCCATTTTAAATTTGCTTTCTGGAAATTTTCATAAGGAATTTTAGATTGAATGTTTTAAAAAGTTTCTTGAGGCTAGGGAGTCAACCTGAAAGCTCACTATCAGATTTCACTATTGTAGCTATAAATTTGGGAACATGCCTCTCTTCTTGAGGTCCCCAAATAGTCTGAGATTCATGGACCTATCAAGAAGTTACCTTATTCACTGGCAAGGCTGGGAATCCGTAGGCCAGGTATTGGGCCTATTTGTCCATGAGGGCCTTGTAACCATTGGCTCTATAAAGCTACATTTTATTCCTTAAAAATTTCTGGACACATTTAAATCATAATTCTCAAATATGACATTCCAGGGAAAACCTTGGTTACATGACCCATATGTTCAATTATGTCCCAGTAATAAGGACAGATTCTCACCAAATCTATGCAAAAATGTTGCTATGAAATAGAAATATTCATCAAGTTTCTGAATTTTGGAGGAATCAGACAAGGAAAATAAGACATTATTTACAAATGTTTCATTTCAGTTTATAAAAGCAGAGTCTACTGAATTATCCATCTAGATCTCTTAAAGGGAAAAAGGAAGGACTTTGCTATATATTCAGGAAATTGAATATTAGGACAATCATATTCCAAGCAGAAAAACACAGTCAGTCCTCACCAGTTCATTCAGCCTTATGTAATTAAATGTTGTTCCACTTAATCTGGAGTTGGCAGTGTCATGAACCCACCTGTTTCTCAACTAGAGTTCTAGAAATCCTCACTTAGTCCACTGGTAAGATCTCTAAGTTACGTGTGCCACCAGAACTCTGCACCCAAAAGTACTTGGCATAGTCCTTTTTTATAGGTTTCTGAGATGGTATTCCTATGTTGAAAATGAAACACTGGCCTGTAGCAAGAGTTCTCAGGAAGCATCAGAGTAATACAAAAACGAAACTATTTGTTGATGGCCAAAGACTTAAGATGGCTGTGGTTAATTTATTACTGACAATTTTCAGTAGTTAAAGATCTGATGATGGTTCATTATAAGAATAATGCAACTGACAAGGAAATTTGGTTGTTTATGTGGCATGCAAAACAAAGATAATAAAGTCAATCCAAAGAATTTTAGACAGAGTAATCATAAAATAACAATTACCCTTATTTTCAAGAAGAATGAATATTACATCTAATTTATAAAAATAAAATTTGAAGAATCAAATCTTCACTGCACTACCAATGGACAAAGGTCTGTAATACAGGAATTGGACTTGCCTTTGAGCCCCCTAATCACCAGTCAGGAGCACAGGGGTCTCGAGATCGCCTTGTTTCCTGGCAGGAGTGGATTTCCAAAGGGGAGGTCCAAGTCTATCCAAGTCATTGCACCCAACTGAGAGAGTTCTTGTTTACAAGGAGAATGTGGGAAGAAAGTGGAGCCAGGCCAGCACGAGTGTATACAGGGAAGTGGCCCAGATGCAGTTAAGTGGCTAAGAGCGGAGCCACTCGGTTCAGATAAACCCAGATTCAGATCATGAGTCCACAACTTATGTGACCTTTGGAAAGCTATTTTACCTTCCTGAGCCTCCATCTACTCATATATAACATGGAGATAATAATACTTGTCGCATAGTGTGATTATAAAGATTAACATTTTATAGAAAACTCTAGAGACAAGCCCTCAATACATCACATAAACCCTTCACTGTGTACCTCCAACTAACTTTTCCTGTGTTAATCTTCACCCTTCACTTATACATTATATTTTAGGTATTATTTCTCAGCTTTTGTGTGCAGTAGACTTACCTGTAAAATGTACCAAAAATGAAGATTCCCAGGCCCCAAATCCCAGAAACTATGATATAGTACATGGTGGGATGCAGAAAACTTTGTTTTAGCAAGCATCCAAGTGGTTCCCATGTAGGTTTTCTTTAGATTATAATTTTAAAAAATTACATTAGCTTTTTCTCACCCTGCTGTGAACTTTCTCTGCACCCTGGGTGTTCATATGCTGCTTCCTCAGAGCAAATGCCCCTCCTTCATAATTTTGCTGGTGAAATTCTATTTATTCTTCAAGACCTCTTTCAAATGTTTTCTCTCATATGGGGTCTTCTTGCACTCCTTAAGGCAAAAGGGCTTTTTCGTTTCTCTGCTGGTATTTGTTTACACATCAAATTCCCCACTTGACAGTGAGCTCTTGTAGCAGAGGGACTGGGTCTTATTTATCTTCATTCCCTCCACATCTAGAGAAGGCACGCTTTGAATGACTAGTAAGTGAAATGACAACTCTAACCCTGTATTTCAAGGAGAATGATTGGAATCTCTCCCATCTTGGCTTCAAACATACACACACACTTGAACTGAGAGTCTTACAAAGGTTCAGGCTAGAAAACAGTAAGGTCTGTCAAGCTACAGACTGGAAAAAATATTTGTAATACATGTATCTGATAAAAGACTGACCATCTCTCTGGAATATCAGTCTCTTAAAAATGGTGTGAACACATAACTGTAATAAATCAGAAAAATGATGCCTGTTAACTGAGATTTCCACATGCAATTCCTTTTATTACTGGCAAAATAGAAGTGTGCCAAGGAGATAGTTCCCTTGAGTAGAAATAAAAACCTTCCTTGCATCGACCAATCTCTACTATTTTTGTGCACTAGTTATTTTACTAGGGCAATGATGGATTGCTCCCATCTCTGTGTCCAGCCACCTGACAATCACCCAAAGTCAGCAGTAACAGGCAGCTGGCATTCTGAAATCAAATGAAGTATGACGAGGTACTCTTTCCAGGGACCAATGCCCTGTAATTATGTGTATGTGACTAACCTCCATTTGAAGTGTGAGTAAAAATTGCTCTCTGGACATGGGCAACAAAAGGAGTCATGAGATCAAAGATAATTCCAAAAGAGTTTAAATGACAAATTTAGTAATATGTAAACATAAAGACCATTATAACTTTGTGAATAAAAAAGCAGTTTTAATGTTGGGAGTCAAAAGAGTCACTCCCTTTGGAAAGTGGTCGTCACTGGCAGGGCCTGAAGGACTCCTGATGTTCCATTTATTTGTTAGTCTGGGTGCTGAAAACATGGGTGTGTTCACTCTGTGGGAATTCTTCCAGTTCTACATTATATATGCTCTTTTCCATATGTGTGCTAGATTTCAAGAAAGGGTACCTCCCCCTCTCGAAAAGCAGCTTTTTTCCTTTCTTCAATAAATAAACGCTGAGCAAACATGTGCAGAATAAAAGTTTGAAGGTGTGTCAGAGTTGTAGCATGCCTCAGGAGTGTGTATGTCTTGGTCTGGCCTGGGCATCAGATGTGCATTCTCACTTGATTGAGTTCAGTTCATTATTGTTCCATGACCCAGTTTTCCTCTTTGGAGTAAAGGTCCCCTTAGCATTTTTTCTTGAATGATGTCCCCATCTTTGCTGCATACAAAAGGCTCCTCTAAAGCCATTGCCCTGCCTCAGATCAGTTTACTCATTCGTGTTGCCTGGCTTTGTCAAGTCTTGACGCTATCCTGAAGATGGTAAAATGAGCCAAGTGATTTCATCTCTCATGGCACACCTTGAGGACATTACTTGGGCATGAGCCAATTTACTGCTCACTGACTGAGAGACATTTTTTCCCACGAGCTAGCTTACCTCCCCCTCTCTCACAAAGAACTTCCTCCATGGGAAAGGACACATCAGAGAATACAAACCATTGTAACTAGTGGGAAATATGCTTGACATGGGAGATGCTGTCCCCACTCTGTCCTTTCCCACCCACTCCACACTGATGTGTCAACTCTAATTTCTTACTAATGCTTGGCTTTCACTGTAAGGTCTTTTCATTTGTGCATGCCCATTAACAAATATATCCAGGAAAAGCAAGAGCACCAGAATAGCCTAGCCTGGGTGTAAGCACTCCTTTGCTATGGCTGAGTGCCTTGAGCAGCTTGGAGAATTTGACTCTTAGAACTCATTGATAAAAGTAGACTCCCTATCAGCATGTGTCTCTCCACCTGTGACCTGAAACAAATGATGATGAGCATCGGTTGGTTGGTGGTACATGTGTGTTGGTTTACACATGACTTAAGTCTGACTTCAGCATTTGCTTTCTTTTGGTTAATTTCACTAGTCCTTCTATTTGGTCAATTCCATGGGCCAAAAGAACTCGGCATCTCTACTAAGCTGGTGTCTGCAACACCAAAAAGGCTTGTGCATAATTGCAATAGGAAGTAAAGGCAAAGAGTCAGCCTTTTGTCAAGTTACAATAGTACTGGCAGCTAATTGGTCTTAGGATGTTTTCCTCCAATAAATGTTTTCAGAGATTTTACCTTTGGGTTTTCAAGCAGTTTTATCAATTTTAAGTTTTTCTTATATAGAAAAATTTATGAGGTATAAGTCATATGCAATAAAATGCCTAGACTTTAATTATTCAGTTTATAGAGAGACTTGACAATTACCCCATGTAAATGAAGATGTAAAACATCTCCATCACCTAGAAAAATTGATCATCATGTAATTTTCCAATCAGTTTCCTCACACACACACACACACACACACACACACACACACACACTTTCCCACCCCACCCTACTCCCAATGAGACTTAAAGGAAATCATTGTTCTGATTTCTCTGGCCATAAATTAGCTTTGCCTATATAAAATGGAGTCATGCAATAATGTATTCTTTTAGGTCTGGCTAGTTTTTCTCAACAGACTATTTCTGAGATTTGTCTATCTTATTGTTCATATCAGCCATTCATTCCATATTATTTCTGAGTAGTATTTTATTGTATACATATATTTTAATGTGTTACCAATTCTCATGTATGCATATACTTGGAATGTTTCTAGTTTGGAGCTATTGTTAAGGTTGCTATGAACATTCTCATAAAAATCTCTTTGTGTACCTTTTCTGCCATTTCTTTTGTGTAAGTAGAATTGCAGGGCTGTAAGTACACATATGGTTAACTTAATAAGAAACTTCCAAAATTTTTCCAAAATAGTTGTACCACTTTATATTCCTACTAGCAATGTGTGGGAATTTCAATTGCTTCACATACGGTATTGTCAGTATTTTAATTTTACTTATGCCAACATTTGGTGTTTTCACTTTTTTAATTTCAGCTACCTTGGTTTGTGTGACTAACCTCTTACTAGGGCATCAGTTGGCACTGCTCTGATGTCCTATGATGCTGGCCCCCTTTTCACGAGCCCAGGGGCTATTTGTTCTTCCTTTGTGACATGTATGTTCAAATCTTTTGACTAATTTTACAAATTGGGTTGCTTATCTTTTTGTTGTTGATTGTTAAGAGTTTTCTGTGTATCCTAGATATGAGTTCTTTATCAAATATGTATATGACATATATATTTTCTAGTCTGTGGTTTGATCATTCATTTTCAATGCTGATTTTTGATGAACAGAAATTATTAATTTTCATGACATCTGACTTAGCAGTATCGTATTTTCTTTTTTTTAAATATAGTTGGCTTTTTAAAAAGATTTATTTATTTATTTTTAGACAGAAAGGAAGAGAGGGAGAATGGGAGAGAAACATCAATGTGTGCTTGACACTCACACACCCTCACTGGGGACCTGGCCCACAACCCAGGCATGTGCCCCGACTGGGAATCAAACCCGTGACCCTTTGGTTCTCAGGCCAGTGCTCAATCCACTGAACCACACCAGCCAGGGCAGTGTCTTCTTTTATGATTAGGGCTTTTTATGTCTTGTTTAATAAACCTTTGCCTTTCCAAAGATTGTGATATTTTCCTAAGTTTTCTCCTAGAAGCTTCACGTTTTCAGTTTTTATGTTTAGATCTATTTTCCATATCAAATTAATTTTCATGGATAGTATGAAATAGGGGGTCAATATAATTTCTTCCCCAAATACCCAGGTTTTCAAGCAGTATTTGTTCAAAGACTCTTATGTTCCCATTAGAATGACTTGGTGCTTTTGTTGAAAATCAGTTGGTGTGTATGTGTGTGCCTGCCTGATTCTTGGTGCTCTTTTCTGTTCCATTGATCTATTTCAGGACTCTCTTCAGTTCCATAGATTATGATCTTAATTTCTGTAGTTTTAGAGTAAGTCTTAAAATTGGTGACTGTAAGTCCTTCAATTATTTTCTTCATCAAAATTGTTTGGTTATTCCTAATCTTTGGGATTTCTGTATTTATTTTAGAATCAACTTGTCACTTTAAAAAAGTCAGCTAGATTTTTTATTTAAATTGTGTTGAATTTATCATCAGTTTAGGAAAAATAGACCCCCATATTGAGTCTTGCTATTTATAAAGTGATATTTATTTATTTATTTTATTTCTATAGTTTTAGTTTCTTATAATGTTTATAATTTTAAATACAGACATCTTGCACATATTTCTTTATACTAACTAATACCTAGTCACTTAATATTTTGGTGATGTTATTATAAGTGACATTTTAAAGTTTTTATATGTTAATTTTTTCTTGCCAGTGTGTAATGCATAATGTATACTGACTTAGTATCCTGAAGCTTTGCTAAATCCACTTTTCAGTTCTAATAAAATTTGTGAAGATCCTGTAACATTTTCTATGTACAAAATTGTTTTTAAATAACAATGGTTTGATTTCTTTCTTTAAAATCTTCATGCTTTTTATTAATTTACTTATCTTATAGAATTGCTACATTTACTGGTATATTGCTGAATAGAAGTGTTAAGAGTGGACATTCTTGCCTTACTCTCAAAGAAGGAAATACATTCATTATTATTAGTTTGACAATTAGCTTGTAATTAGATTGGGAAAGTTTTATTCCATTTCTAGCTTGCTGGTACTTTCATCATACATTGGTGTTAAATTTCACCAAGTGTATTTTCTGTTTCTATTGATATAATTTTTTCTTCTTTATTCTCCTAATATAGCAAATAACATTTATTTAACTTTCACGTTATCTAATCTTGCTTTTATGGATAAATGCCAGTTGGTCATGACTTATTATTTGTTATAATACCTTTCTGAAAATACCAAGAGATAGGCTATTTTAAGGTTTGATTATAATGACTATTATTGTTGTTGTTTTGTTTTGCTCAGTAGTTTTGTTTTGCTTATTAGTTTCTTTTTTTTTTGCTTTTTCATGCATTTATTAATTTTAGATTCAATGCCAGACAGTGTATATTACAAAGAATAGTAAAGACTGAAACAAATTTTATTTACACTCAGAAAAGGACATGTCTCATCTTCTGTCAAAATTTTAATATGGAGGTTTGATCAGTAACATTTGTATGTGATATGGGCTAAGCTCTGTCGTTGCCTCAGGGACGTCAGTGAACCACAAGTTTCCAGTTTATCCAGTGGTCTACTTCTGCAGCTTCCTATTTAGTATTAGTATCGAGAGGCCAGAAGGTGTCACTCAGGTCTCCTGTTCTGCCCTCAGACTTCAGGCAGCACTGTGTCCCTGCTGCCTGGAAGGGGGCTCTTTCAGCATGTCTGCCCTCCCCCCAGTGTCAGACTGACACTTTTGATACTTGGTATGAAGCCAAAAGAGTAGAAGGGTTTGTCTGGGCCCTTCTGACCGTCTCATGCAGGTCTTAAGCAGCTCGGGCTTTCTCGAAAATCCTGCCCTTCCCCTCAAGTACATTATGGTGGCTCATACTTAGAGATAGTCCAGAGGCCAGTTTTCTTGGTTTTCCTACTTTACCTCAGCCTTAGGCAGAACCATGTACCTACTTCCTCTCTCAGTGCTCTGGTGCCCACCCTGGTCATCAACTGCTGCTGCCTACTACCGTGTAAGTTCTGGAGGGTGGGAAGATTTCCTTCAGTTCTCTTTTGCCTTTTCACGGCACTCTCCTGCATTCCTCAGAATTCCCCATTCTTTCCCAGTGGCAGAGTGCCACTCCCTGTTGCTTGGTATAACTCCTGAAGGGTGGGTCAGTTTCTTAATTCTTCTGCTCTACTTCCAGGTTTAGGCAGCTGGCATACTTTGTTAGATTCCATCCACCATTGGCTCACATCTTTTAAGACAGGATCAGGACTTTTAATTCATCTGGGCTTGGAATATGAATAACAATGAGACTCCAGAGATCTCTTTATGATTCAAAACTCAGCTTTCTGAATCTTGGGGTATCTCTCTCTGTTTTATAGTCTGCCTGCTAGATTTTTATATCAGGTTTTCCTCTTTGGTCACTCTAGTTTTTTGTACTCTGTGAAGTCTTTCTTTTTCCTTTTGTCATGTCTCTAGACAGGAAGTTACTGCTTGCCCTTAGTGAAAGCCTGCTGTGCCTTGAAAGAATCTATTTCAGGACATCTGCCCTGTCCCCAGCCTTCTGTGTACAATCCCTCTGTCCTCAATGAAGGCCCACAGGAAAAAAATGGGAGAATGGGTGCAGACTCAGTTTGTGATTAGGGCATTTCCTAGCTGACCAGCAGGCATCAAAAGTCCATCAAAAGTTCAGCTGACTTCTCATCTCATTCACAGCGAACTCCTCCTTTCCCCACACAAAGCCAGTGCTGAAAGAAATCATAAGCTTGCTTTCATGAAATTTATCTCATTTAGGTTGTCTTGCTCCATAGTGTCTGATGAGTTTTTTAAACCTATAATTATGTGGCATGTCTAGATTTGTTTTGCTGTATAGGTAGAAGCAATGATCTCTTGCTGTTTTTTATATCCTAGCAGGAACCAAATGTCTAAATATGGGTTTGAAAATTATTAGGCAACTGAAATTCTACACCGCCCATTTTAAAAAAAATTGTCCATTTCTAAATTTCTCTTAATTCTTCCCCCTACTCAATCATCCACATCATCTTCTTTTGCTCCTTTTCAAAGTCAGTTGTTCTCAGTTAGGGATGCTTTTGTTCCCCAGGAGACATTTTTGATTGTCATGGCTGGGGAAAAAGTGTGATTGGCATCTAGTGGGATAAAACCAGGGATCCTGCTAAATATCATACAATTAGCAGAACATCCCTCAACAATAAAGAATTATATGGTCCAAAATATTGGTGCTGAGGTTGAAAAACCCTGTCCTAAGGTCATGTAAACAAATATCCATAGCAGATTCAGTCATTGCTTTTCCACCAGTGAATTCTGGTGGCTATCAAGCTAATAATAATAATAATAATAATAATAATAAATAATAATAATAATAATAAAAACAATGAAAGGGAAAGGAGGAATATGTTTTATTTCCCTAATTCCAGGAAGGCAGAGAGTGGATCTTACACATGGCTACCTCTCCTATTACAATAACTTGGAATAGTAGGGTCAGTAATAAATGTTTACTGAAAGAATATGTGAGTGAATCATTCAGTGAGTGATGTTTAGAGGCTACCTGCTCTTTGATAGGTCTTTTCTATGAAGCCTTTCTCTGAGCACTCCAGTACCTGTTGAAGGACTAGAGCATTTGAAATATGTCCCAGGAGTTAGTAGTTATGTTCTGCTTTTAAAAGTTGTCTAGTTTAAGTATCTTCTCACTTAGTTTGGGTGTTCTTTCAAAACCATCCTTTCATTTCTGTATTTGTTACTGGCCACTACTATGAGGCACTGTGAGGCTCTGTGACATATTGACCACTGTGTGGACTTTGCCTGTAAAGGCTCCTTCTCCATACATGCTGGATAGAAAAGCATGTGTCCCTGAGTCACCAAAGTCGTTTTTTATAATTGTGGTTATTCTGAAAGCACAGCCTCAAATACTGTTGAAAGTTGTGAAATGATAGAGAGACAGGTAAATTTACTGTAGTTTTAATAAATTTAACTCACTCATGGAAGCTCAGCGTATCTTTTTTATCAGCTTTGGAGAGAAGATGCAAGTCTTACAACCGATTTACTCAAACAGAGAAGTGCTATGAGCTATGCTGCTGTTGGTTGCTGGTTTTTATTTTTGCTCTATTTATCTGATGCAAACCTTTGAATGGATGATTTATTATTATGTTTGGGTCCTGAGGCTTTTTCACTGGGGCTTGAATAGTTAGTGAGGAAATGTTTTTCAAATATATTCCAATTGAAATGATTTAAATACATTATGCATGTATGTGTTGGCATGTATATTTGTGCTCTGCATTGTATGAGAAAATTCTAGCAGTTTTGTGTTCCTTTGAAAATCTTTTCAGAGCAATAGACAGTGAAAACTGCATTAATGGATAAAATAAATTTTCTTCATCTTTTTTATAACCCTTTTACCTCCCCCCCCCTTATTTATCCATTTGATCTTTCTTTAGATATCCTGGGTTCATGAGATTTAGACTCCCCTTAAAAAAATTTTTTTTTATCCTCACCTGAGGACATGCTCATTGATTATAGAGAGAAAGAAAGGGAGGGAGAGTGAGAGGGAGAGAAACATCCATCTGCTGCCTCTCATTGCATCTGTAGCACTGACTAGGGACCAAACCTACAGCCTAGGCATGTGCCCAACAGGGAGTCAAACCCTCAACCTTTTGGTTTACAGGACTAAATGCTCCAACCAGCTGAAACACATCAGTCAGGGCTAGACTCCTTTTTAAAATTACTGTAGTTTGAAGAGTTCTGGTTGAGGGCTAATGACATGGCATTACCGGATCCTAGGCATTGGTGAATAGTTGAGTATTCGGATCACATGCTTGCTCCTGTTAAACTCACCTTGAGGTAGGACTCCACTCAGCTCCATCTGTTCATCATCATGCTCTGTGTATACATCTCCCCATTAGGTCATGATGAATGGGGTCTTGTTAGTTACCTTGTAAGTTAAAAGGGGAAACCCCGTCTTCAATGAAGTCAGTCTGTGGTTAGAAGTTCAAAGAAGTGAAAAGCATCCAATGCCTAGTGGCTTGTCTCTGTGGGGCTCGGGACGGGAACAGGGATTGTCCCAAGTGTGATTCATGAGAATGGAATTAGTTCAGTGATCTCTAGGAGGCCACAGGCTGTGTTTGCTCTCCATGTAGCAAGAACTCTTTATTCAGCCAAGAACCAGCTTGCTACATAGGACTGTGTGATTCTGAATTTAAAAGAGATAACCTCTAAAGCAAAGGCTGGAATCTTTGTTCATCTTGGTGCATGTACTCTGTTGTAAATCATGGAGAAATAGTTTCCTTTTTATTTCTCATAAGAGCTGAACTTAGGAATGCTGAGCTTGTCAATGAAAAATGAAGCCCAACTCAATATGTCTTCTATTACAAGTTCCATTTCCTCCATACTGGTGTCTTTTCTTCTTTACTCTGGTAAAAGAGACAGGGATAGTTGCCCTTCAAGCTGTTTCTGTGTAATTACCATGGAGATAAGGTCAGCAGATATATGGTGAGCCCTTAAGGTGACTAATTGAGACTTCACCTTTCTCCTCTGCATCTCCAGAAAGGATGAAGTTAGGAAATACAGCAATAGGGAGGTCCCCCCCTTCCACCCAGAACCCCCAGTTTAGCAGACTATCTCACTGCTCTGAAGGTGGGCCTGTCTTTATCTCCTCAGCTTGTAGTACCCCTTGGGGCAAGGCATCTAAAGTGGATTTGTCTATCACTTCTGGGTGGTAGGAACCCTGCCAGCTCTTGGTGGGAGATTCACAGCCGAGGAGGGATCTTGTCAACATCCTGGGGGTGGTAACAAGTGCTCCTTCATTAAGCCTTTGTTTCAGGATCCACACATCTAATTAGGATTTTCTTTTTCTTATGGAATTAGAAGTATTCCTTTTTTTAAAAAAAGTGGTTTAAGAAAAAGGAATGGGGTTAGGGAAGCCATAAGACAATCTTCAAACATATAGTAGCTGCTGAGAGCTAGAGGAGAGTCATACAGACTTGCAGCAGAAACAATTACTCAACACCTGACGTTAAGACTAAAGAATATTGTGAGGTTTTATTCCCTGGTTATCTTAAGGAACACGATGAATCATAATTTCTCCACAATTAGGAAGATAAAGCCAGCCTGGAGGAAGCATAAAGGGGATGATTTATTCATTCACTGAGAAAAGTTAAGTCAGCACCTGCCAAGAGACAGGAAGTGTGCAAGATTGTTCTTGGAGAACACTAATTGGACCCAGCCTTTGACCCTCATGTAGCTCATAATCTACCTGCCATAGAATTTGATGCTTTATTGAATTTCCTTATTTTTTAATTAATATAAAAACATACATAGTAATATTGATAAACTAGATTTTAATGGTTGGCATTATAGATAGATCAGGCTAGAAGGTAGAGATCTGCTATACTTTGCAGTTTGGTTTGTTAAATCTCCATCTCACAGATGGGCCTGTGTGTTGGTTCTGCTCTTTGGCTTTTTATACTGCCTTGCAGCTTTCCTCCATTCCCAGCTGTGCATTCAAGGAGATGTTGACAAGGAGGTGGGCAAAGTAGAATGCATGGCAGTCAGTTGGCAGTAGTTATTGGTACAAAGCTGTTTAGCCAGATGCTGTAGGTCAGAAGGACCTACTGAATTAGGTAATTCATCCATATTCTGCTCAGTGTGATTAGCCAAATTGCTAGGCAAAGTGTATATCCTGGAGTGATACCAAGAGCAACATGTACCCAATGCTGAATAGAACATGGAAAGACTAGATCATCCTCCCCTGCCCCCCAAGAAGTTTCCATTCTCCATGGAACACTAAGATTCCTTCCCTTCCCTGAGAACACTGCAAATGATTTAATTGGCAAGGCAAGAGGAAGGCTCAGAAACCTGTGCAAGCCACCCAGGAATGAAGGGAAGAAAGAAGAGAAAAAGCAAGGTGAAGATTTTATTACTGTCTCAGGCAAGAACTACTGATAATTAAACTTCTGTCTCTCCACTTTGAAATCCTGGGTTCTTGGTTTGCATGCAGTTTATAAAACTTAGAGAAAGCATGAATCCATCAGCCCCAAATTTATATAGCATAGTTCATCAAAAGATAGTAAGGTTATGATTTTAGTCCATTTGGTTCTAATCCAGCAATGTTTGCTAAGTGACAGACATTGTGCTGATGTTAAAGGTGTGGGGACAAGGAAGAAGGCCTGTAAGAAGTTCGTATCTGCTGGAGGATGTTAACCATAAACAAACAAAATTAATATGAAACTGAAAGAAATATATGGTAAATGTAGTTGTGATTAGACATAGAAGAGTTTGACCAGCAGAATATCTTTGGAGAGACCAAAAAAAAAATACTTTGGATGAACTGTTTGGAGTAAGGGAGTAAGACTGCAAAAGCATACTCTGTTAACAATGGATGGATTTCTACATTACCTTAAAGGGAAAGTGAATCTTATTAGCCAAAGGGTGCTTTATACCTGGACACTATGGGGGACTTGATTATATGCTTTTGGGGAGCAGAAGCTGGGCAGAGACAAACACCTTTGAATAGCTCGGAGAGAAAAGTTTTTTAAGTCAATAGGAAGCAGGAGTCTGGTCGGAGGAAGAGACCTGTCTACCAAAGAGAAGCAGAGGGGAGCATAAAGGTCAAATGATGCACCATGGTGTTTGCAATATACAGGTGTGCTGCATAACGACCTTTAGGTCAACCACGCATCACATGTATGATGGTGGTTCCGTAAATCATAATGGACCTGAAAAACTTCGGTCTCCTAGTCATACTAGCCATTGTAACATCATAGCACAAATGCATTAGTCATCTGTCTGTGGTGATGCTGGAGTAAACAGACTTACTGCATTGCCAGTCATGTAAAATACAGCACCTACAATTATGTATAGTACATACTACTGTATAATGACGATAAGTGAGCATGTCACTGGTTTATGTATTTACTATACTACACTTTTCTCATATTTTAGAGTGTGTTCTTTCTGCTTATAAAAAAAGTAAAACAGTAAGTTTTGCTGTAAAACAGAAAGTCACGTTACACTGGCAGCAGCCTCATACAACTTGTGTTTTCTCTGTGTTTAATTTAATCTCCTATTGTTGTGTACAGTAACACACTATACAGGTTTGTAGCCTAAGAGCAACAGCTATAACATATAGCTTAGGTGAGTAGTAGGCTATACAATCTAGGTTTGTATAAATGCATTCTGCGATGCTCACAATGATGAAATCACCTAACAATACATTTATCAGAATGCATCCCATTGTTAAGCAGTGCATAACTATAAATAGTCTCCCTTGTTAAGCATCTCAAAGAAGTCTTTGCTAAAATAGACAATAGTTAATATCATTTTTGTGTATCTTTTTGAAGAATTTGAAACCCTACTTGAAGTTCTGTTTTTGGTTAGTGGTAAGAGGGTGAGCAAACCAGCGTGTGCAGACTCTGTTACCACTAACATCTGGCTTGTGGAAATGGACTCCTAGCTGGTCCCCCGCTTTCACCCTTGCTCTGCAATGGTCTTTTCTTTACCACGTAGCCCAAATGATTCTTTTAAAACATAAGTAAAATAGCAGGAGATCTCTGTTCAAAAGTCTCCAATAGCATCCATTTCATTGAAAACAAAATCCACTTTCCTAGCCATGGACAAGTCCCTACTTGATGGCTCCCTGGCTGCTTCTCTGACCTCATTTCCTGGCGCTGCCCTAATTTTCACTCTGCTGCAATGTCATTTGCTTCTCTTTGTTGCTTGAACCCTTGAAGCACTTTCTCATGTCAGACATTTGCTGTGCTAGATTATCTTCTTTTGGACATCCCCCTAACTCATCTTTCCTTTCTTTTGTATCTTTTCTCACATGCCATCTCCTTGTTGATAACATCCTCACTTCCCCTTTCTTACTAACTGGCTTTCTTTAATTTATACTTTATATATTTATTTATTATCTGCCCTGCAATGTAGAATGCAAATCTCACAGGAGCATGAGTTTTGTCAGTGTTGTGGTGCTATATTTCCAAAGCCTAGAATTGTTCTTGGCATAAAATAGGCAATTGATAAATAAATGTGGAATGAATGGATGAATGAATAAGTGATTAAATGAATGAATGAATGAATGAGTGAATGAAGCTGTACAGGGAGAGACCATAGCGTAAAACAAGAAAACAAACAAAAAAACTTGAATTAGTGACTTGAATTAGAGCCAGCAACTAAGGCTCCTTGGAGGACTACTAATAATAGTGATGGGCAATTCTTTCCAAATAATCTTATTTTATTTGGGGCTTAACACAAGGCCTAATCAATGATGTGCTGTGTTTTATTAAACAAGCCTTCCTGAAGGATGTGGAGGGCAGAAGGTGGGTCTCGCCTCTTTCTGGGGGGATGCACAATTGGCCTTTGGACAATGGAATTTCAAGCCTGGGAGCCCTGGGAAGACAATTTAGGCAAGGGTGCCATCATCTATGTACCAGGCCTTCCTGTCCTTTTATGCCATGGGGCTCAGGTCACTTCCTATTCAGGTGACTGACTAAGGTCAACTGGGAGCATAGAGAATAGAATGTAGTTGGGACAACTCAGGGAGCACAGCAGAGAAGGAAGAAAAGTGAAAGAGGAAAATCAAGTAGTGAAGCTAAGAAAGGATGTTAGAATAAGTATGATAAAGAAAAAGCATCCAGGAGAAATAAAATGGGAACCTAGAATTCACTCACTATTTCTCTTCTAGGGCATTACTCTTGCCTGCTTCTCTCTTCTCCTTCCTATTTTGTATCACCAACCAGAAGAAGAAACATAGAAGTTGATTGGATATTTTTCTTGCTAGATCACACGATACTTAGACTGCAATTTAAATCTTAGAAAATAAGAAACAACAAATAAACTTCCAGCCAAGATGGAGGTGTAGGTAGACACACTGTGCCTCCTCGCACAACCAAATTAAGGACAACAAACATTTAGAAACAAACAAACAAAAATACAGAACTGAGAAAACTGAACTGTTTGGAAGTCCAACAACCAAGGAGTTAGACACATTCATTCAGTCCAGTAGGAGGGGCAGAGTCAGGTGCCTGGTGAAGAGGGGTCACGGCAAAGGCTTGTGGACCCCAGTGCACAAGGCAGCAGCTGACGGACCCTGGGCACGAGGTGGCAGTGGACAGACCCAGAAAGGGGCACAGGGCAGCTGGCTGACTGCGTGGTCCCACATTCACACGCAGACAAAACAGGCGAAGTTGGGGAGCGAGACAGACTGCACAGCCTAGGGGCCCAGCTCAGGAACATAAAGCCTTAAACCACCTACTGAAAACACCTATGGGTGCTGAGACTCAGGGAGAGACTCCCAGCCTCAAGTGAGAGTTCATTGGAGAGATCCACAGTGTCCTAGAATGTAGAGAAGCCCACCCACCTGGGAATCAGCACCAGAAAGGCCCAGTTTGCTTGGAAGAAGCAGCAGAAGGGACTGAAATCCAAAAGAGAGCCAAGCAAGCACGAGTGTTCCCTCTTGGACCCCGCTCCTACCTACAGTGTCACAACCCAGCAACTGGGCTGACCCACCCTCGTGACACCTAAGGCTCCGCCCCTTACTACATAACAGGTACAACAAGACCAAAAAAAAAAAAAAATGGTCAGAATGGAAGAACAGACCAAAGCCTCAGAGCAAATAGTTTTAAGTGATGAAGAGATAGCCATCCTATCAGATGCACAGTTCAAAGCACTGGTCATCAGGAAGCTCACAGAATTCATTGATTTCAGTCAAAATTAGATGAAAAAAATGAAGGCTACACTAAGTGAAATGAAGGAAAATGCACAGGGAACCAATAGTGATGGGAAGAAAACTGGGACTTAAATCAATGGAATGGACCAGAAGAAAGAAAGAAACAACCAAGCAGAAAAGAATGAAGAAATAAGAATTCAGAAAAATGAGGAGAGGCTTAGGAACCTCTATGACATCTTTAAAAGTTCCAACATCCGAATTATAGGGGTACTAGAAGGGGAAGAGGAAGAGCAACAAGTGGAAAAGTGATTTGAACAATTAATAAAGCAGAACTTCCCCAATATGGCAAAGGAAATAGACTTCCAGGAAGCTCAGAGAGTCCCAAAGAAGCTGGACCCATGGAGGAAGAAACCAAGGCACATCATAATTATATGACCCAAGATTAAAATGAAGGAGAGAATTCTAGAAGCAGCAAGAGATAAGGGGACAGTCACCTACAAAGGAGTTCCCAGCAGACTGTCAGCTGATTTCTTAAAAGAGAACTTGCAGGCAAGAAGGGGCTGGAAAGAAGTATTCCAAGTCATGAAAGGTAAGGATCTACATCTAAGATTGCTCTATCCAGCAAAGCTTTCATTTAGAATAGAAGGGCAGATAAAGTGCTTCTCAGATAAGGTCAAGTTAAAGGTGCACATCATCACCAAGCCCTTATTATATGAAATGTTAAAGGGACTTATCTAAGAAAAAGAAGATAAAAAACATTTATAGTAAAATGACAGCAAACTCACAATTATTAACAATCACACCTAAAACAAAAACAAAGTATGCAAACAACTGGAAAAGGAACAGAATCACAGAAATGGAGATCACATGGAGGGTTAGCAACAGGGGAGTGGGAGGAGAACAGAGGGGGAAAAGGTACAGAGAATGAATAGAATAGATGCTAGGTAGAAAATAGACAGGGGGAGGGCAAGAATAGTATGGAAAATGTAGAAGCTAAATAGCTTATGACACATGGACATGAGCTAAAGGGGGGGATGTGGTGGGAGGGGGTGTGCAGGGTGGAGGGGAATGATGGGGGGAAATGGGACAACTGTAATAGCATAATCAACAAAATAAAATTTAAAAAAGAAAAAAAGAAACTACAAATAGTATACATGATAATGATAGTGATAATAATGGCTATTGAGAGTTGAGTGCCTCCACTTACTAAGTTCAGTAGAAGGTCCTTTCTACTTGTTAGCCCCAATCCCTACAACAACATTGTAAGGTGGAGATTACCCCCATCTTACATATTAAGAAACTGAGGTTTGAGAAACACTAAATAAATCTAGAACTGTGGATGCTTGGAACATTCCTCTGTGCTATTTTCTCTCTCAGAAGCTGATGTGCAGCCTTGAGTAGAGTTGATAGTCATTCTAAGCAGCAATGAATTGAAGGAAAGTACAAAAGCTACAAGAACCAGATTCTAATTATTTTTTAGACAATATAATAGTGTGTGACATTGTGCTTTAACAAACGGCAGTTTGAAATTAAGGGAATGAATGAAAATGTCAAAAATTAATGAGAGCATAGAGGGTAGTGATGTGTGCATGTATCATTTCCCCCACCCAATCTTACCTAAATCACATGTCAGAATGACAATAGTGCCTATTTAAGAAGTGTGAATTATCGGACATAAAGGGACTTACTTTGCTGGGGGGGGGTGCGGGGGGGAGGTTTAAGTCTTAGAACTGCAGCAAGCTCTGAAGTCAGTTACTGGGCAGAGAGAGAAAAGAAAAAAAAAAAAGAAGATGAGAGAGAACATCTCAAGGGGATTATGAGAAAACAAAAATCTGTTCTAAAACCAACCCCTGATTACTCCTCATCAAAGAGCCCAGAGTGAAGGATGGGATATCAAAATGCAAAAACACAAGCACACGAAAACACAACAATCTCAGGACCTCTTTTCAATTTCCTCTAGCAAATCTGCTTGGAAGACTGTCAGTCTATGTTTTACTTCTGTGTCTTTTCTCTCCTTTTCCTAACATGAAAGGAATAGATAGAGTGAGCTCACATTATCATAAGATTTTCGTATAGTATGATAAAGTTTTAGTTTTTTGCAGTTTTAGGTGGGGGGAAATCATGTTCTCCAATTCTTTGTGTGTGTGGCTGAAGGCTGTCTGACCTATCAGGTGACCACATAAGAAGCCTGCTAATTCATCCATTAAAAGATTTGTCAAATAAACAGCCCACCACACATGAGCTGCTGTAGGTTTCAGAGGAAAGAAGCCAAAACAAACATCAGTGGGGCCCTGGATTTGGATCACTGGAATAAAAGGAAAAGAGATTTCTGAGGTGCCTTGCTTGTATTATCTCTTCCCAGGCTGCTGCTCTTGGCATTGATTGTTATGAGGCCAAGTGGCCAGATGAAGTTCCTGGTTGAGAAGACCAAATCATTCACTCAACCCTTACTTCTTTTAATTCTTTGGACCATTTGCTCATCCATTTGCTCATCAACTATAGCTGACTTTCTCTAAAACTTAGGTCTGAAGGGAGTTTTAAAGAATGATGAAGAGTCTCAGGCTAACTAGATTAATTTGCTATTACTTTGAATATGAAAGAAATGTTTTTTCTTACTATAGCTGGTAAGTCCTTGACAAAAGGAGATGAATAACCCAAGATCCCCTAACATCTGAAAGCGTAAGCTTTCACCTATTTTAGTTCTTATCATACTGTAGTGTGACTACCTGTTAATGTTTTCTACTCAGCAGTCAGCTCCGTGAAGTCTTATGTCCTAGCACCCAGCATAGCTCTTGGCAAATAGGAGGAACTTGACGAATATTTGTTGAGTAAATTGAATGAGATTGGGCAATTTCCCATGATGTCAGCCCATGAGGTCTTTTTCTTGAGGTAGCTCAACTCAGCAGCTCCTCTGGAGCATTCTAGAAGGATGAGTGAGTGCCTTGGAGGCAGACTGCCTCTCATTCATCCCTGTATTGGGAGGACACTGTTTGCTTAAGGAATGAATGAAGGTCTGTATTGCTCAAGGAGGGGGTGTGTTTGAGAGATAACCTTTTGGGGTAGTCCCACCCCATCCTCAGCTTAGAAGGTCCTCAGGAGATTGGCAAAGGATGTGTCACATAGATGCCTGGCTTTTGTTGCAAACATCCAGAGGAGCCCAAGTGGGGTGCTTTCTACAGGCCACACTGAGCTGCTAACAACAGCTCAATAACTTAAGGAGGTGGTCAGTGGAGCAAAGAGGCTAAGCCCTGTTAGCCAGTCTGGGACAGAAATAACAGGAGGAGAAGGAATGAGATTAGCTATACTACTTTATTACTGCAACAAAACCACCCAGAAAACACAAGGCCTACTGTTGGTGATGACAAAAACAGGAAATGGACAAAACTGATAATAAGATGAAGACATAAATGAATAGTTCAATGATAAAAAATAGGGCCAAGCTCATACATGTACAATGATTCTACCTTACCTAAGACAATTCATAAAAATAAATTCAATATAAACTTGAATTAAATATGATAACTGAAAACATAAGTTATAAGAAAATATAAGAGGGTCATTTTTATCTGATCGCTTGAAAGAGAAACCATTTCTAAGTACAGAAGCAAAACCAGAAAGTGAATTTCAAAAAAGCACCTTAAATGTACTGTATTAGAGTAATAAAGCTTCATTTCCTTCTTTAAGACTTCATTTCCATGTTTTGAACAATTCTCATGACTGTTGAAATCAGAAAAAATAAAAACATGTTTTTAATAATTAAACCAAAGTGAGAAAAGTTACGCATTTGTTCTGTAATACTTCACACCTGACAAAACATACCCCCTCCTCACCTTAGGTTGCCTTTTTTGGTGCTTGCTATTCAATTTTCAACCTATCTTTAAAAAATTGCATAAACACATATGTGGAGGACTAAGGAAGGCTGAGAAAATGCACAGCGCAATTTATCTCTGGTCCTGGGGCTCATCATGAAATGATTTATAGTCTTCGATGTCCGCTTTCCTAATTATCCCAATGTCTGAGTGTTTTGGTCTTGAGAAATTCTTCTTTAATTGGTCTTAACAGCGTATGTTTTCCTTTGTTTCTTTCTCTTTCTTAGCATGGCCTTCAAAGCTTCCTGTGGTCCCAGCCCATGTCCCTTTGACACACATACATGTAACATACTTCATCTACCTTTACTATACCTAAAACATCCATTTGCTTTACACTTCATATTGTTTTCTGTGCTTGGATTTTTATTTTTCCCTCTTTTCCATCTAACAAACCCCACTCATTCTTTAAGAACCAATTCAAAAGGGATTTATTATGTCATCGCCTTTTCCCTAATGCCCTCTGTTAGAGGGCACCTCTTCTCACCTCAGCTCCTGAAACAACATCCCCACATGCCCATTGTCCCTGTTATCACATTACCTGCGTTAGATGAGCATGAGTTATACCACTCACTTAACACCTTCAGGACAGAAACCATGTCTAATTCCTGTCTCATTCAGCTTTGTAACCCCAAAACCTTGTGCAGTGCCTGAAGTAGTCTAGATAAGCACTTGTTTTATGAATGCATACATGCATGAATGAATAGAGGAATGAATGAATGACACTGTGAATGGTAAAATAAAAACTGGTTATTACATTCCTCCATGGAATAGTCTTTCTTTCTTTTTTTTTAGATTTTTTAAATCTTTTTTTTAAAGATTTTATTTATTTATTTATTTTAGAGAGGGAAGGGAGGGAGATAGAGATAGAGAGAGAGAAAGAGAGAGAGAGAAACATCAATGTGCGGTGGCTGGGGGTTATGGCCTGCAACCCAGGAATGTACCCTGGCTGGGAATCGAACCTGGAACACTTTGGTTCCCAGCCCGCGCTCAATCCACTGAGCTATGCCAGCCAGGTCTTTAATTCTTTAAAAAGTATCAAATGATTCCTTAGAAAGTTGGCCTCTCACGAAAATAATTCCCACTTGAAGTCGAATTTGTTTTATGTCTCATTTTTTGACTACTTGTACAATGGAATTGCTACATCTAGAATTTAAAATACAGGATTTACCATTAAGTATTCATTAAAAAGGTCAAAGAAAATCTCAGTCTTTGGGTTCTAGTTCTTGCTGCTGCATGTTTAAATGTTCAGGTGTTTCCAGTTATTTGGAAGTTAATAATTAAACCCTTGAGGTTTCTCTTATTTGTCTGGATTATTTATTTATTGTTTGTTTATTTATTTTATTCCTACAGCAATTAATACACTCTTCTTGTAATTCCAAAGAGAAAGCTTTCAGAAAGCTTCCAGTGTAGGTAGATACTATGTTTTTAGTGAGTAACTGACTTAACCACAGAAATTTGCTCACTGTATGTAATAGGCTGCTAGATTTGCTTCCTTTCTGGAAGACCAACCAAAAAGTTTTTGCAAATGTAAGGACATTGGAGGTGAAGGGCCAGACTGAAAGGGCCAGTTTATAAACTGGTGATTAATAGGTAACTTTTACGGAGGGTTATCCTGGGCTAGACACTGTGCCAAGTTCCTATCACCTGTTACCTCATATTCAGTGTTCACAATAGCCCTGCATCACACCCATTATCATTGATATTATTAATCTATCGTTATTCACAGGTAATAAAATAGAGCCTAAGAGAAGTTAAATCACTTGCCATAGCACTCATAACTAGTAAATAAAAAGAGGTATTGCTGAAGCTCTGCAGATTCCAAAGCCCTTGTTCTCTTCACTAGACCCCATTATTCATGACAGTAGAAATTTGGTAAGTCAGTAGGGCCTGATAACGGGTTTTTATCAGAGTCCTGCAGGGCTCCTTAAATACTTTATTCACCATGAAAAAGCAAGTCCTCTGGTGTCCAGGGTTTCCCTTAGGTAGACTGAGTAACTGATCTCCTTAAGGGCCATTCCCTCAAGGGAGTGGTTGTGAGCCGTGCCAGTCTCACCCAAGGTCTCCTGCACAGGAAGAGGATGCCGTCTGGGCTATTCTGCAATTAACTCAAAGTTTTTGTTTTTCTCAACAGCCCAGAATTTCCAGCTGTCCCATTTTCACAGACCAACCTTTCGGTCTTTTCTGCTTTCATAGATTCTTTTTTGTTTGTTTGCTTCTCATTTGCTTATTTGGGATGGAATGAGGAAAGACCATGTCCAGACTTTCCATGTGGGTCAGAGATGGTAAAGAGAGCCCTGTCCCTGCAGAGTCCTTCAGGGCAGAGCCTGACAGAGAGTTAACCCGATTTTATATACCTACTCACAAACAAATGAATGAAGTCTTTACTAGCAGCTGTAACAGCAACAACAAAAAGCTTCTGCACTCCCACAGCCCTGCTGGCCTTGAACCTGGAGGTATCTAGAAACAATCTTTGACGCTATTGCAGGCAACTAAATTTCACCTGCTCAGGGCCATAAAGATAGTCCTGAACACAGCAGGGAAGAACATAGGGATTATCTCTGGACCTTCATCCACACCCCTCACTTGGGCAATGTTGTGGTATCAGTTGCCAGCTGATAAAAGCTTTCCCTTATCACTTTCCTACAAGAAAAATTTGCCTCTTGACAGATGAAGTGAGGAATTCACCAGTTCTAATTTAGTGTTGAATATTTATTTCCTCTTGTGTAGTTCTATTTCATACATTTTTCTCTTCCCAGTTAGAATTGATGCATTACATAATCAATCAAGCATTTAATGAGATATCCTCCATTCCAGACACTGTCAAATATAAACTCTGGTTGCCAATGCATGTTTTATTTACCTTCTTCACCTAGGTAGCTTGTAGTTTGAGTCCAACAACACCTAGAGCTTTGCAGGCCAGTCAAGTTCAAATGAACATTAGAGAACCACAATATTCATCTTTCCTCTTATAGTTCTTCCCTCCATTCCTTCCCTCAGCCCTGGTCTGCTAGAAAGTATTTTTGCTCTCTCAGTTCTTATTCCTCCATGATTGTAAAGGAAATTCAGTGTTTGTCCGCTTGCACCTAGCTTTTATGATGTAAAGTAGGGAAAGTGGAGAGAGAGGGAGAGGGAAAGGGAGAGAGGGAGAGATAGAAAGAAAGAGAGAGAGAGAGAATGAGGAACTGAGACAGAGAAATTGAGAGAGAGTCTAGGGAGGAAGGGAGGAAAGGAGAAGGAACTCAGAAAGCTAGGACCAGAGGAGGCTGTGTGCACAGAAAGCTGGAATGTTGAGGGTAAGGCTTTGTTTTATTTATGTAGTTTAAAAGATTTTATTTATTTATTCTTAGAAAGAAGGAAAGAAAGGGAAATCAAACTGGTGAACACCCAACTGACTGAGATATACCCAACCAACTGAGCTACACCAGTTAGAGTTAGAGTAAAGCTTTGAAAGTGCAAAAGGTTCGTGAGTAGCAATAGGTGTGTAAAAGAGCTGGAGAGATGAGAACAAGAGTTTTAAGAAGGATTTCTGAAGGTTATAAATTAGGTCTTCTTCCTTAAAAATTTCTCAAGATACACAGTAATGATTGCAATACTTTTTAATTTATATTGGTGGGTACACAGTGTTTCTCTGAATAGAATAGCAAGTCAGGAATGCGTTACATAATCATTTTACAAGCATGTATCAAACACCTATTTTGTTGTAAGGATGCAAAGATAAGCAAGGTAAGAACTTTGGTGTTAAGAATTTTACAACAGGTGTCTCCCTTCCTACCTGGATTGATAGCCAGAACTTTGCCCTTCTTGGCTCTTTGCCTGATGGATGGACCTGTACCCAGCAGGAAAGAGAACAAAACAAATTCAAGGTTCTTGGCCTGGGAGGGGTGGACTATAACCCACAATGCTAGATGGAACTGAAAGTCAACTTATTTTAACCTCTCTGTTCTACAAGTAAGGAGACTGATGCTCAGAGGTGAAGTGGCTCACCCAGGGCCATGGTGCAGCAGGACCCCAACAGGGACTGGAGACACCTTGCCATCTGTCTTCCCTCACAGTGGGGCTCTGTGGCATTACTGGGGTGAATCTGAGACCCCTGCAGAGAATCCCATCTCACTGATCCGTAATTGCAAGTAGAGGGTGTTGTCAGGGACTGTGATAGGAGATGAATAGAAACTAGAGGCTAGAGGATGCTTGCACATTGCCTAGATATGTCACTCTATCAGCTGGAGGCTGTGTAAAGGCCTCTTGGCTGCTCTCAAATCCTGTCTCCCCTTGAATTTGGGGTTGGTACCCCCTGCATGCAGATAGAGGACTCTGATCATTCAGTGTTACCCTTTGTTGAGGGGAGAAGAACAGAGAGCTAAAGAGGCTCTGCTCTTCTCTGGAGAATATTGGTTTTACTTCCTTTCTCCACAGCCTTATCAGTGGAGGCCCACTCATTGGTGATAAACTGGCACTTGGGAAGATCAAAGTTTCATCAGGGCACAGTTCATTGTGGTGATTTATCAGCTGTGTGGGAAAGAAAGGATGGTCTGCTTGAGGTGCCACCAAAACGTTGCCTGAATGGCAGTGGAGTCAAGGAGGCTGGCCGTCTGAACATGCCCCACCTGGGCCATCAGTCAATGGTGTTGTTTGTACTGGCACCTGACTTACTTGTTCATTTGGCACATGGGAAGGAGGCATCCCACTGAGTGATAATGTGGTATGGACCAAGCCTGCCATCCTCTCTTGGAGCAGCTCAATTGCCGGAATGCACTGTCCAGACAAAAGAAGAATTGGGTGGGGGCAGATTTTGTTGTCACAAATGAGTCCTCAGAGCTGTGGGTCTGTGAGGCCCCACGACTGAAGGGGGTAAGCCAGAACTTTCCCTTTGTTGCTTTCTCTCACATGCACAGGGCCCAACCCTATGTGGCAGCACTGTGACCTGGGGCTGGCCCTGGCCTGTGGACACCCCACTGGGGTTCAGTGTAGATGATTGTCATCTTAGCCTTTCTTACTCCTCTGCCCAAAATGTAGGCCATGTCCTGAATGGATCATGTGATCCTGAATAAGCCACTAAGTTTCTCCTGCACTCAGTTACTCATCCATCACCTCAATTTAGAGCGTGGTTTATGCCACCCTTTGCCCTCACTGCCTATCAGAATTCCTGGGGAGGTTTACTTAAAATATGTATTCTGAGATTCTCTGCCAAGCAATTGTGATTTTATGGTACTGGGTGGGCCCAGATATCTGAATTTGTAACAAACTTTCAAGAAGACATTTTAATGCATATTGCTCCTCTAAATCTGTAGCATGTTGGTAAACTGAAATATTTCATTTAGTGCTAGATCATGTAATATATTGTCTTGATTTCTAATTATTTCACTCACATAATGCCAGTCTGCTTTGACTAGCATGCATGCTCCATATGAGCCAGCATTATATATATATATATGTTAACTTTTACAAAATCACCCTACAGGAGAGATTGATTAGAAAGTGTCAAGGGGAAACTTTCTAGGGTGCCAGAAACATTAGGTATGTAGGTGACACTGACTTAGTCATTTGCTAAAATTCATTGAATTCTAACACAAAGATACTTGGGATTGCATTTTACAGTATCTAAGCTATCCTAAATTAAATCAATTCACATTAAAAAACAACAACACTGATTCAAAATTCCCTTACAGACAACACTAAGGCAGACAGCATAAATCAGAAATGCAAGCAACATTAGAAAATGTGATTCATATACACAGAGAACATTTTGCCAGTTGCCAGATAGGAGGGACTTTAAGGGGCTGATAAAAAATGTGAAGGGGTTAAAAAGTACAGATTTTCACTTCTGGCCAAGATGGAGACATAGGTAGATATGCTTTGCTTCTTCACATAACCAGAAAAAGGACAACAACCAATTTAAAAGCAAAAACCAACCACAACTGCCAGAAAATTGAACTGTATGGAAATCCAACAACCAAGGAGTTAAAGAAACATTCATCCAGACCAGTAGGAGGGGAGGAGACAGGCAGCTGGCGTGGAAAGGGTGGCAAGGCCATGGCTAGAGGACCAGGAGGGTGAGGAGGTGGCTGATGGACCAGGCAGCCCCATATTCCCGTGCAGATAAACAGGGAGAAACAACCTGGGAGTGAGACAGACTATGCAACCCAGGCTTCCATCCTAGGAAACTAAAGCCTCAAAACCTCTGACTATAAAAAAATCTGTGGGGGTTGAAGCAGTGGGAGAAGCTCCCAGCTTCACATCAGAGTACACTGGAGAGACCCACAGGATCCTAGAATGTACACAAACCCACCCTCCTGGGAATCAGCACCAGAAAGGCCCAATTTATTTGTGGTTAGTGGGGTAAGTGACTGAAAGGGCAAGAGCCAAACAAGTGGCATTGTTCCTTCTCTGACCCTTCCCCCACACACAGCACCACAACACAGCCAAATGTGTTTCCTTGCCCTGACAAATACCTAAGGCTCTCCCTCTTTCAATGTAACTGGTACACCAAGACAAAGAAATATGTCCCAAATGAAAGAACAAATCAAAACTCCAGAAGAACAACTAAGTGACAAGCAGAGAGCCAACTTATCAGATGCTGAATTCAAAACACCGGTAATCAGGATACTCACAGAAATGGTTGAGTATGGATGTAAAATAAAGGAAGAAGTGAAAGCTATGCAAAATAAAATAAATAAAATATATAGTGAAGGGAAGAAAACTAAGACTCAAATCAATGATTTGGAATGAAAGGAAGAAATAAATATCAACCAGAACAGAATGAAGAAACACGAATTCAAAAAAGTGAGGAGAGGCTTAGGAACCTCTGGAACAACTTTAAATGTTCCAACACCTGAATCATAGGGGTGCCAGAAGGAGAAGAGGAAGAGCAAGAAATTGAAAACGTATTTAAAAAAATAATGAAGGAAAATTTCCCCAATCTGGTGAAGGAAACAGACTTGCAATTTCAGGAAGCTCAGAGAGTCCCAAAGAAGTTGGACCCAAGGAGGAACACACCAAGGCACATCATCATTACATTACACAAGATGAAAGATAAGGAAAGAATCTTAAAAGCAGCAAGAGAAAAGGAGGCACTTACCTACAAAGAAATTCTCATAAGATTATCAGCTGATTTCTCAAAGGAAATCTTACAGGCAAGAAGGGGCTGGAAAGAAGTATTCCAGGTCATGAAAGACAAGGACCTACATCCAAGATGAGTCTATCCAGCAAAGCCAGCATTTAGAATGGAAGGGCAGATAAAGTGCTTCCCGGATAAGGTCAAGTTAAAGGAGTTCATGATCACCAAGCCCTTTATTACATGAAATGTTAAAGGGACTTATCTAAGAAAAATAAGATCAAAACTATGAACAGTAAAATGATAACAAACTCACAACTATCAACAAGTGAAACTAAAAAGCAAAAACCAAAACCAAGCAAACAACTAGAATAGGAACAGAATCACAGAAATGGAGATCACATGGAGGATTATCAGTGGGGAGGGGAGGAGGTAGAATTGGGAAAAAGGTACAGGGAACAAGAAGCATAATTGGTAGGTACAAAATAGACAGGGGGAGGTTAAGAATAGTATAGGAAATGGATAAGCCAAAGAACTTATATGTATGACCCATGGACATGATCTAAGGGGATAATGCTGGAGAAAGGAGGGGTGCAGGGTGGAAGCAGATAAAGGAGAAAAATCAAGAAAAAAATAAGTACAAATTAATAGTTATAAAGTAGTCACATGCATATAAAAGTATGGCATAAGGAATATAGTCAATAACATTGTAATAACTATGTGTAGTGCCAGGTGGGTACTTGATATATCAAGGTGATTACCTAGTAAGTTATATAATGTCTAATCACTGGGTTATACATCTGGAAAATGGTAATTCAAAAACAAAAAAATTATTTTAAAAAATTTTGTCACTAACAATTTCTTTCTAAAATTAAGTGTGTCCTACCAATGGGAAGGCAAGCCAATCATAGTTTTAGCAAGAAGAGTGGGGACTGCCAGTGACTTTGGAATGATTCAGGGAAGCTACATGGAGGAGGAGTGTCTGTCTGTCTATCCCTTCCTAGGCTTATGTCTGATCTGCAAACCTCCAGCAACTTCCTCCCTGTGTGCCTACTGCCACCATCACCAGAATAAAGCTGTGAAGACTGCCCCATCATCATTCCAGACATTTCTCTTAGGCTGTGTTCACAAATAAAACATATATTTATTCATTCATTCCTTGAGCATCTGTGCATCAGGCCCTGGGCTGGGCACTGCAGTCACAGAAATGAATGAAAAGAAATTTCTGCCTTCAAACCACACAGCAAAGGAAGCCAGCAAAGTGTATGAGCAATTTTATGGCAGGATGTGAACCATCGATCAGTGAGATTCACAGATTCAGTGAGCCTGTAACCCAGAAGAAGAGCACATTACTTTGGGGTGGGAGGACATGGCTCCAAGAAAGGGGCTGTTTTTGGGGGTGGGCTCTGGAAAGAGGAATGGCATTATTTTTGTTGGGGTAAATGATGCAAAAGGAGGTTTAGAAAAGGGGGGAGACCATGAATTGTCTAAGGGGTTTGTACTTTATCTTAAAGCTGCAAGTCCTATTTTTTTAATTCATAAAAAAGTATGAGTGACAATCTTTGTATTTTATTTTCCTTCCCTTTTAACCTAAGGAAATGCATAGTAATTTCTATCATCCTTGTCCTGTTTGGGGTTGGACGCCCCTGGATTCTACCTCCTTCACCCCTCCCCTTCTAGTGATGAGGAAACTCAGAGGCACATCATGTGAACCTGAGGTTCTTCAAGTGCCAGCTGAATACAGAAACCCTTCTTTTTCATAATGATACCTGAGGCTCTCACATTTCTCACTGCTTTTAGTTATTTCTATACTGTCTTGTTAAATAACTGGTTCTACCAGTTGAAACATCAGTAGTAATTCATCACTCCCAAGGTGGTTTGTCTTGTAACCTCAACCACACCAAAGGGAGCTGGGAGAAAGAACATTTCCAAATGTATAAAGTCAATGCCATCAAATCATTTGTGTTTTTGACATTGTTAGGATGTATTCAGTTATGCAGTTCTTTACTTGGAAGCTGACCCACTCATCTTAAACACAGTTGGGACGAGCCTGGAATTTTCCATTTTTCAGCCCAGGGAAAATGAAAAGTAACAGCTAAGTGGAAGAGGAAGAACAACTCATAGCAAGCAGGCCAGAAGGAAAATTCAAAAGGCACAGCTGCCTGCAGCCACTGAGGAGAGTGATAAGCAGTCTCATACCTCTTCTGGGCCGTGGGGGCATTTTGTCTGGTAGAACACAAACGAAACAACCATTTTAATAGCCATCATGTGAAGGCTGATCATGATTGCTGAACTGTGTTTCATAAGACAGGAATATGTGCAATGTGCTTCAGAAAAAATGTTATCAAAATGATGACAACATAAAAATGTTGGTGATTCAGGGAAAATATTTCAGTTGTCCGGAAATTTCATTTACAAGGACCACATCAGTCTCCCATGGTGCAAATGAATGAAACAGCTCTGTGTTTCAAATTATACTGAATCTGTAGGAGTTCAATAATATAGCTGAAATGGTCTTTATAGCTAACCTTCAAATGGAATTGGAAACCTCTCCAATCCCACAGTCTCAACTCTCCTCTGTGGATAACAAAGTACTTAGAAAGGGCTCCTTTACCCCTTTTTACCCTAAGGACGAATGGCACTCACTGAGGCTGGCTCAAGAGTCTTTCTAACACCTGAGAGGAGACACCATTTCCTTCCTGCCCCTGAGGATTTCATTGCATCTCTGGGTTAGCATTCCAGAAGCACAAGTTCTTAAGTGAAGGTGCTATTACAAATGAACTGCATATACATTAGCATCTGCTAAGAGTCTGCTGTGTCCATGGTCAATCCAGCTTTGAGTAGGGAAGGTGTTGCTGGAGTGTTTGGTGGAGGTGAGATTCTGATGCTTGAGGCTGAGTAAGGCTGAGATCCTCGGTTGGTAGCCTTGAAGCTTAAAATCCAGGGAGGGGGTGAGTGGACTAAAAAAACTCTCTAGGAGTTATTATTTAGTCCTCTGAAAACACTCTATGCTGGCAAAAAGCTCTCAAGTTCTATTCTTTCAATAATAGATTATTCTCTATAATTTATAAAATGCTCTCAAACATATCACCTTTCCCCACACATACTTCCCAGTGCTTCTAAAAGCCTCTGCTTTCTTTTTGCTTTGGCTCCATTTGAAAAAACACATTGGGATGAATGGCAAGTCCATGTTTCTATTAATTCCATTGACAAAATGGAAGCCGCTTCATGGCATAAATTGTGGTTTTTCTAAAGTCTTCAGCTAACAACATCAATAATAACAACAAATTAGCAAAATCAAAAGGGGGAAATAAAAGTGTTATTTTCCTTTTTACGTGTTTACTAGCATCTTTCAAATTCTTTTCATCTTGTTTCTGACAAATGGTTTGCTAGGCAAGGTTCAAACGCTTGTGCTCAAGTTAGGGTTTTGGATTATTGCTTAGCGCTGCCCTCTGTTTCCCTGGCCTTCCTTTGAACGGAATCATTGCAGCTCAACAGAGCAGAGACATTCACTCAGGCTACTTAACATCTTCATGCTTGTCTTCCTTGACTACAGCACAAGGCTGGCATGCCTCTCTCCTGGGTGGTATATGGCCAGGGACACAGTCTGTGAAAGCACCCTTTAAAGTAGAATCCTCCCATCATGTCAAGACAAGGTTCATTATCCAGGACAGTAATGAATTGCAACTCACATGGCTAGAACCTGCCCTTTCTACTCTTTGAGGAATTGTTAGAATTAATTTCCAAACCAGAAAACTTGCAGAGACCATCTATACATTTTTGGGAGTATAATGTCGAGTTCCATGCTTCTTACCACTTCATGCAAAAGTGTCTCCCTTGAGAAATGGTGCTGTTAGGGTTACTGGATGTGCCCCATTAGCTATTGAGATGGGGTATTGCCTGGAGCAAGAGCATGAAGAATATCAGGAAAGTCCATTTGCTTCTGCTCTTTACTTGAAATGTTTTCTCTGTGCACTTATTCTAATTTCAGTGTATTTGTAAAAGGATAATGAAACAGTCAGCTGCTGCTGGTGGGGATTCCTGAGGGCATTGTTACAATCAGTCCCATTGTGTGAAAAGATATGGTCAGTCACACTTCTTGTCACTGTGCACATTTTTAGTGGCTAAAACATTTCCATTGGAGGGGGTGGGCAAGGGACTCTATAGTGTCTGTGGTATGAATGCAACTATCCTAACATTTACAACCTCGAGAGTCTGTGGATTTGGGTGGATTCATTATTTGCCTTTCATCTGCTTTGCCAAACTCCCAGCTGGCTGGTATTTCCACCTCCCTCTTGTCCACTGCAGCTGGGGATATGTCTGGCTTTTCAGAGTTTGGAACTAATCATTAACTCTGTGGGGGAGGTTATCGTTTTATGTTAATATCATTGCAGGGGGCTTTGAGATGCTACAGTCTGATAAGACCTGAGGCTGTTCTCCTGGGGGCTCCCAGAGAATGGCACCTTGACCCCACACTGGGACAGACCTAGTGTCCTGAGGAGGAAATGCTTTGCAGTGAGGGCAGAGAGAGCACCCTGTCCTTAGTCTGGCTTCCTGCTCTAACACCAGGAACTTTAAGCAGCCAAAATCCTTTAGGCGATGAGGTTCAGGTTTCACATAGAGCTGTCCTATTTGTCAAAAATAAGCAGCCTGTTCGCATATATCTTGGACTACCCCTCTGGGCTGCCTGAGGACACCTTGCAACCTGTTGTGCAACCTGCTTGTTGTGAAGAGTTATGGGAAGAACAATTTGAGAAAGATGTCCAAAGTCAGTAAGCTGAAACTGTGTTTTGAGAGTTCTTTGGGGGCAGATGCCACATGGACTCTGGGGGGCAGGGAGAGGGGTTAAGGGGTCAAATGGAAAGGATGATGTGGTCAAGGAAAAGGACTAAAGTGGGAGAGAGAGCTCTCCTAACTTTGCCTTTGAGTGGGTGAGCACTTTAGCGCAGGGACAGCACCCAGGCCTATGGAACCCTGATGGGGCTTAAGGACATGCTTCCCTCTGACTATGGCTATCACAAATAGTCCAAGTGAGGCAAACAGGACTGAACTGGAAGCTTGGCGCTCTGAGTGTACATGCCATTTTAGATATACAGCAAAGATCTCTGGTTAGTTCCAACTTTTCAACCTTTCTCAGCCTTTAATATTAATATGAAAGCCATCAAACTGGTGAAAAACATTAGTATGAAATGCTGCCCCCCCCGCCCCCACCTTTCCATGGCCTAAGCCCCAGATTTTCCACATCTGTCTACCCTCCTGGTCAGCTCTTCCTCCTGTCTCTAATTGCTCAGGGACTGTCTTTTCACCTATTCAAGCAATCCTGACCCCCAAACAAAGCCTGCTTACTAGGAAAGATCCTAAATCAAGATCATTCACACTAACAAGGTCAATATGTTACCTTTTCCAATAATATTGGCATAATTATCCTTATTAGGGAACAAAATCTCTGAAAAAGAAAACATGTAACTATAGACTTTTGAGAGAAGTGGAACAGCATTTAGTGAGTGCCTACTATGTCCCAGGGATCATGCTGTGCCCATGATCTGATTTAATTTTCATAACCATTCTCTGAGGAGATAGTTTTATATCTGTTTACCCAAGGAGGAAAATGATAGTAATCTCTTTAAAACTACATAATGGTTTGGCCTAAAATGGCTTCGGACTTCATCGTTAGACCCCAGGTTCATCAGAATCCAGGGTTAAGTGGAGGTATCCCAGAGCTCCCCCCAGGAAGCTGAGCAAGTGAGGAGAGTCTAGGCCTTCTTCTTAGCTTCCCCAGAGCAATGCTATTTGCATACATTCTGAATATTTGATTTCAGAAAAGCTTCTGTACTAAGAGTTCAACTAAAATGAATTTTTAAAAGAACTTCTTGGGAAAGGGAATCTTTTGGAGGGGCATAACATGGCCATATTCACCTTTTAAATTATCAGCCTGGGCTGTGTGGAGGATGGATGGAGTCATAAAACAACTCTCCAGGGGAGAGGCACAGAAAACCTGAATTCAATGGGAGGCAAGAGGAGAGATGTGAGAAATGCCAAGGCCAGTCTCCTAGACCCGGTGACTCCAGGCATGGTCTCAGCATCATTGGGGAAATTGTGAGAAATGCAATCTCTCAGGGCCCCACTCTAGATCTACTGGCCCAGAATCCCAATTTTTACAAGATCCCCCAGCTGATCCACATGCCATCTGAAATTTCAGCAGCTCTGTCTAGGACTGCCTGACTGGCAGCATGGAATGAAAAAAGCCTATTCTCTGACCCCATGTTTAGACATCACAAAATAGGCAAGGCCTTTCAGAAAGGTGCTTCTCCCTCAGCAGCTCCCTCAACATGTGGTTATGGCAAGGGCATTCTGGTGTCATGGCATCTATTTAAAGGAGCCAGTGATGATGGCATTGATGTTCTACTTCAGGCATATTATGAGAAGGCTGAGTTCTTTGAAAAAGACAATAATGCTGGGAAAAGTAGACAGCAGCAGGAAATATGAGATGAATGGTTTCCACAAAAAAAAAGCCATGGGCATGAGTCTATAAGAGCTGAGCAGAGCTTTTGAGGACAAGATATTGTGGGCATCACTCATTTACAGGGTTGCCAGGAGTCAAACCTGACTCAATGGCAGGTAACACACATTTGCTTTTTTATTATACTCTCCTTTTCTCTGTTGGAACAGATTTTATCAAGCACCCAGGACCGCTTTCCCTGACTTTGCATGTCCTACAGATTTGGCCCATTATAAACCTTATATTCCTAGGCTAATTTTGACTTTTTTTAAATTAGATGCTTTCTTGTCTAATGTTTCTTTCCCTCAGGGCTTGCTAATTTAAGCTATAATGCTGATGGCAAATGATACTCAGATATTTTACTTTTTTAAAGAAACATTTCAGTATTAACAGAACCTTAGTTCAAAGTTATTACAGATGAGACTTTTTTAAAGAAACATTTCAGTATTAACAGAACCTTAATTCAAAGTTATTACAGATGAGACTATTTCAAGCATCAAGTTAATGAGGAAACACTTGGAAGCAGGTGGTTTTTAAGATCCGCTAAAGTAAACAGCATCATCTCCTATTGCTCTTTCTTGTACTCCTAAAATTCTAGATCTGAAAGTACTATATTCACTTATGCCTAAATTGCTACACCTCAGTTCCCCTGCTGCCTCCAGACTGAGCTAGGTGCCCCCACCTGTGTGGTCTCCTTGGGCGTACTTCCATCACAGTGTGCTATCACACTACACTCTAATAATTGATTTATATGTCCCTCCCACGCTTGATTCTGTGTCTTTTTATCTTGGTACCCTCAAAGCATAACAGAGCACCTAGCTCATACCTGAGGCATAATAAATATTTGTTAAATGAGTCAATGAAAGAATGTGTGACTGTGGATGAGGCTTGTTTGGGGGGTAGGATGGGTTTGGGGAAGCAGCATAGTAGTGCACTGAGCAGTAGGAGTGCATTTAGCAGTAGAGGATTAGTAGAGGATTAGACTCAGGCTGAGATCAGGGAGCTAGTCTGTATTCTGCTGTGGGTGTTGAATATCTCTGAATTATAGTACTCTTAATACCCCAATGTACCCTTCTGGCGAGTATGAGCTAGAACATTCCTCCCCACCTGAAATTTATGAGCAAGCATTGAAATCTGCTGCTCAGTGTTTTTGCTTGAAGAAACTTGCACACCACAACTGTAAACTGGGTCTGGTCACTTATTTTTACTTTTGTGTGTGTTTTATTATTAATCGAAGATAAAATTTTAATTTGCCTTTGCTTGTTGAACAGTTGGAGTTCAAGGAACAATAGACTTGCCCCTAGCACAAGTCAACTCTGCCAGCACTGTTTGCGGAGGGGTTCCCACCAGGCTTAAGAAATGATGCCCTTTTACACAGTCTAACCACCCCAAACAAATTCCATGGCAGTACAAGGGATGTCAAGAATACCAAAGGAGAAAATACTTTTGTTGTACTTTACAGCTCAAAGGATACATTCCTCCCCACATTTATTTCAATAATCTCTCTACAGAAAGAGGAAACAAAGATCCCTGGGAACAAAGAGTAAAAGACTATGTGTGTACATGACCGCCACAAGTGTTTTCTGTTTGTTTGTTTTTGGTGTTCGTCTCAATGATCCTTTGTTGTGGCAAACACAGACTATAATTTATCTTGATTGGCAGGCGGACCTTGTGATTTATCTTTTATTTCTTCTCTTCTAATGATCCTCTGCACAGCCTACTGATGATCTTTTTCTTGCCCTTTACCCTCTATAAAACACCCCTGAAATTTTGTTTTCACTTTTTGTACTTCCAACTCACACAGTGGCCATCTCTTTTCTGTAAGTAAGCTCCTTGTTTTTTCACAGCACCACTTAATGTATAACATTATTACTGTATTAATGTATAACATGTATAATCCATGGTTATATGTGGTTACACATTGGTCTTTTCTGGTCATTATCCCATATGTATTATATAAGAGTATTGAGAGTCTTAATTTTAAAAAAAAAGCTCAAAATTTATTTTCAGCCTTTTCTTTTCCATGGCATGGGGACACTGCTTGGCTTACCAGAAACCACAAGTGAGTCACTCATATCAATCCGGATCATGTTTCCTGCTCTCCAATACAAGGACCATAGCCTGCCCCCCTCTCAACACAGGAGAGAAATACCCTAATGTCATCGTCTGGTTATCAGAATTTAATATCATGCACATGGTCCAGACCAAAGTGATCTGAACGTGAATGGAGGCCCTGGAAGTTAATGTTCACTGAAAGGAAGGAGGCACAAGGACCCACTTTGTCTCTTTCATAATGTTTCTTAGAGACAATTCCAACTTTAGTTATATTACTTTTTGTTAAAATTTTTATTTATTTATTTTAGACAGAGGGAAGGGAGTCAAACTAGTGACTATTTGGTTTATAGGCCAGTGCTCAATCCACTGAGCTATACCAGCCAGGGCTATTTATTTTTAGAGAGAAAGGAAGGGAGGGAGAAAGAGAGCAAGAGAAGCATCAATGTGTGCTTGCCTCTCACACAGCCTCAACTGGGGACCCGGCCTGCAATCCAGGCATGTGCCCTGACTGGGAATGGAACCGATAACCCTTTGGTTAACAGGCTGGCACTCAGTCCATTGAGACACACCAGGCAGGGCTAGTTATACTACTTTTCATTTAAGAAACTTCACTGGATTTCTCCAGCATCTGCTATAGCTTTCATGCTGATTCTCACAATAATATTGTTTCAACTATAACAATTTTTGACCAACTGGAATCTAAGATTGACTTACACAAGGTCAAGTAGGACTGTGATGAAGAATATTTTTTCAAGTTTGTTTCATGTCTTGAGTTAAATTTATATCTAGGTTAAGATTAATAATATTTTGTGAACTTGTTTACCACTACCATTTAATCAATGTAGTTGATCCAAGGATCTTTCAACACAAAAGTGGGTGCCTGGCTATGGTGTGTACTCACGGCAAGGCAACAACACTTAACTTCATTATGTGCTTCATTTATTATGGAGAAGCCAAAAAAATGAAACACTGTGGCCGAATTAAAAAAATACATTAACATATCTTAGTGACAATAGAAGATTTTTCTTTTCCAACACCTACAGAATGGGCACAAATATATCATATTGGGAATCCTCCATTTCATAAAAAAAAATATGGGCAACACTTTGCATTTAAAGTCCCACATTGCAAAAAAGCACTATTTCTTGCTTCATCTTGATTATTTTTTCCCTCCCCCCACCTTTTTTTGTATGTGTCTGTTTTGCTTTTTGCTGTCTGGAAGATGACAAATTGTATAGTTCAGTGACATAAATTACCTGAACAACTGACTGGAAAAATTCCTGGCAGAACTTCTTTCCACCTAACTCCTATGTTTCCTCCTTTGCTGCTGTGAGAACATGATGTACCCTCAGGAGTCTGGTGAGGCCTCGTTGGGCTGTGTTATTTTCACATCCATGGTCAGCTGTTCACTCCAGAGGTACTGTATACTCTCCTACTCTGTCTAAAAATGGTCATGCGAGACCTTGTTATTGCTCCTTCAGCCCTGCTATTTTGCCTCCAGTAATGTTCAGTATTTGATGATATAGGGAACAGAGACCAGCAGTTATATATCTGGAGAATTACAAAATGAATGCTGTTCATGGCATGTGAGGATTTCATAAATTCCAGCCTATGATCACTTCCCACCCTGAAGAATATGTTCTGATTGTATCTGTCTTTTCTGGCATGTCTACAAATAAGATATAAACAGAGTTATTAATCATCTGGCACCTTTTAAAGAGACACAATCATCCTACTTCCTAGTTTTGGGTATTATTAAGGTCTGACATGCAGTTGTGGGAGATTCTAGTGTTTCCTTTAGCGGCTCTGAGTCAGGGACGCTCAAATGTTTTCAGACTAAGGCTCAGCCAGACCTCTCAGCTGCAGAGGCTGCTTTCACTTCACCAGAAAATGGTGGCCTCACCAGTTTCTCCAGGTTTGTCCCTAATTGCCTCTTTCATACTTCTCTTGGAGGGCATCCATATAAATACATCGGTTGTGCCTAGAAGATAACAAGTGTGGGTAAAATAGTCTCTATTGCTTCAAAGTATTCCAGGGCAGGGAGTGGAGTAGGATCACCCACTTCTTCTCTGTGGTCCAGTCATTTCAAATGTGAGTTTAGAGTTGTCCAAATACCAGACAAAAAACAGGCCCAACACCAAACGGAACAGTAAGTTAAAACCATCAGTTTCTTCCCCAGATGGTTATCCTGTCCCAGATTCCCCATTTCTCTAATACCAGTATCCCAGGTCTGATTTTGAATACCTGACCCCCTTCATCTTCTAAAACCTTGGGACAATTTTTAGATGCATGTCTTTGTTTGTGATCACTACTACTAACCACCTAAAATGAGGTTATATCTGGATTGTAGAAGCAGCTCCTAATTATTTTATTTGCCTTTAAGCTTTGTCTTTGCCTTCCATGTAGCTGTCAGAACAAGCTTCTGCAAATGCTGTTTGCAGTATATCCACTGGCACAATACAAATGCCAGCCTATTTTTACTTGGGCCCTCCATCAATTGGCTTTATTTTTACTTCTCTTCCTTCTCTCTTATTTCTCCCCAACATGTCTTTTATTTTCAATCAGAAGATGTGCTTATACTTCACAAAACTGGTTAGATGTTTGCTCTTTAGGCTTCACTCAAATCTTTCCCCTAATCTGGCATAATCTCTTCCCTATTCTCTCTGTATCTCTCAAGACCTGACCTCCTCATCCAGGAAATCACTCTAGTTAAGCTCCCACTCTGATTATCTCTTCACTCTGCTTCCTCTGGTCTCTAAGTTTTCCATCTACTGATGCTTGAGTCAATGTTAAATAACTTTACACTGATGAGATTTGTTTTATAATTACTCACAAAGTACTTCCAGTATATTTGGAATGCACCTTAACCAAACTCCCCATTGACATGATAGAAAACTTTCTGAAGTTGGCACATGTCTTCTGTTGTTTTTTATGCCTTCTCTCCACCCCAATATCATGTATCTATCCAGCATTCATTCAAAAAATGTTCATAAGCACATTAGGGCTACATATACATGAGTGAGGGAAACAGACCACTCCTTGCTCTCAAAAGCCAGCATAGAGTAGGCTAATAGAATTAATATTATTGGGGAATAAAGAGAAAATTAAGCACATATTTATCAAAGGAATAAGAAAGATATGTGTGATAGCTTCACAAATAGTCACAAAAGAAATTGGAAAATTACATTCAATTTTATATTTTATGATGCAACAATACAATTAGAAAATAATATGACAGATATCGGAGACAGGGCACCTGCCAGATTGTGTAGACCCACTGTGTCCTCCCAAAATAGAAGGACCAGTTTTCAAAGGGGCTCAGAATGTTCTTCATTTTGATCTGGGTAAGTGTATACATAAAAATTAATCAGACTGTAAAAATATACCTCAATAAAAAGTTTATTTTAATTAAAAAGAAAAAAGTAAGAAAGAAAGCAAAGTATGAAAACTTGGCTTTAAGCATGTCCACGGGCTTAGAAATTTCAAGGATCAACTCTTCACAGATCTCTAGGACTCAGGCTGGAGATGTTTTTTGTGAGCATAAAGCCATCTAATGGACTCTTGGCTCTCCTAGGCACATGCACCTTGGGGTGAGTATGCAATTTGTAGAATGCTGAGGGATTGGCAAAAAGCCTAAAGATCAGTGCAGTGGTTCTGAACTCTAGTTGTGCATTAGAATACCTGGGGCATTCTAAAGAAACACCAGGGCCTGGACCTCACCCTCAGATACTCTCATTCAGTAGGTCTGGGATGGGGCCCTGTACCACTATTTTTAAAAAAGTGTCCCAGGTGTCTTTAATGTGCAATGAGAATTAAGACTCCCTAGTGAGGCCCCTGCCCTCTTTATAGGTTAAGGCAGAGATTTTTAACTGATGTGCCACAATAATTTTAAAACATGTAATACCTGACTACTTAGTTAGGGACACTAACCTTTTCCCCCTTAGACTGTCAAATTAAAAAATGACAACAGGCCACACAACAATAGCTGTCTAGTATGAATAAGTCAAAATTATACCTGTTTATTGTCAGATCAGCAAAACAAACATTTTTTGGTGTGCTGCAGAATTTTAGTAATTTACGTGTGCCATGAGATGAAGAAAGTTGAAAATAACTGGGTTAAGGTAATGTAATTGCACAAAGTTTAAGTGATTGGCCCAAGGCAGTGCCTTGGGATGCTCTTCTCAATTGTGGGGAGCATGTGGAGTGTACCCATGCCTGGGAAGGGCTGCTGGCATTCTGTTACAAAGGAGTAAATGGTCAGAGCCAGGAATTAAATCCAAGTATTTTGATCCCTAACCTCTAGTTTGTTCCACTTCATCTCCCTCAAATGGAGACATCATTATTGGCAAGAGCTTTTGAAATCAAAGTTGCAGCTATTCCTTTAATCTAAATTTGAACTCATTAGAGCAACCCCACAGACTGGAAACATTAGAAAGAATCTAGGAGGGTGAAATTTACTCTTCCAAATTATTCTATATATGATAAACATTGCCAAGAGCCCTTCCAGGTCTTCATCTTAATTTCCCTCCTCACCGGCCTATCCTCATCCCCCCCACTGATGAAACTTGTCAGTAGGCTTACTGTTTTTGATTTAACAGGTTTTGTGGCATCTCTCTGCCATACTCCCACATTAAAACATAATAATTTGAGAAACCACAGAAATAAGAAAAAATAGTCAGAAAAAGACTAATGGAGAAACTGATGTATATTGAAACCACAAAAATAAGAAAAAATAGTCAAAGAAAGACTATTGGAGAAATGGATGTATATTGAAATATTTACTTGAGAAAGGGCATTAATGAGATCTTTGCAAGCTAGCTTAAGACTTCCAGCAATAATAAGCTACCAAACTAAAATGACTTCAAGACTCTCTATAATGGTAACTTGAAATCTACAAGAACTACTTAAGACATTGAATACAATGTCTGTTTTTAATGGCTCGAAGAAAATTCACTTAGAAGAAAATGAGGACTTTCTCAGAAATTCATCATCCAGATAGACTGAAAGAAGCCCATATTCCTACTGCTTCTTACCATAGCCTTCCTATGAGAGATTTCTTCAGAGATTTCTGCCACAGCAATTTCTTCATTACCATGTGATGACTGCTTTTTCCTTTATTTTATCACTTTCATCTGGATAGTCATGTAAGTTTTCATTGGATGATGATTATGTTTTTAACAAGGGTACACAGTATATTCAAATACAAAAGAAAGATACGTCTGTTAGGTACTATGGAAATATGGTTGAGTAAGTTCATATAGGTGAGAGATTGGTTTAAATTGGCTCTAACCTTCTTTCAGGATTGGCAAATGTGGGAATTACATTGCACTGGTGCTGTGATGCCAAATAACACTCTGAATATAGCTCTGGTTTGACACGAAGGATGGCATGGGGAATTTGTCTTTAGATGCTCTTATCATGTCTCTCTGGCCCAGAGAAAGAGTGAGTTACTTCATCTTCTTTCCAACATTAGACTCCTCATTTTTATTCTCTGTCCTTCCCCAACCCACCTCCTCCAGGAACTTGCTAAATGTCTTCCTCTTTTTTAAATTTTCTTCAATTTCTAACCTCCATATAGGTTTTACTCTCTGCTGAGAACATGAATAGTCTACCTTTGTTTGAAGAAAAAAACCCACAAATACAGACAAAACCAAACTAATAAGCTGATGATTGATTACTCTGATTCTTCAAGCTCTCACTTATTTAATATCTTTCATTTGCTCCTAAATCTCTGAACCATATTGTCCAAACTTCTTGAGTTCTGTGCATCATTTGCTATCAATGAGCACTCTCTTCTTGAAATTCTGACTCTCATCTTTCCTTGTCTACTTCTTTTATGCACACATATGTGGTGTTTTTCACTTCCCACTTCTTAAATGCAGGGATCACACTTGATTTTACTTCGATCATCTCATATCCACACTTAGAACTCATTCACTCCCATAACTTAAACTATTTTCTGAGTGAAATGACTTTCAAGGTTGTCTCTGGCCCTCACAGCCCTTACTAAGAGCTAATTTCATTTACTTAATATCTTTTAAATGATTTTTCTGAACAATTTCCCAATCCTTCACAGAATTCACAAATTCCTGCTTAATAAACTAGTTATTTTCTTTTTTCAAAAAAAGGTTTATTGTATTTTTTCCCATTACCATGTATTATTTAATCCCCTTATGCCTCTCTTCACCCTGCAATCAACCATGCTGTTGTCCATGCCCATGAGTCCTTTTTTCTCTTTGCTTAATCCCTCTATTCCCTGGTTTAAATTGGCTCTAACCTTCACCTCCAGCTCTTTTTCTTAAAATCCTTATTCACAAATGGGAATTCTTTATTCCAGTACCCATGCTCAAAATGTTTGAGTTATCTTGCTCCTTACTCTTGTTTGACTGCTATGACCAATTAATGACCTGTTGATTGTTGATTTTTAAAGATCTCACTCTCATTTTCCTTTCATTTCAACTTCCATTGTGAGGCCAACTTCAGCTCCTTATTACATCATATCAGTATTATTGAAGTAACCTCCTTGCTGATCCCATTGTCTCCAGGCTCTGACCATTAAGTACATTTTAGGCAACATGCCTTAGTGGCTCTTTTTTGTACATTGTCATTTGTATAACATTGCTTCAACTAGATTGTAAACACAGCCAAAGTTTGGTTAAAAGTTTGGCTTTTACCAAATGTGTAACCAAATTTACACATTTTAGATAGTCAATAAACATTTGCACATTTGCAAATCAAACCAAAATTATAAAGTCAGAAACTGTTTTTTATTATCTCTACTTGGTGTTAGACTGTAAATGTGACTAAAATACAGCCCATGACCATAAAGGTTTTCTGGATTCCTTGTAGAATGAATTAATATAAGGAGGGAAGCAAAACAAGTGTATAAAGGAATAGTAACAGTAGATCACTGTTGAGAAAACATGAGCTTTTGAACCAGGCCAATGTCGGCTTGAATCTAAAAATTACTTCTTACCTGTACTGCGACTCCCATCAAGAATTCAGACTAATACCAATATTCAGTCAAGAATGTTTATGCTATTTGAGAAGCAAAAGGCAAAACAAGACTAGATATGACAGAGATTTATTGGAGCAAACACCTGTGAAGGGTAAAGGAGGAGGGAGAGGGATAAACCATGATTTAAGTCTGATCCTTGGGCAGAAAGAGGGAAGGATTGTTGGATAGGGACAGTCTTGGATTCCAGCTCAGTTGTAAGAAAGTTTTGGCCTATTTTATGGGAGTTCTTGAGCCAAAGTCACCTGTTGAAAGAGCCATACATGTCACAGGAATGACATCTGTGATTAGCCACCGGATAAAGGTGATTTCCCTAAACTTGATTTCCCAGTATATGGTTGTGGACCCAGAGGGCAGCACCTGGGTTTGTCATTCAGTTATGCTCCCTGCAGCAGGGCATGTGACCAGCATGTGGCCACCATAATGCTTTCAACTGAAAACAAAAGGAAACTCAACACTTGCTTAAGTCGAAAATGGAACAATTTTTTCTGGAAGGGGGAGAGGTAGGAAATCATTTAGGTTTTGTGGACTTTACAACTGTGATGTAGGAGGAGAGCTGCCATGGACATTATGTAAGCATGTAGGTGTGACTTGGTTCCAGCAAAACTTTCTTTATAAAAACAGGCAGGAGGCCAAAGTTGGCCTGTGGGCATAGTTTGCTTACATCTATTTAATGTGAATAAGGTGAAGTTTTTCCTCACAATATTAGATGTCCAAATATAAGAGATCACAGGGGATGCTTAGTGGCTCAACATGATATAAGGCTTCTATTCTTTTGTTCATTTATTCTCAGTGTTTTTAAAGATAACAATGGTTTCTCTCTCTGATGCTTGTTCTTTATATAAGGAAGCAAATTATCTCTTCCAAATTCCCATATCACTAATGAACCAATTAAATAATCACATATTAAGCAGTGATTTCAGGTCAGGTATTATTCTAGGTGCTCCTACAGTTAACAAAACAGAGTAAATCTTTGTCTACATAAAGCTGATATTCAAGTGAAGGGAAACAGAGAGTAAACAAGATAAATAAATAAATAATGTAGTACTAGATAATGATATAGTACTAGATAAAAAATGTAGTATTGGAAAGCAAATAAAACCAGAAAGAGGGTAGAATGTTTCAGCTACTGGTGGTGAGGACAGATTGCATTTTAAATGAAGTAGCTCAGAAAAACGTCCTCTCTGTAGGTGACATTTGATTAAGGACAAGAAGGTGTTAAAGGAGTAAACCATGTACATAAATTTGAGGGGAAATTTTTCAGAGAGGGAGTCAATCAAGTGCAAGTGTTTAACACAAGGTTAGTGTAGTTGGAGCAGAGTGAGCCATGGAAAAGGGTGAGATGAGATCAAAGAGGTTAAGGGACCAGGTCATGTAGAAACTTCTGTGATGAATTTGGCTTCTACTCTGCACTCCCTCAGACCTGTGGAATGGTTGTTGAGAAGAGGAAGAACATGGTCTCATTTATATAGTAACAAACTGACTCTGGGTGCTATGTTGAGACTACACTGAAGGAAGTGTTAGGATGGAAGTACAGAGACCCATTAAGAGGCTTCTAAGCAAGAGATGCTAGTGATTTGGACAGGCTGGCAGTAGTGGGGGTGGGGGAAGGAGAAGCAGTAGATCTACAGAATCTGAGGATTGATTTGGTATGGATGGAGGGTAAGAGAAAGAAAGACTAGGCATTTTTGCCAGCCTGTGCATTGAGGGTAACAGAGGTTGCATTTTCTTAGATGGTCAAGACTGATAGAGGGCAGAGATAGCTAGAAAGTTCAGAAGGACAGATTGGACACCTTAAGCTGAGATTCTTATTAGCTACCCAACTAAAGATGTTGAGTAGACAGTTAAATACATAATTCTGGATTTAGACTAGAAGTCCAGACTGATATATAAATTTCAGAGTCTACCTGATATGCTTACATATCATTAACTAGATCTTTGTCATATAGTAATGCTACAGCTAGTTGCAAAGAAGGCAGAGAAAGCTGATGTTTACCTTTTCTATTTTCCACAGAGAAAAACAGCAAGAGAGAAATGGATAGGTCATGTCTGTTGGGTCATTCAACAATGTCTGTACTTAATTTTTCCATAGTTCTTCATGTACAAAATAAAGATAATAAAATGTACTTTGCATCATTGGTGAACTTTACCTGAAGTTATAGAAAGCTTCAGTCATATATAACATGTTTTTAAATATATGAGTCCCTTTTCCTTCTTTTTCAGGGACTTAAGATGTCATGGTAAGTTGTTAACTCAGTCTGAAATACTTATTTTAGGACTTCCTCATTTAGTGAAACAGTGGCAATGCTATTTTTGTAATCACTGCTATGTCACTTCCCTCCTAAAGCCACATATTTTCCAGGGCTGGGTTCTCTCCTTTTCACTCATTTTTTCTCCTCATTTCAAAGGTTTTGTTTTCACTCTGATGTGTCAGTCTCTGTGCATAATGGTACTCAAAGTATTTCCAAATTCTTGGTAATGATTAACCATCCCAAGACAGGCATAAGTTTTCCTGAACCTAAAACTTCACTGTGGAGTGTGTGGGAAGAATGCTCACAAAGTACAAAGAAGCCCAAGGCAAAATGGAGGGTGTCTAGTCAAAGGCTATGTGAAGGCCTGTGTTTGAACCAATGGAACAAAGTCAAAGAAAACCCAATGACCATCAGACAAAAAATAACTCTACAGAAGTTATTCTCCTGCAAAGAGAACCCTCTTCTCCCAAATCTGGCAGAAAACCATGTGCTAGCATTCATGAGTCCTTTCCCAGCTTTATCGGTTAACTTTATATTAACTTTATTCTCCTTTCTCTCTCCCAGTGCATGGATAAGGCAAGATGTTTGTTAGAGATGGTGGCCATAAAATTTTGACTTTCAGATGATATTATTTTATCATTTATTATAATGTGATAATAATAAATCTTTTAAAATGTGTTTGTTTTTTCCAGACTTTATGGTCACCCTGTGTGTGTATCTGTGTATTTATGTGTATTAGTTTGCTAGGGCAGTCATAACAAAGTGCCGCAGACTGGGTGGCTTAAATAACAGAAATTAATTTTTTCTGGAGGCTAGAAGTTCAAGATCAAAGTGTCATCTTTAGCTTATACATAACTGTCTTCCCCCTGTGCCCTGAGTCTTACTCCTGTGATTTGTCCACAGCCCAATCTCCTCTTCTTGTAAGGACCCCAATCAGACTGGATTAGAGTCCATCCATATGACCTCACTTGAACTTAATTTACCTCTTCAAGTATAGCCATCTACTGAGGTACTAAGGGTTAGGACTCCAAACTATAAATCTTTTTTGTTTATCCTCACTCAAGGACATGCTAATTGAGTTTAGAAAGAGGGGAAGAGAGGGAGAGAGAGAGGGAGAAAAACTTCAATTCAAGAGAGAAATATCAATCGGTTGCCTCTTATGTGTACCACAACTGGGACTGAACCTGCAACCTGGGCTTGTGCCCTGCCTGGGAATTGAATCTGCAAACTTTTGGTTTATGGGACAACGCTCCAACCAACTGAGCCACACTGACCAGAGCAATATGGATCTTGGAGTGACACAATTCAGCCCATAACTGTGTGTGTGTATGTATGTGTATTATTATATATATATGATTTATTATATATGAAAATAAACATATAAAATATACATTATATTATATGTAATACATTTATACCTCTTATACATACATACATACATACACACATGTACTACACATGCACAATTTTGAGATGCCATCCAATTTACGCTTAAAACTTCCTCCAGTCTGTAGAAATACCAGTTCCCTTACGCCTGGGGCAGCTTGCCTTTGTAACTGTAGAGCTCATATTCCTCTGCTCTGCCAGAGGCTGGTTGTTCTGATTAGTTAATCTTTGCAAAATGCTTTGAAGGACAGGCTACTTTAACCTTCTAACCTCGTTATGCTTCTTAAATAAGAAGGGAGGTGTTTTGCTACTGGGGCAACTTCACCTGTGGAGACAAACAGCAGAATCTTAAAGAAAATAGTCCTCCTGGATGGGCTGTGGAGTGAGTAGGGGACTCCATATTTTTGTTTTCCTAAAATTCCTTTAGCAGCAAGCCGGAAAAGTGACCACAGCAGGGTAGACTTCTGTTTAGGCAGAGGAAGCAAGGAGGCAGCCAAAGACCAGGAAAAGGCCCATGCTTCTGGGTTAAAGATAAACCAGAAAGGTATTTTAAGAGGTAGCTGTTAGGCCACTGGGAACAACACATAAACTAAAGGGTCAGGGCTTAAATCAATTTCATCTCTGAGGGCTTTTTTCTTTTTAACTGTAAATGACATAAAAATTGGCAACAATCATTCACTTGAAAAGAGATTTCTTTTCAAGAAACCTTGACTTTCCCTTGATAGATGATGGTTAAAATGAGCAAAGAAGCTTATCTTTTACTATAACCTATACTTCACTCATTAGAAGTGATACTTCTACTTGTTAGTTAACAGATTGATCAATGTATTTTAACTCATATGTAGGTACTAATTTGTCTAACTCCTTGCTACTCAAAATACCACACCTGAGCCAGCAGAGTCCATGTCTCCTGAGAATATGTAAGGAATACAGAATCTCAGGCCCCACTCAGGCCTGCTCAATCAGAATTTGCATTTAAACAAAATCTCCAGTTGACCTATATTCACATCAAAGTTTGAGAAACTGTGGTATGAGGCCCTCCTATTCCATTAGTGATTTTTCTGGAAGTAGGAGGTCACATACTCTGCTAGGGATTGTTTTCACCATAGTACCTGATGACCAGTAAGTAATAAACAGGCATGTTTTGATGATTGGTAGGTTCAGCTTCTTTCTGCTTTTCAGTCTATTCATTTACAACCTTATTATTTATCTAATTACACTATTTTTATGCTGTCTCTCTTGGATCAGTTACTTGACCTTCTGTCTTCTGTAAAATGGAATTTAAATAGTATGTATTTCACCCTGGCCAGGTGGCTTGGTTGGTTGGAACATTGACCCCTATACCAAAAGTTTTTGGGTTTGATCTCTGGTTGGGGCACATATGGGAGGCAACCAATTGATGTTTCTCTCTCACATTGATGTTTCTTTCTCTCTCAAATAAATAAACACATCCTAAGGTGAGGATAAAAAATATTATTTACAGTATTTCATAAGATTCTTGTAAGTTTTAAATGAGTTAATACCTGCGAAGCACTCATTGGCATATTGTAAAAACACAATAAATGTCAGCTAAAAACACAACACAGCAGAGCTTTCATAAATGCTTATACTATTAAATTCTTTCCAGGTGAGAATTGCTATGATGTTTTCCTTGAATGTGTTACCTGGTTTGCATTTGTATACTACCTACCTTATTGTTTTTTTTAGGTTGCTTAAAGGAAGAGTAAAATATAATCACCATCTCCCTATAATGCTATATGAGTATAATACAATGGTTAGCACACAACTGACCCTTAGTCAATATTGTAGAATTATCTATGTTAATGGGCACAACCATTTCAATGTTAAAACTGATTTGACTTGTTTGATATTTTCCACTGGTGCAATGGGCAAATTGGCTGTAGTTTTGCATTTATTCATCTGGCAAATTTTTGAATACCTACCATGTTCTAGATTCTATACCAGACAATAGAGATACAGCAGGAACACGTCTTCTGAAAATCTTTTGAGAAGTTTTGCTTTAAAAGAAGCAGAGAAATTAATTGGTCATGGAAGGAGATAAGGGGCATGAGTATCAAGAAAAGGTTAAAAAGATGGAGAAAGTTATAGCATGTATACATACTCATGGAATTGAATTAAGATGATGATGATGATGATAGAGAGAGAGATCCTTTTAGATTACAAGAGAAGATGCAATCCAATGCATAAGTGCTGCAGTTGGCCTTGATTTGCAGCAATGACAGCTTATCCTTAGAGAAAGCAGATAAAACAGAATATATGGATATGCACCGATAACAGTTGGGTAGAGGTGATGGTGGGAAAATAGGGAATTTCTTTTTTGATTACTACTTAAAATGTTGAAATAGGAAGCAAAGTTGGTATCACCTTAGGGGAATAAGTAAGGAGGATAAATGGAAAGTTTCAGAAGAGACAAGGTGGGAAATGGTCATCAGTGAGAGTTGAAGAGGGAAAGGGGTCTGCCCACACAGAATGTCTGACAGCAATAACTGTCCATTTGAGGTTTTTGGTCATGAGTTTAACATGGGGCCAGGCAGCACATCAGTGGGCTTTTTTTTGGGGGGGGGGGCTTTCAGCTATCCAAGTGTAAGTATGGAATAGGCCAAGAGTTGTACTTCATTAGGTTGTATTCATGGTTTGGAACCATGTGCATACAGCCTGTGGAAAGAACAGATGCACCAGTTTTGTAAGAAACAGAAACAATTACACTGGACACAAATTATTTATTTACATTAGGAAAATCACTTATTTCCAAAAAAATGTGCCATTTTCTTGGTATTATGTTGTTCACATTTGAAGTCTAATTCCTATTTTCAAAGACATTTGTCCCTGGAGGTGGGACATATATCACACATTCTTTTACGCATGTTATTCTACAATTCTGCTTAGACTCAAAGTTTACCTACACTTTTACATGTTCCTTAAAACATGGTAACCTTATTTAGTGCCTATGCTTTGGACTGGGCAGCCTCCACATGGAAATCTCTTTATTTTGATGACTCAGTGGTTTGTTGAAGAGCCTGAAAGGGTTAATACAGCTGTTTCTGGGACTTTCACATTTCTTGTATGTCAGAATATTACCTATTTTATATTCCAATTGAAACCTTTTATTTCTCCCTTAAGGTTGAAGAAGTCTTTAAAGATATATTGGTGGTGGCACCCAAATGTCTTCTTTTGTCCCTTCCTCCACAGTCGACTTACATCATTACTAACCATGCATGACTGTCCTTTATCTGGAACAGCAGCATTGGAAAGAGTTCTTAGAAGCTTAGGGCTCCACCAAGAAGGAAATGAATGAGCTTTATTCTCTCAAAAATCTTTTGCAACTTCCTGTGTTGAGTGCAGGGGTTGCTTTGTGCATTTTAAATTTTCCCTGGTCACTGGACCCCTCTTGGGCAATGGGAAACTGTCTGTGTTTCTGGCCACTAACTTGTCCTTGCATGGGGTTGTACCATTATTGGCTGCATATTTCTTACCAGGCATAGGAAGTACCCAGGGGGATTCCCCACAGCTCTGATTATGCTCATTTGGTTGGATCACATCCTGTACTCTCTTCACACATCTCCTCCCTCAGTCTTTCCTGATAATACCAAGGTAGGAACATTCTGTTCCAAGTTCATTAGTCAAGAATGATACGAGATTGCCTCAAGGAAGTTTTTCTCTGATGTGGGCTCTTCTCGGTTGTGTAGAGAATCTGAAAATCATGCTGTCTTTATACTGAGATCAATCCAGCATTGCATTTCCTCAACTGTCTACCCACTAGTTAGATGATCTCTTACAATTCTAACAAATTCCCAAAATGCCAACATTAACAGTTATCCAGCATGCGGAATAATTGGATAGTCATTCTTGTACTCACTTTTCTAAATGGTTCAGAATTTGATGTTGCTGGGGATAGTAGCACTTTTAATGTTCTGAATCAGAGGAGGTAACATTCTTGTCTGCCTGCAGCCTCTTTGTGGGAATCTTTGGGGAAGTTAAAGGGTCAAGTGTGATTCATGACTACTTATTAAGTGCTTACTATGTGACAGGTGCTATACTTTAGACAAGTGATTATCAAAATTTGCTGCATTTCAAAATCCCCTGGGAGCTTTAAAATAACCCCAATGCTTGTTTTACAGCCCATACAAAATTCTGGGGAAGAGACCCAGGCATGAGAAATTTTTAAAAGATTTTATTTATTTATTTTTCGAGAGAGGGAGGGAGGGAGGAAAGGAGAGACACATCGATGTGAGAGAGAAACATTGATCAGTTGCCCTAACCAATCTGGAACAAGCAACATTTTGCTTTGCGATACAATCCCCAACCAACTGAGCCATGCTGGTCAGGGCCAGGCTTTTTTAAAGCTTCCAGCAAATTCCAATGTGCAGTCAAGTTTGGAACCAGTGTTTATGACAGTGCTCAGCATTCATGTGAAAGCAAGTTCCTTGGACATCTCACTAAAAATGCAGATTTTGGTTCAGTAGGTCTGGGTGGGGTCTGGGATTCTACATTTTCCTAAAGTTCCCAGAGATCACTAATGATGCTGGTATGCGGACAACACTTCAAGTGGCAAATAGTACCGTTTCCTTGATGGGTTAAACTTTCCTGCTCCTGAACAGGCTTTTCATTTTCCCTGGAACCAGCTCCCCAGATATTCTCAGCAAGGGTGCCTCTTCTATCCATCAGTCCTTCAGGCTTCCCCTGACCACCCACTATAGAGTAATCTCTACCCTCTTTTTTTGTGATTTTATCTATCACTATATTCTGTTTGCTGACTTCTTAGGATTATCATAATTAATAGTTATTTATTTGCTTCCTTGTTTCCTCAATGGTCACTCCTTCTAGGGTTAAAGTGCCAAGAAGTCAGGAATCAAATCTCTTGTTGTATATAAATTAAATTCAACACTTAGCAGTTTCCAACACAGAGAAAGGAGTTGATAGATACTTGTTGAATGAATGACAACAAAGAGCCTAGCCAGTTTCATCACCTTTTCTATTTTGGGTGAATCGAGAAGCAGAAGTGAAAATAACTCAAAGTTTTCCGTGAGATAGAAGAAACTATCTTTAGGTACCTTAGAGTATGACTTATTTGGCCCTTCTTCTAAAATAAGTTTTCAAGAAGTCTAGTCTAGCTCAAGAGATGCAGAGACCTTCTTAAAAACAGAGCTTGAGGAAAATCACTAGGAAAATTTATTGTATTGCCTAGGAAGTTATCCAATTCCTATAAATAAAAGGTTGAATGATCAGCTTGCCAGTATTACTTTTTCAGCTAACTGCCACTCACTAAGATAGCACCAAGGTAAAGAATCAACCGAGAAATGCCAGGAATTGAGAAGAAATTGAGGAGGCCTTGGAGCTGATTCATTACTAACCCAATACCATATCAGAGGCTCAAATGTGCTAAAAGCAGAATCTCTTTCTTTGTCAAATCTGGGACTTAGATGATAAGGGCACCAAAAATATTTTAAATTTTTAAGTTTAATTCATGAACACATGGAAAGTCTTATTGATTTCTCATGGATGGTGCAGAGATCAGAGATAATAAGGTCATGGAAAGCCTAACTGAAGTAATTTGGTGAGATTAAGAGATATGAAATTTATTGTCTCCCCAAAGCCCAGAATGTGAGGAGAAAAACATTATTGCCTCCCTTACTCTTGAGAAAACTAAGGTATATAAGAACTAACTGATCACCTAAAGTCACTAAACAACCTTAGGTTGGGAAGATTGGGTAGAAGAATAGGACCAGAGCATTTCTGTTCCCAATGGAGGCCTCAATTTGTACAGTTACACAGTTTCTTCCTAAATTCTACAGTTTCTTTCTAAATTCACTACAAGTGATGTATATATTGTTTTATTAATTTTTGTAAATATCTTTTATTGATTATGCTATTACAGTTGTCCCATTTTCCCTTCTTTGTTCCCCTCTGCCCTGCACACCCCCTCCCACCTGCATTCTTCCCCACTTTAGTTCACGTCCATGGGTCATACATACAAGTTCCTTGGCTTCTATATTTCCTATACAATTCTTAAACTCATCCTGTCTATTTTGTACCTACCATTTATGCTATTTATGCTTTGTACCTTTTCCCCTTCTATCCCCCTTCCACTTCCCCACTGATCAACCTTCATGTGGTCTCTATTTCTGTGATTCTGTCCCTATTCTAGTTGTTTACTTAATTCATTTTTGGTTTTTTTTTTTCAGGTTCAGTTGTTAACAGTTGTGAATTTGTCATTTTACTGTCCATAGTTTTGATCTTCTTCTTAGATAAGTCCCTTTAACATTTCATACAATAATGGCTTGGTGATGACGAATTCCTTTAACTTGACCTTATCTGGGAAGTACTTTATCTGCCCTTCCATTCTAAATAATAGATTTGCTGGATAGAGTAACCTGGGATGTATATCCTTGCCTTTCATGACTTGGAATACTTCTTTCCAGCCCCTTCTTGCCTGTAAGATTTCTTTTGAGAAATCAGCTGATAGTCTTATGGGAACTGCTTTGTAGGTAACCCTCTCCTTTTGATTTGCTTCTTTTAAGATTCTCTCTTTATCTTTAATCTTGGGTAATGTAATTGTGATGTGCCTTGATGTGTTCCTCTTTGGGTCTAACTTCTTTGGGACTCTCTGGGCTTCCTGCACTTCCTGGAAGTCTATTTCCTTTGTGAGATTGGGAGCTTCTCCTTATTATGTTTTCAAATAAGTTTTCAATTTCTTGCTCTTCCTCTTCTCCTTCTGGCACTCCTATGATTCAAATGTTGGAATGTCTAAAGTTGTCCTGGAGGTTCCTATGCCTCTCTTCACTTTTTTGAATTCTTGTTTCTTCATTCTGTTCTGGTTGAATGTTTCTTTCTTCCTTCTGGTTCACTCCACTGATTTGAGTCCCAGTTTCCTTCCTGTCACTGTTGACTCCCTATACATTTTCTTTTATTTCACTTTTCATAGCCTTCATTTTTTCCTCTATTTTGCAAACATACTCTGCTAATTCTGTGAGCTGATTACCAGTTTTCAACAGTGTATCTGATAGGTTGGCTATCTCTTTGTTGCTTAGTTGTATTTTTTCTGGAGCTTTGATCTTTTTCATTTGGGCCATTTTTTTTCTCGGTGTGCCTGTTACGTAGTAAGGGGCAGAGCCTTAGGTGTCCATCAGGGTGGGGCAACCCACATTGCTGCATTGTGGCACTGTATGTGGAAGAGGGGTCCAAGAGGGAACAGTGCCACTTGCTCCACTCTCTGCCATCTTTCAGTCACTTCTGGGGCTACCCACAAGCAAATTGGGACCTTCTGGTGCTAATTCCCCCGTGGGTGCATTTGTGTATGTTCTAGGACCCTGTGGGTCTCTCCAATGAATTGTCTTGTGAGGCTGGGAGTTTCTCCTGATGCGAGAGAACTCACAGGTTTTTTCAGTCAGATGTTTTGAGGCTTTATTTTCTCACGCTGGGACCGTGGGTTGCATGGTCTGTCTCACTCCCCAGTTGTTCTTCCCAGTTTATCTGCACACAAATGTAGGACTGCCTGCTCTGCTAGGCACTGCCTGGCCTGTTCCAGCAGCTACCGCCTTGCCATGAGTCCTCTCTGCCCTGGCTGCTGATCTCCGAGCTCCTCTACCCGGCCCCACCGGTCTTGATGAATGTTTCTTTTTTAACCCTTTGGTTGTTGGACTTCTTTACAGTTTGATTTTCTGGCAGTTCTGGTTGTTGTTGTTTTTAAATTTTGTTGTTGTCCTTTTTTTGGTTGTGCAAGAAGGCACAGTGTGTCTACTTATGCCTCCATCTTGGCCAGAAGTCCATGTTTTCTTTACATTTTCTAAATGGGGCATGACAGAATCTCAAGGCTATAAATATATATTCTGAATTTTTGTGTTTGCCTCAAGCGTTTATTTAGTTTTTCATTTTGAAAAATCATCTGTTACCATTGACCTTCTCCTTGGTGCTGAGAATTGCCCATAGGCTGTGTATCCTGGTGAATTAGTGACGCCACCTTTTCCACATCATAGAACAATAAACAGGGGAATATGGCCAGAAGATACTGGGGTGATACTTACAGAAAGGACACATATCTGTTGGTTTTGGTGACACTGCTTGAATCAGTGCCATGGACTTATTTAACCTGATCTCCATGTGGAAAACAAAACTTTTAATAAGGCTGTCCACCTTGCTTACATTTCCAATGTCTAGAAGTCTTTATAATGCCTTAAAATGACATGTTCTCTGTGATTAAAGCCTCTAAACATATCTATTTGTTCTGTAGCCATTAAATTCTAAATTCTAGAAAAAGGGAATTAAATTCATTTTGTTGTGGGCTCTAGGATAATCTTTGAAGAACAGGAGTTTGACAAGGGTTCAATATCTCACCTTGCCAGCAAAGCTGAAGAAGCTGCTTTGAAAGGTCATAAATGCCATAGGATCTCCACACTGGATACCACCTGGATGGCCTCACCTTTTGCAGTCCTCCTCAGATAGCATCCACACAGGGCTGATGAAGAATGGAGAGCTCAAATCTTTGGGAAAAATCATTCTCTGTTGGTTCTAATTTCAAAAGCAGGTTTTTTAAAATTTGAGTCTATGTCTATATCACTCTAACTTCTACATATGTACCTTAGTTTTGACACTTCATATCCTTTTAGAAGTAAAAGGAGTTTAATTAGTAAGTTTAAAAATGAATGACTCCTTTCTAACAACAATCCAATAATCTTTTGGATATCTAAACAAAGATATTAAGGCCTGTCTTACTTAATGTTATTTTGTACACTTGGAATGTAAATGATTATTTTTTGTATATGGTTCTAGACCCTCCCTTTCATGCATTCACTTATTCATCAGACAATCACTTATTCATACAATGCTCTATGTATTTTCTGAAAAATAAGTTCAATCCCTGATTGGGGTGAGTAGGGGAGGCAACCCATCAATGTTTCTCTCTCACATCTGTGTTTCTCTCTTTCTGTCTTTCTCTCTTTTTTTCTCTTTCTATTCCTTCCTTCCTCTCTCTGTAAAATCAAAATATGTACTCAGGAAAGGATTAAAAAAGAGAGAGAGACATAAACAATTGGAGTTTCAAAAAAGTAGTAGGTCGTCTTGTGGGGCAGGAATTTTCCCTTCATTGAAATTTTTAAAAAATTTATTTATTTTAGAGAGAGGGGCAGGGAGGGAGGAAGAGAAGGAGAGAAACATTGATGAGAGAGAGAAATATTGGTCATATGTGCCCCAAATGGGAACCAGGCCTGTAACCTAGGCATGTACCGTGACTGGGAATCAAACTCTTGACCTTTGGTTTGCAGGACAATGCCCAACCAACTGAGGCACACCAGCTAGGACTTCATTGGAATTTTTTTTAGTTGTTGTTGAGGGGCTTCCCACCACTGACAGTACAAGCTACAAGATTTGATTCAATTAATTGCCACAGATTTTACTGGTCTCTGTATCTTTTTTTTTTTTTTAAGATTTTACTTACTTATTTTTAGAGAGAAGGGAAGGGAGAAAGAGAGAGGAAGAGGAACATCAGTGTGTGGTTGCCTCTCACATGCCCCCACCAGGAACCTGGTCCACAACCCAGGCATGTGCTCTGCCTGGAAATTGAACTAGTGACCCTTTGGTTCGCAGGCCAGCACTCAACCAATTGAGCCACACCACCCAGGGCTAGTTTCTGTATCTTTAGACTTCTCTACTTTTCTTACTCAGTTATTTGGTATTGTTTTCAATACTGTAGAGAATTAGCCCTTCTCTCTGTCGCACTGCTGAATAAAGTAACCAGCCCACTCTTTGCTCCATGGAGCCATCCATGCATGACATGGACAGAGACAGTGCCATTTACTTGGTTTGAGGCATGGCTCTGAGAGCTTCACATACATTAATCTTGCTATTCTTCTAATAGCTTTATAGTTCTAGCTCTTATATCTAGGTGTTTGATTCATTTTAAGTTATTTTACATGGTATAGGGTAAGGATCCAAATTCATTCTTTTGTATGTGGGTATCCAGTTTTCCCAACATCAGTTGTCGAAGATATTATCCTTTCCCCTTTGAATGGTCTTGGCACCCCTGTCAAAAATTATCTATCTCTAGGGTTTGTTTCTAGCCTTTATATTCAATTCCATTACTCTAAATGTCTGTCTTTATGCTACTACCAACACTGTTTTAATTACTCTAGCTTTGTAGAAAGTTTTGAAATCAGGAAGTGTAAGATCTCCAACTTTGTCTTTTTTTAAAACATTGTTTTGACTCTTTGGTATATCTTGAAAATTCATAGCAACTTTAAGATAGGTTTTTCTGTTTCTGTAAAAATGCCATTGGGATTTTCTTAGGTATCATATTGAATCTGTAGGTTATTTTGGGTAATTTTGACATCTTAACAATATTAAGTCTTCCAATTCATTAACATGGGATGTCTTTCTATTTTTTGTGTCTTTAATTTACTTCAGCAATATTTTGGAGTTTTCAGTGTATAAGTCTTCTGTCTCAGTTAACTTTATTCCTATGTATTTTGTTCTCTTTGATGCTATTGTAAATTAATTTTTTAAAATCTTGTTGTTAATGTCCTGTTTTATAGATGACAAAACTGAGGCACAGAGAGATTAAGGGAATTTTCCCACTAGTAGTCAAGGTGAAGCCAGGATTTAAATTTGGGCAACATGACTCCAGAGTTGTGTTCTTGAGTGCCTCACTGCATTGTCACTGCAGGAAGTACACTAGACCCTCAAGAGCCTACAAAATAGTAAAAAAGTCTAGCTGATTTACAGTGTAAAATCAGGATTTCTATAATTTCTGACCATCCTTCTCCGTCCTTTTTCACCCTTCCAGACTGACTACCTCTTTTCAACAGTTCCTTATGAAAGGGAGACAAATCATAAACAACAGACCTTCAGCCTTCAAACCTTAGAAGCTTGGTGAAGATTTATAACCCATTCTCTTTAGAGTGCCCCTTTTCCTTCCTTTCTTAACTGGACTGTGAATAACTCTTATCTACTTAATGTTTTTTATTTTTTTACATTTTACTGAAATTTCCCAGAATAATTTTAATAAATGACTAAAAATTGATTTGGACACACAGCAGTATTTCTTTTTTAATTGAGCTTTGTAAGTGACTCTGGCATTTTCCTTATTATAGATATGTCTGGACTATACAAGGATCTCTTTGTATAATCAACCTCAATAAACTGATGGGCCAAACAGAGACTTCATTTAAATCTGGCACAATAACACTAACTTACTTCACGTGTCAGACATGAATTAGTATGGTAATCTCTCTCCTGAGCCCTGGTATCAAAGACATGAAAATGCTTATGGAAATATCCTAATGTTTCACTTGTTTTATTAGTGCAGGGTTCTATGAACTCAATGGGGGATCCCCAAATAAGAGTACTGGAAAAATGTCTATTTTGTAATGCCCTATATGCAATTTAATGGAAAAAAAATAAAAAGTGATGTTTTTTTCATTCTTTTCTGTCTTCTTCCATCCATTAAGCATCAAACATTACTCATCCTTATTCCTAAATATCCTTCCAGTCTATTCACTCTGTATGTCCACTGTCACTATCTATTTTTATTATTTGCTCAAATTACTTCTGTAGTTTCCTGGCTGGACCCCTTCTTACAGTTTCCCTCTAAAGATCCTGGAAAAAAATTTTATCAGTGAATCTCTTCACCTGAAAACACTTCACCTCGAATCATGCTACTTCCCCTTTCTTTCTTCTCCTCCCACTATATTTCTTTCCCCCTAGCAAGACTAACTTTTAGGATATGCTAGCTTCTCTTTCTGGAGTAGTAGTCCTGTATTAGTCAAGGTCCACTCAGGAAAATGAAACCACAATAAAATTTCAGACAGAAAGAAATTTAATACAAGGAATTGGTCACATGGATGGTGGAAGAACTGAGAAAGTTAGGAAGAACATGAGTAACCTAGTGAATGCCAAGAATAAGAAATAACCACCACCCTTAGGCTTGAAGGGATAAAGAGAGGACATGGTGTTACTTGATCCTATAAACCAGGTATATGCTAAAATCAAAGCAGAAGCTGGGGCCATGGAGAGAGAGATATCTTATGAGACCTGGAGCCCTGAAGGAGATGCAGCTATTGCTTGGGATTCTATTGAAAGAAAAAGGAAGAGGAGGACTAGTACTGAATTTTTTTTCCTCTCGCCGTTTGGTCTCCCAGTGCTTCTCACTGGCTAAATTTACATTGAAGTCAAAGGAGAAAAGGCCTGGGAAGTGTTAATTACTGATACACACCCAGGCAGAGGATGATAGTGGAGTGATTTATATATTCAACTAATTTCCTCTTTTTAGGGTTCAGCTTAAATATCATTTCTTAGAATACTTTTCCAAATGTTGCTGTAGTATCTAGTTATGGCCCTCTTATTAAATTTATTAACTTTTATTATTGATGCTCATTTAATTATTATTTTCTGAGCTAACCTTGTAAGGTCTCTCAGAGCAGCTATGGTGCAAAAAGCATAGTGGTATAATAATAAATATTTCTTGAACGAAGAAATAATGTTGGTAATTGCCCTCTGTAGAAGTTGTATCAGTATCCAAAATCATAATGGAGATACTAAGACTTCTTTTCCAGTATGCATTAGAAAAAGAAAATAAATTAGTAAAGATATGGAATACCAGGAAACTAGTATTAACTAAGTTAGTTTAATTGATAATAGAGAATATTGCATCCAAAAATGATGAAATTTACATTTTCAAGAGCATCCAGAATATTTCCTAAAATTGACCATATGTTAGGCCATAAGAAACTATCAAAAAATTTCAAAAGATTGATATTATTTAGTGTGTTTCTTTGCCACAATGGAATTAAACTAGAGATCAGTAACAAAAGAATAAATAGAAAAGTCCAAAAGCATGGAATTAAATATACTCTTCTAAATAATCCATGTGTCAAAGACAAGATCAAATAGAAACTGTAAAATATGTTGAATGAATGGTTACAAATATACAAATCAGAAAACTTATAGAAATCTAGCTTAAACAGTTATTGGAGGAAAAATAATACCCTGAAGTTTTATATATACTCACATATATTAGAAAATAAAAAGTTTGAAAGTGAGTGATTTAACTTCTTATCTCAAGAAAATATAAAAATAGCAGCAAACTAAAGGTAGGAAAGTAGAGAGAAAGAAAAAGATACTAGAAAGTAAAAATGAAATAGAAAAGACAAAGCAACTGAGAAAATAAATAGAAACAAAAATTGGTTATTTAAAAAAATAAAGAATATAGTATTAATAAAAACCTATTAAGAATGATCAAGTAGACTTCTGGTCAAGATGGAGGTGTAGTTAGATACACTTTGCTTCCTCACAGAACCAAAAGAAGGATAACAACCAATTTAAAAACAAAAAACAACTAGAACTGCCAGAAAATCAAACTGCATGGAAGTCCAACAACCAAGGAGTCAAATAGAAACATTTATCAAGGCTGGAGGGAGGGGCAGACACAGGCAGCCAAGGTAGAGAGGACACATGGCAACATAGTGGCTTGCAGACCAGGTGGTCCCACATGCGTGTGCACATAAACTAGGAGGAACAACTGGGGAGCGAGACAGACCACACAACCCAGGGTTCCATCATAGGGAAATAAAGCCTCAAAACCTCTGGCTATAAAAACCTGTGGGTATTGAAGTGGCAGGAGAAACTGCTAGTCTCACAAGGGAGTTCATTGGAGGGACCCACAGAGTCCTAGAACATATACAAACCCACCCACCTGGGAATCAGCATCTGAAGGGCACAATTCATTTGTGGGTAGCAGGGGAAGTGCCTGAAAGTGGGGTGAGAGCCAAGCAAGTGACATTACTCCCTCTCAGACCCCTCCCTCACATATAGTGCCACAACACAGCCATGTGGGTTGCCCACCCTGATGAATACCTAAGGCTCTGCCCCTTACTACATAACAGGTGCACCAAGACAAAGAAATATGGCCCAAATGAAAGAACAGATCAAAACTCCGATGAGGAGATAGCCAACCTATCAGATGCAGAGTTCACACCACTGGTAATCAGGATGCTCACGAAATGGTTGAGTGTGGTTGCAAAATAGAGGGGAAAATGAAATCTATGAAAAGTGAAATAAAGGAAAATGTACAGAGAACCTACAGTGAAGGGAAGGAAACCGGGACTCAAATCAACAGTTTGTAGCAGAAGGAAGAAATAAACATTCAACCAGAACAGAATGAAGAAACAAGAATTTAAAAAAATGAGGAGAGGCTTAGGAACCTCTGGGAAAACTTTAAACGTACCAACATTGAAATCATAGGGGTGCCAGAAGAAGGGGAAGGGCAAGAAATTGAAAACTTTTTTGAAAAAATAATGAAGAAAAACTTCCCCAATCTGGTGGAAACAGACATGCAAGTCCAGGAAGCCCAGAGAGTCCCAAAGAATTTAGACCCAGGGGGGAACACACCAAGACACATAATTAAATTACCCAAGATTAAAGATAAGGAGAAAATCTTAAAGGCAGCAGGAGAAAAGGAGACAATTAGCTACAAAGGAGTTCCCATAAGACTCTCAGCTGATTTCTCAAAAGAAACTTTACAGGCAAGAAGTGGCTAGAAAGAAGTCTTCAAAGTCTTGAAAGGCAAGGATCTACACCCAAAATTACTCTATCTGGCAAAGCTGTCACTTATAATGGAAGAAAAGATAAAGTGCTTCCCAGGTAAAGTAAAATTGAAAGAGCTCACCATCTCCAAGCCCTTATTATATGAAATGTTAAAGGGACTTACTTAAGAAAAATAAGATGAAGACTATGAACAGTAAAATGACAGCAAACTCACAGTTATCAACAACTAAACCTAAAAAACAAAAACAAAAACAAACTAAGCAAACAACTGGAACAGAAACAGAATTACAGAAATGGAGATCATATGGAGGGTTATCACTGGGAAGAGGGCCAGGGGAGAATAGGGGAAATAGTACAGGGAATAAGAAGCATAATTGGTAGGAACAAAATAGACAAGAGTGGTTAAGAAAAGTATAGGAAATGGAGAAGCCAAAAAACTTATATGTACAACCCATGGACATGAACTAAGGGGGTGGAATCCTGGAGGGAGGTGGGGTGGAGGGTGGAGGAGGATAACATGGAGAAAAAGATGGACAAGTGTAATGGCATAATCACTAAAATATACTAAAAATACAGTAAGAAGGAAGAAAGAATGATCAAGTAAAAGAGAAAATGGAAGTTTTAATTCTCAGTAATGAAAATAGGACATTAGTACACATCCCGAGACACACCTAAAAAATATAAAAATGTTACATACAATTTTATTATAATAATTTGTTAACTTGAATAAAATATATAAAATTCTCAAAAATAAAGCTTAAGAGGCATAAAGAAAAAATCTGAGTAGTTCTATACCTATTTAAGAAATTGAATTATTTCCTGGCTGGCGTATCTCAGTGGATTGAGCGCACACAGGCTGCTAACCAAAGCATTGCAGGTTCGATTCCCAGTCAGGGCACATGCCTTGGTTGCAGGCCACAGGCCCCAGCAACCACACATTGATGTTTCTCTCTCTCTCTCTCTTTCTCCCTCCCTTCCCTCTCTAAAAATAAATAAATAAAATCTTTTAAAAAATTTAAAAAAATTAATTGAATTATTTATTCAACACCTTTTCACAATAAAATGGAGGCCTAGATTATTTCATCACTGAATTCAAATATTAAGGAACAAAATTATACTAGTGTGACATATAGTATTCCAAAGAGTTTTTTTTTTAAAGAAGTAAAATTTCTTAGAACCCAAAACATTTTAATTATAACAGAAAAGTGATAAAATTGATATGATCAAAAATTAAAACCCTTGTCAATGCAAGAGATATTAAGAAAGTGAATAGTGGCCTGGTCAAATAGTTCAGGCGGTTGGAGTGTCATCCATACACCAAAAGGTGGCAGGTTCATTTCCCGGTCAGGGCACATGTGTAAGTAGTGGGTTTGACCCCTGATCAGGTTGTGTATGGGAGGCAACTGATTGGTGTTTCTTCTCTCTCTCTCTCTCTCTCTCTTTCTCTCTCTCTCTCTCTCTCTTCCCCTCTCTCTGAAATCAATAAATATATCCTTGGGTGAGGATTTTAAAAAAAGTGAATAGCAAGTGACAACCAAGGAAAAAAATATTTATAATACATATCTATGACAAAGGTCTTGCATTTTATCTAGAATATAGGTATCAGGTATACATTCTATGATACTAGATCTGTATGTTGCACTGTGTGCCCACCACCCAAGTCAAACCATATTAGGCCTCCTTCACTAGAAAATACTTTTAAATAAATCCTAAAAATTGATTTAAACATCAATAAAAGTATGAAAATGACCTGAGCAGAAACTATAAAAGTTATTCAAATTGTCAGTAAGAATATGAAGTTGTACAATATCATTAGTCATAAGGAATACAAAATTAACCACAGCTAAATACAGTTGTATAAACACAGGTATGGCTTTTAAGAAACATTGACAATACCAAACATTGTCAAGGATTTAGAGCAACTAGAACTCTCACACATTGCTGGTGGGAGTGTGAAATGGTACAGATATTTTGAAAAACTGATTGTCTGTTTTTGATAAAGTTAAAAATCAGTGATGCCTTTCTTAGGCATTTCTCAGGAAAAATGCAAACATATATCCATGAAATGACTTGTACAGAATAACCTTATTCATAATAGCAAAAAGTTAAAATAAATGTCTGTGGACAAGAGAATGAATAAACAATTTGTGATACAGTCATAAAATAGACTAGACCATGGTAATAAAAATGAATCACTGATATAGCTAACAACATGGATGAATTTCATTAACATTATATTAGGCAAAGTTCCATACATAAAAGAATATATACTGTATAATCCTATTTATGTATAAATCAAGAATAGACAAAACTGGTGTGTTTGTTAAAAATAACTAAGTGGTGGCTTCTGGATGGAATGGGGGATGAGAGAAATTCCTAGAGTAGTGGAAATGTTCTGCATCTTGTTTCAGGCTTATATCATTGTCAAAATCTACCAAACTGAATGTTCAATGTCTGTACACATTATTATATGTAAATTATACCACAATTAATAGAATATGTAAAAGAGAAGGAAAATATGTGGTAAAATTAAGTGCCCAGCACCCTTACATGCTTCAAGCCCAGGTCCAGGTATCACACCAGCACCTCCTATTCTACTCTCAGGCATTGTGGACTTGAGAATTTTTTATGAAGTGTCATAACACTGATTTTAAAACCTGACAAGGACATTACAAGAAAGGATATTAGAAATCAATCTCCTTCATGAACACATATGCAATGATTCTTTACAAAACATTGGCAAATCAAATCCAGTGACATTGAGGAGGATAAGACATCATACCAAAAGTTGGATGTATTTACCACACTGACACCAGAGAAATTAATGATTATCCTAAAAGGCACTGGAAAGCATATAATGAAAACTCTTAGCAAACTGTAAATAAAAAGGTATTTCCTTGGTCTGATAAGGAATGTCTAAGCAGAAAAAAACTACAGCAGACATTATACTGCATGTTGCAGTATTAAACAACTTTCCCCTAAGATGAGGAATAAAATAAAATAAAAATGTCTTTGCAAGCACACACAAAGTGTGTAGTATGGCACATGGAATAAAATAAATCCTCAATAAAAATGAGATATTTAGCAATTTTTAAAACTCTATTTACTTTCTTTTAGATAATTCTAATTTTTATTACTATTTATACTTACTTATAGCTCTTCTTTTTATCTATTTGATCTGCATTTAACTAACTTTTGGAGGGTTTTTTGTATCTTATTTTTAAATTCATTATATTTTTACCTTTTCTACTTTATTTTCTCCCTTTAATTTTTATTTTACTTTTTAAAGAATTTATTTATTTATTCATTTATTTTTAGAGAGAGGGGAAGGGAAGAAAAAGAGAGGGAGAGAAACATCAATGCATAGCTGCCTCTCAAGTGCCCTCCTACTGGGAACTTGGCCTGAAACCCAGGCATGTACCCTGACTTGGAATTGAACCAGTGGCCCTTTGGTTCACAGGCTGACACTCAATCCACTGAGCCACACCAGTCAGGGATCACCCTTTAATTTTTTTAATTTATTTTTTATCTTTCTTATATTAATGTTTTATGTTTCAACAAATACTGTTTTAACTATCTCCCATTCTTCTTTTTATATCTTTGCCAACATAATAGATATATACATTTCAATTTCGATAATCTGACACTTTTAGTAGTCATTTTTAAATTTTACCTACATACTTAGTTTTATATTATTTTCTAACAAAATAAAAATAGTATTGTGAGGATGTGTAAGAAAATGAAATCTTTATATACTGTTGGTGGGAAAGTAAATTGGTAAGGCCATTATTGAAAACAGTGTGAAGATCCCTCAAAAAGCTAAAAATAGTATCACTATATGATCCAGCAATCCTTGTTCTGGATATATGCCCAAAATAAATGAAATCAGTATCTCAAAGAGACAATTTCACTTGCATGTTCATTGCAGCATTATTCACAATAGCCAAAATATGGAAACAACCTAAATGTCCATCTGCCAATGGCATCTGTATACATACACTACAATTTCTTTATCTAAAACATAGGCAGTGGAAAAAAGGAGACCTTGCCATTTGCAACAACATGAATGAAACTGAGGGACATTATACTAAGTGAAATAAAGCAAACAGAGAAAGAGAAAAATTGCATGATCTCATTTACATGTGGAATCTGAAAAAGTGGAATACATAGAAGCAGAGAGGAGAATGGTGGTTACCAGGGACCAGGAGGAAGTGGGTGGAGAGATGTTGGTCAGAGGGTGCACTGTGGTAGTTATGCCAGATGAGTAAGTTTAGAGATTTTTCAGTTTGTTGGTTTAGTTAACTGTGTTTCATGGTTCTTTCCTTGTATTTTTTCAATTCTAAGAATTACCTTCTCTGTGGATTTTTCTCTTCCCATTGGACAGCACTCTGGTTACTTAAGCCTCTAGCCCCATAGATACTGTGTTTTGAATCAATGGCTATACTTGAGGCTCTCATCCTGTGTGTGTGGTAAAATTAAGTGCCAAGCATCCTTACAATGGTTCAAGCCCAGGTCCAGATACCACACCAGCCCCTCTGAGTTTGCTCTCAGGCATTGTGCATTTGAGAATTTTTTTGTTGTGGGGGGTCTGTCCTATGTCCTATAGGATGTTTAGCAGCATTGTTGGTCTCTACCACTAAATGCCAGTAGTGCTCCATCTCCAGTTGTGACAACAAAACTGTCTACAGACATTGCCAAATGTCCCTTAGGGGGAGGGCACATGTTTTTCCTGACTAAGAACCACAGTTGTACAGAAAAGAGTGTGGAGGTAAGGGAGATAGAAAAGTTGGCATAGATTCATTACTGCAACCTGAGCAGCTACTCCTTATTCCCTGGTAGGGCCCAGAAGACACTTCCTTCACCAAGACATTAAAAAATGAACCAGCATTTTCAGGAAGCTATATAGTGGTTTTGTTACAGGATGCAGCCAAGAGAGGGGGCCCAAATAGGGATTTGTAATGGGGTCCAGAACTCAATGTGTCCAGGAAACATTAGAAAGATATATAGGATGCCCTCACCCCTTCCCCCGACAGGTGTGAGTTGGGGGAAGGGACACATGGACCAGGAATATGCAGAGCTGTTTTGTACAGCAACAGCTTTGTAGCTAACCTCTGGCATGGTCATTTAACATATCTCTAACCTTTAACTGGTTGCATAGATATGTTAAATAGCTTTGGCCATGCCTTGAGCCAGGGGGATGGAAGGAACTTCCACCCAAGATGTAACTGGGGGGCAGGTCCCCCTGGTTATAGTGCCTGTGTGAGAGCTTGGAGAAGATTGGCTCCATGACATGGGGCCACACCTGCTCAGACTCACGATGGCAGCCCAGTAAACTTGGAAAAATACAGGAATGCTGGTAGGTGTAACTGATTGTAGGAGGAGTTGGAAATGGGGGTACAGAGGAAGATTGGCATGGGGATTTAAACCCCCACGGCTGTGGCAGGAGGAGAGAACCACGCAGCTATGACAGTGCAGAGAGAACCACATGGTTTTGCCAGAGTGAGGACACATGCAGCTTTGGTGGGGGAGAAACATGCGGCTTTGGCCAGGGTGAAGACCCCCACAGCTTTGTCGAGAGAGAACCACTTGCTTTTGGCAGAGTGGGGACCCCCACAACCTTGATGAAAGAAGACCACATGGTTTTGGCCAGAGTGGGGACCCCCACAGCTTGGGGTGCACTCCTTGGCCACATGGCTTAGGAAGCAGGAGAGACTTTGCCTGGAAGAAAAAGGGTGAAAAGACACTTGTTGATGGGCCATGAGAAGGTGCCACATGACTTTGGATTAACTGGGGTCCAAAACTGGAGATCCTGACGGTGACACAGCTGATGGTGCCAGGAGCCTGAATCTACTTCTCTTCCTGAGATACAGTGCCCCAAATTAAGGCAGAGGGAGAAGGAAAGACAGTGTGCACCTGTGGGTATCCTAAAGGACTTTGATATTTTAATGAAGACATCAGGTCACTACTTCAAATCTATATAGCTTTAAATAAACATTTCCTTTCCTTTTCACAAATCTCTGCATTGCAAGATGTCTTTTCTCTGGTAGCAGACAATTTAAACCTAGTAGGGGGTTCTTTCAGTAATAGTATATGGTAGCCCCCCTCTTGGCCCTGTTCTGTAACAGTTTTGCTATGAAGACTAAAGACGGTTGTGGGGAAGTCTGCTGTGGAAATATATTCTCTAATCTCACTAGGAAATGAGATTCTTAAGTGATGGAGATCAGGTGGCTGTGTTCTGTTCTCAGAGACATTGTGAATTTAATTACCACAATAATACAGAAGGGTAGAGTTATATTCAAAGGGTTTGGCCCACAGGGATCTGTGGTGATGGCTGATTCCTAGGAATGATTTTAATGGACAGCACACTAAAGTATTCCTTGTTGTATATTGGCAGAAAAATTCTATGTCTGGTGAGTAGAAGAATAACTTTAGTTGCCATAGTGGGGGTTTATAACTTCTTAATCAGCTTTCAGGCTTAAGCTAATCCATAGATCTTGAACATGTCCATTGAAAGAGAGACCAAGTTCCTTTAAGAAAAGATTCTTCACTGAGGTCACAAATATATCCATCACCATTTATTATGACAGCTCTGCACTAGAAAAGGGAAATACCTGAATCATCTAAGATTATTAGATACTGGCAGGGATTTGATGCTAATCCTTAGAAATCAAAATTATGACTATGACCCACTAGTCAGAATGTGGCTTAAAGGGATCAGGTGACAAAGTTTTGTCTAACAGTGTCAAGAAGAATCATAAAACTATTCTGTAGTTATCTCCTTAGCCTCAGAATATGTAATGGGTATACATATGCTTACTAATTGGCAAAATTCCCACATTGGTTTCCCAACTCTTACAGTGAAATCTACTGTAGTAGAAAAGGTCAAGTACAAGCCCTTGGAACTGGACCATGATCATCTAGCCAAGAAAATAGTACAAAAGCAGCCTAACATTCAGAGATCAGGGCCACTATCAAAGATTTGAACTCACCTATTTAGCTAGTGCCAAAGTCAGATGTATTTTAAATGACTATAAATTACTGCAAAGTTAATCAAGTACTAAATTTTACTTATGATGACCTATTTTTCTGAAGCAAACCACTACCTGAAAATTGGTATGTAGCTTGAAAAATGTTTTTATTCCCCCTGCTTTAGTCAAAAAAGGGAGTGGAAAATAATTTGCATTTACATGGCAGAGACAGCATTACACTTCTGTTTTACTGCTTTGCCTTGAACTATGTCAATTCTACTCTCTATCATAACAGTGTAAAAGCAACCTGATACCTGATATGCCTCAAAACATCATTGGATATCATTATGCTTATAGGAACTTGTTTCTAGATGCAGCAAGAGCCCTAAATGACTTAGTAAAACATGGGAGTGCCCAAAAGTGAGAGGAAATAACCACAAAATTTCAGGAATCTGATGTGGGGGAGCTTTGCCCACTGAACCCCCTATCCTCCACAGATGAGAATAAGTCTACCAAGACATGATCTGCTTGGGGAGGAAAGGTGGCCAATCTCTCACAGGAGAAAAACCAAGAGCCTTTTCCTCAACAGCTTTTATTGGGTTCGTTTACACAGGAATTCAGGTAAAGCTCATTACTCATTGCTGGGAAGTAAGGATCAAATAACAAGGAACTCTGAGGGCCTATTTTGAGTCAGGGTCAGATAGCTAAAGAGCTGTAACAAACTTTAAGGAACAAACTTACTTCTTGTTTGGACCCTTATCATTTAATTGAGAGCATTCTAAACAAAGCAGGTTTCACAAGATTTTACATATTCTTTCTTAGGCCTGATCACCTGGGGAACCCGCCCTTTCCAGCACAGGGCAGCACCGCCCTCCATCATTGTTTCAGGCTTAGGTGGAGCAAGAGAAGTAAGGCAGCCAAGAGATTAGGAGATTTTCTCACAGACAATGAGGACTCAGGCTATGTCAAAGCCTGACAAAGGGGGTGAGGGTCCATCAACCCATCTTGCTGTAGCCCCCAAAGTCCTTTCTTGGGGTCCTCCCACGTGATCATGCCTGTCTTAGATCATTCCCCCCTTGTGGAATCTTACCCATCATTGGCTAACCGACCAAGCATTGGGGGCCAGGTGAAGTAAAAGGAGCAGAAGCAGTGATCCTGCCAGGGAGATAAGCTTAAGCTTTTGTCTCCTTGCTGGCTTATGGTCCAAGGTCGTTCCCTCAGCCTTAGCCTTGGCAGGGGTTACAGCTTCTGATACCAGGCAGGGTGGTTCCCAAAGGTCTGAAATATTGTTGAAGTTTCTAGGGGTCTAATTTCTTGGAGGCATTTGGGATATCCCTTCTAAAGTGAGGAAAATTGTCAAACCTTGAACCACTGACTAAAGAAAAGGGCACCTGATGGACAGTTCTCTTTGAATTTTAAAAGCAACATAAACCACATTCAAGCATGCCACTTTATTTATCAAGTAATCCATAAAGATGATAGGTTTGAATGGGTCCAGAAGAATAGAAGGCTCTGAAGCACATTCATGCTGTATCACAAACTGTCCTGGCAGTTGGGTCACATGTCCCACTAGATCCAATAGTAATGGAAATATCAGTGGTTCTTAGATATCTCTGAAAAGACCTAAATATAGATTTGAAGAACAAGGTCAACATTTTGGAATAAGGATGTGTCTCTTCTGCCAACAATTCTTCATTTGAAAAGCAGCTCCAGATTGTGTAGGAAGAGAAATGACTATGTGACTCCAGCTTCTCTCAGTGACCTGGGTGTCATCTGATGCACTGAATTATAACATTACATTTTCAAGTGGAGATGGCATATACAAAACAGGAGTCCAAGTCCAAGTACACTGTGCAAGTAGATAGCCCTCGCTCTGATACCTGCCTGTACCACTTTGGAACTTCAGCCTTGACTCATACTCATGAATGGCTGGTGGAGGAGAAAATAATGTGAGCCTGGTTTACAGTTGTTATCTACAGCAGCCACATTGTAGTCCTATGTGGGGCTGCCCCTGATGTGAAGGGAAAGCCTCCCAGAGGGCCAAACTTCATATAATATATCCAGTCCAGTTCATGTGAAAAGAGGATGGCCTCATAAGGATCTACATTCATTCATGGGAAGTGACTGATGAGTGGATCTGCTGGATAAGAACTTAAAAATTTCAAATATTTGTGCAAGAAGCTTTGGGGAAAGTAGTAGTTGAGTGAACTTTCGGAATATGCCCAGAGTAGGTAAATATTCATGTCTTACATAAATGTCCAGACAGTATACATTTCAGAGACTTGCAATCATCAGGTAGTGAAGAAAAGCCACTCTGTGGATCTCAGTCAGCCTCTTTGTCCCATCACCCTGCATTGCTACACGATAGAGCATGAAGGGCCATGCTTGGAACTTAATGGATTCACCAGGATGCCTCTGAACATTGTTCTTTTCCCCAACAGTTCTGCTAAAAGGAAAACTGGGGCAACCCAATAAATCACTCACATCCCACCAAAAAAAAAAAGAAGAAGAAGAAGATTTAGCTACATTCTCGTAGAAAACCCTGTCAGGCCACAGTGACTGGAAGGGGCCATGTTTATCAACTGGGTCTCATGACCAGCTATGAGAGTTGATCTGTGTTTAATATTAATTGATTCTCCACACCACCCCAATGTCTTATATTGTATATGAAAAGTATTGACAGTGGCTAATGTTTCACATTTCCAGTGGAATTATGACTGAATTTATCCTGAGAGGACAGAGCAACTGCTAGGATTGTGTGTGTCTCCTGTGTTGGCATCATAATGTTTTCATCCAAGGAACAAGAATATTTAATTTTGTGCATTGAATCCACTCTCTACTCTTCCCCTCCTTACTCTGTGCACAGAGAGGGTAACTTTTATGAACTATATGATTGGGCATCTCCACCTTCTGCCTTCTTGTTGGGTTTGGCCAATAGAAGGTCCCAGCAGGAGTCCAGAGAGCAAGAAGAAAGAGAGTGAAGTCAGAGTATTCATTATCTTTGCTTCCATCCAGGAGGTAGGTTGTATTGCTGTATTTAAGGCTCAGTTCTTATTAGGACACCCTCTGACTGCTAGCAACTACTCCCTCTCTGTCTTCTTTGGGTCTAGTAGTGGTAATGCCCCTGCTGGGGTAATGCACTACCCCTGTTGGTTTCCTTAAACCTTGCACACAAACTTTGTGATTAGGCTTTCTACCAAATTCCTTTTAATTACTTGAAGATGCCATGTTCTCTGCAAGAACCCTGATTGACATATAAATATTTTATATTTCCTTTCAAAACGTGTCTTATTAATGCATTCCAGATCTTGACATATGACATACCAAGTTACTCAGGCCAGATATCTAGGTGACATCCTGGTATAGTCTTCTCCTCTCAGAACTCATAGTGTATTCACAACCAATTTCCCTCTTTAACGGTATCTTTAAATGTCAGGTAAAAATAAACATAAGTGTAAAAAGTGGAGAAGTTTATCCCATAGCCAAATACAATTGACTTTAGCATACTCAAGTATTATCAATAGTATTAATACATTCTTCCATTTTATATTGTCTTATAGTTTCCAAAGTTTTCTTGTACACATTTTCTCTTATACTTTTTATAACCACTCTGGGACAGAGTGTCAGTGAGGATGTGGCTTGCCAAATACAACACAATTATTAAATGGTAGAATTGGGTCAAACCTGGTGGGATTTTTGTTTGTGTGTGTGTGTGTGTGTTTGACTTCTCTCTATACCATCTTATCTTACTGGACTCTAAATTTTTAGTACAAAATATTGAGTTTTAAAGCTCTATTTTCTACTGAAGACAATTGTAAAATATGTCCTGACCCTGTGTCATAATGCTTTTTAGAGCAATGTGGAAAACATGTTTAGTGAAATTTGAAGGTGATTCCTCATACCTGCTAGAATGGCTATTGTAGAAAACCACCCCACAAAAGATAACAAGTTTCAGTGAGGATGTGGAGAAATTGGAATCTCTGTGCTTTGTTGGCACAAATGTAAATTTGTGCAGCCACTAGAGAAAACAGCATGGTGATTCTTCAAAAACCTAAAACTAAAATTACCATCTGATCTATCAACCCCAATTATGGGTATTTATTGAAAAGAATTGAAATCAGAATGTCGTAGAGATAAATGCACTCCAGTGTACATCACCATGCTGTTTACAATATTCACATTATGAAAATAATCTAATTGTGAATGGATGAATGAATAAAGAAAATGTGATACACATACATAAGAATATTATTCAACCAAAAAGCAAAAATAAATTTTATAAAATGCTACAACATGGATAGACCTGAAAGACATTTTGCTAAGTAATACAAGCCTGTCACAGAAGAACAAGCACTTCATGACTCCACTTATATGAGGTGTCTGAAAGAATTATACTTGTAGAAAGAGAAAGTAGAATGGTGATTGCCAGGAGCTGGTGGGAGGGGGTTGAGGGGTTGCTGCTCAATGGGTATAAAGTTTTACTTATGTAACATGATTAAGATCTAGTGACCTACTGTACAACATTGTGCCTATACTTAACAATATGGTATTGTGCACTTAAAATGTTCAGAAAGTAGCTGTCAAATTAAGTGTTCTTAACATGATAAAAAAAATAGAGGTGATCTGTTGCCCAGAATAGATAATGTAGAGCTCCACTTTTCTATAAAATGCTGAGAGGGCCCTGGCCAGGTAACTTAGTTAGTTAGGTTGTCATCCTGATTTGCTGAGGTTACAGGTTTGATCCTCAGTAAGGGCGAGTACAAGAGGCAACCAATGAATGCATAAATAAGTAGAACAATAAATCAATTTCTCTCTCTGTCTTTCCCCCTCTCCATTTGTCTGTCTCTCTCTCTAAAATCAATAAATAAAACATTTTAAAAAAGCTGGATGGGTCATTCATTGATTTACACAGCAGGCTGCAGCACTAGGCATCAGTAGCAGGTCAGCCTGGCACAGACCCTGCCAAATGAAGTAGATAACATTGCAAAGCCTCAGTTGGTGACTTCTTTCTTAGCATTTTCAGTTACCATTTTTTAGGCATGTACTGGAATAGGACACAATCTTCTGCTTGCTGAGTTACATGCTCCAAAATTTAAAGCTGATGTCATTGTTTGCATCTTTTTATTCCAGCCAGTCTCTCATTTTTCTTTCTTTTTCAGGAAACTCTCCACAGACTCTGCCCACCAAAAGTTACTTGGCATTTATTTCATCAATATTTTCCCTGTGTATTTAGGAAAGGACCCTGGAAAAGAGGTGGAATTGATACCAGGGCCACACAGCTCTTATCTAGGACACATATCCTTTCAGACACAACAGAGTATTTTCTTTCTTAAATTCAGTGCAGTGACAAAAGACATCCAAGGAGACTGTGAGGATTGCTTAAAAGATGCAGAAACATAGAATCATGCAGAACATGGTGTATCGTGAAATATCCAGGCCTTCCTCCCTCTCTGTAAAGGAGGGGGTTTCCAGAGTGTTTTTATTCCCTCCAGTGAGGGAAAATTTCTGTGTAAAACATAACCAGCCTCCACACATCTGGAATGCTGCCACATCTGTTTGCAGACAGCTGCTGGAGGGGGATCAGTGTACCCTGGTTCTGCAGGCTCACACCATCACAGCAAGTCACAGAATCTCTCCTCTGAGAAGCTCTGAGTTGTCCACCACTGCAGCTGCAGCTTCATTCCAGCTGATGGAGATTTGCCAATGATGGAGGCACCTTTCTCTTCATGCTGCTCACTAGTCCAGACTGCCCTGGGGACATGACACCTGGGGCATTCTGGGAGTCAGATCTCTGATTGTAGTTGCACATCCACCCAGATCCCATCTCCCTTCTGCTGTTTCCTTGTGTACATGTCCAAATTTGGCAGCTAAACTGCAAGTCTGAATTATGCCAACTTCCTGGTTGCCCATGTCACCTTCCTGTCTGATAGTTGCCTTCTTAGCTCCTTTTACCAGTTTTTTCAGGTCAGAATCATTTCTCAAGTGTTGAATTAAAATAATCAGCATGATTAAGAAATTCCTACATTTTCACAAAAATCCTTTATTCAATCATGCCTTCTCCTGGAGGCTTAGGTTTGAGGTCAGAGATTTAATGGTGTTCATTCCAAGGTGTCTTCAGTAGAGATTATAAGGCTATAAGCGCTCAGATGCTACCATGGTCTGAGCTAGAGCACAAAACAATACATTTGTTCTCTGTACTGGTATTTCATGGAAATCCAAGTGTGGTGAGTCTTATTTTTATTTTAAAATTTCCAGAAAATAAAATTCCACACATCTAAATTTCAAATTATCTTAATCATTTCTTTAACTTTTAGGGAACTGCCTACCTCTTGATTTGGTCAATATAATAACTCTTTAGAAAGGATAAAGGGAGAAGGAGGTGTTGAAATTGTAGGGACATGAGGAGTAGGTCTCATATTTGCTACAAAGAGCAGATGTTTCTAATCTATGATAGTGGCCATTCACTAATTAAATGATTAGGTCCTGTCTTGGTCTCTTTCTAAAATTGGCAAAATAATAACTCTGTACATGTCTTTTTCTACAAACTGCATATATTAATCTACTCTGACTTTTATAGAAGCCTCTTCTGATTTTTTTCAGGACCTGTACCTTTGCCCTGGGGAAATTTGAGAAATATAAGCTTCTGATTTTACTAGGTCTGAGAAGTCACAAGAAAAGGAGATTATTGAAAACATGGACTCCTTGTACAGCAGTACCTAATACATACTTTTAAGAATCCAATGTGATTAGAAACATTTTTCAATTAATCTTTTTCAAATTTGTTTTAACAAAGTACATACAAATTTGTATGTTTATTCTAATCAATGAATGCATAAATAAGTAGAACAATAAATCAATTTCTCAGCAAGAGCCTGCTGGGTCACACTAGGGTCTTGTGAAATGGCCTCCTTTCTTTCACGCATGATACTCTAAGAGAGGAACAGCTCTCTGGGAGTGTGTTATTACCGCTTCCACTCTAACGAGGGGCTATGAAAACAAACAAATGTACTCAGAGTAAAACACAAATATAAATTAATCATAACAACAGAAACATAAAACATCATGGAGCCAGCATTGTAACTTCTTCAAAGTTTAAAGTAAGAACTATGGAAAATTGAACTCCAGTGGGAAGTAGTTTAGATTTCTGGCTTGCATTCCTATACCAAAGAGACTTTATCTATTTGCTGGTATATCATCCATTGCTTGGAAGTTTACAACTGTTATTCTCATACTCTCTCCTAATTAATTATTAATTTTGGATTTATCTGAGGAAATCATTCTCTTCTGTTTAAACTTCATCAGGGTTTAAGATTACCTAAATAAATCCAGATTATATAACAAGGCTATTAAAGATGCCCTCTGAAACACATTGCCCAGCAACACACACATGCTTGTGTATTTAAGAGCACATGTGTGCACAGGGGCATATGTGTGCATGCACGAACATGCACTGTTTCAGGGCCTGGCAGTAGGAGAATTCAGTTCTTCCCCAAATGTACTGCATGCTCTATGCATAGTCCTTTCACCAGAGCCTCTCTGTTAGTGGTTCAGTTGAAGGGCTTGGAAAGAGGAGTAGCATTTTAGGAGTCTACTCTGAAGATGATTAAGATGGACTGCTTAATGGTCAGAGCAGATCTTTTTGCTGTGAATAGCACCCAGCAGTAGACCTGCCAGTTTCTGGGCTTATTTAGTCAGCTTCATTGATTTCCTGGGGCTGCTCTTACTTAGTACTGAATAAAATCTGATTTGCAATATTTGGGAATGTACTCCTTATCTGGACTGCCCCCTTTTAGTTATTGGCTCTCTGTATGCTCTGTAGGGTGATGTAGTAGGTATACTGAGGACATATTATTTATTATCGCCAATTTATGGGAAGAGTTAGTTATATGTTTCCAATTTCCATTCTACTATTGAGGAAATTGAAGATTAGAGAGGTTACCCTGGCTTCAGTATCAGGGCTAGTGAATAGTTTAATCTTGGGTCTGTTGGACTCAAAGCAGATGCTTCTGCTTCATTAAGTTTCTGTACAAGACTATCCTCCAGAATAACTGGAGTAACTTCCCTTACAGAAAGCCCTGATTCAAGAAGTTTCTTGAGTCACAACAGCCTGAGGTTTGATAGGATTATGATAAATAACAACAGCAATAAAACAGAAATCTATGGTTTATCATCCATTAGTAGGTCACTAGAATACCACTGTAGACCAAAATAAGTTGATACTGTAATAAAAAATATAAAGCATTTATTTGAGCAAATGGGGCTGCAGTTCAGGAGATGAAGATTCAGGTAGCAACTTAAATTGTGTTCCCTCGATTCCCAGCCAGGGTGCATTCCTGGGTTGCAGGCCATAACCCCCAACAACCGCACATTGATGTTTCTCTCTTTCTCTTTCCCTCTCTCTCTCTCTCTCTCTCCCCCCCTCCCTTACCTCCCTAAAAATAAATAAATAAAATTAAAAAAAAATTGTGTTCCCAATGACAAAAGGGAGGCTGGCTGCCTTTTATAACAAAGGTGCCTGCCCAGGTTCCCAATTAGGTCCATTTAATGTAAATGAAGTATACAAACTGTGCAGTTCTGACTGGATGGGGCATGGCTCAGTCCATTGGTTGAAAACAAAAAACAGTGATTCCTTGCAGTGGTTACTAAGGTGGTATAAACAAGCAGGCATAATGTGGGAACCCGAGAGTTCAGCCTGAGGTTTGTCCTGGTACACAGGGCATGAAAAAAGCCCCTATTAGCAAATAGACATTAGGCTTTTATTATTTATAAAATGTGGGCCCTTGGTTGACCATGGGGACTCCACCTCAGCAGATAAATCCCTTTTCAGTGTTCATAACAAGCACATCTCTCTCCTTGAAGTCCACGCCAGGCTTATTAGAAACTTTTCTTTGTGAGGGGCTTCCATGATCTTCCAGCTCTCCTCTCCCACCCCTTCATGTTGGTCTCTGGTCTTCCACTCATGGTCAGCCATGTGGTTGGCATTCTCTTTCACTTTCCTCTTGCTGCTCTCCTCCTTGGCATACTGAACTTGAAAGATTATAACTTCATACTTTCCTTCCTGAGACACCAAGCCTCAATGAGTTCTTAGTTTCTCATTTTTCCCTTAGCAATTCAGCACTCTATTCCCCCATTTCTTTATGGTCCCCCAGTTCCCCAGTCACCAAGTTCATTCTCCTTGAGGGCAGTCTATAAGATAATGAGTGCTGGGTACCACACTGTAGTTAGAGTCCAGAGACAATATCAGTCACCTTGCCCTTCTCTGCCCCTTAGGAGCCAGGCCTGGATGTTAAAGAGTTGCCTCTATTACAGGGGAGCTCTATTTCTGGATTATAACCCTCAGCCTCATCGCATCTAGTCACTGCACTTTTCCTAAGGCCACTAGGGCCTCCAAACAGGCTCCAGCATGCCTGAATGCTTCTTGGGTTCACTTAATTTAGGCCTTTGTTTGACACCTTTGCATCCTATCTTTTTGTGCCGTTTCTCGTTTTCTCACGTCAATAATCATCTATCCAATCTTGTTAACACTCTAAATCCCAGTTCTTAAGTTTCTGTATGCCCCCACCTGCATCCTTCTAATTCTCAAACAGTATGGTATCCACATTTTTCTGTCTTTTATGACTAGTGTTTCTAAACTATTTTATTTTCCTAGGACACAATTCCCTATCGTTGAATTTAATGATGTCCTAGACATGAGGTGCACCAGCCTGCTGCACCTCGAAGTGAAACCAGAAAAGCTGGCATTTGTGCTGCCTGTCACCTACAAGACCCAATAAGCAGAGACAGGGATTGGATCTTCAGGAATGCTTTATTCAGATGGTCAGTGATCTGAGAAGATGGCAGGTTTGTAAGACTCCAAAACATTATTGATAATATTTTAGGTGGGAGATAAAACTTTGGTACCATTAATAAATATAAAACAAAACTATTAACAAAATAGTACGATAATAAATAAAAATTACTTTAAAATATATTTTATTTTTATTATTTTTTTTCATTTTTTTTACATTTTCTTTTTTTATTATTATTTTTTAATCATTGTTCAAATACAGTTTTCTCCTTTTTACTCCCAATCCAGTCCCCCCTCCCACCCTCCCCACTTCCCTCCCATTACCACCCTCCCGTTAGTCTATGACCATGTGTCCTTTAAATTTGTTCCTTTATTTTTATTCTTTTTGTAATATATTTTGATTATGCGGTTACAGTTTTCCCTGTATTTTCCCCTTTGCCTCCATCCATCATATACTCCCCCATTCCCTCTGGCAACACCCTCCACCCCTTAGTTCATGTCCATGTGTCATGCATATAACTTCTTTGGCTTCTTCATTTTCTATACTATTCTTAACATTACCCTGTCTATTTTGTACCTACCAATTTGTACTTCTTAATCCCTGCACCATTTCCTCCATTCTCACACTTCCCCCTCACAACTGATAACCCTTCAAATGATCTCCATATGTATAACTCTGTCCCTGTTCTGCCTGTTTGCTTAATTTGTTATTTTAAATTTATAAATGATACTTCCAGCCAAGATGGAGGCATAGGTAGACACACTGTACCTCCTCGCACAACCAAAACTTAAGGACAACAAAAATTTAGAAACAAGAAAACAACCAGAACAGAAAGAAATGAACTGAATGGAAGTCTGACAACCATTCATCCTGACCGGTAAGGAGGGGTGGAGTCAGAGACCTATGGAGAGGGGTTGAGGGGTCCTGGCAGGAAAAAGTGGTGGCTGGCAGATGAGGGCTCGCAGGGTGCAGGTGGCAGTTGGCAGACCCCAGAGGCACAGGTGCAGCTGATGGACCCAGTGGCAGACCTCAGGTGCAGGAGGCAAGGAGTGGACCCAGTGAGGTGTGCTAGGCAGCTGGCTGTCTGCAGTTACACATTCATGTGCAGTTAAACCAGGGGAAAATGGGCAGCAACACAGACCTCGCAACCCAGGGTAACAGCGACAGGAAATAAAGCCTAAAAGCAGCGATTGAAAACACCTGTGGGATTTGAGGTCGGGAGACTCTCCCAGCCTCACTGGAGAGCTCCTTGGGGAGACCCACAGAGTCCTAGAAAGTACACTCACCCCGGAGCCAGCACCAGAAGGGCCCAATCTGTTTGTGGAAAGTGGCAGAGGGGACTGAAGTCCTAGAGAGAGTGGAACAATCAACATTGTTCCCTCTCAGACCCTGCCCCCACATACAATGTCACAACCGAGACTGGGGTGCCCTGCCCTGGTGAACACCTTAGGCTCCACCCCTCATACATAACAGGTGCGACCAGACCAAAGGGGAAAAAAAAAAAGATGGCTCAAACAGAATTCAAAACCATTCAGCCAGTACTTTTAAGTGACCGAGAAATAGCCAGCCTATCAGATGCACAGTTCAAAGCACTGGTGATCAGGATGCTCACAGAACTGGTTGATTTTGGTCACAAATTAGATGAAAAAATGAAGGCTACACTAAGTGAAATGAAGAAAAATGCACACAGAACCAATAGTGATGGAAAGAAAACTGGGTTTCAAATCAATGGAATGGATCAGAAGGAAGAAAGAAACAACCAAGCAGAAAAGAATGAAGAAATAAGAATTCAAAAAAAATGAGGAGAGGCTTAGGAACCTCCAGGACATCTTTAAACATTTCAACATCTGAATTATAGGGGTACTAGAAGGGGAAGAGGAAAAACAAGTGGAAAAGTTATTTGAACAAATAATAAAGGAGAACTTCCCCAATGTGGCAAAGGAAATACACTTCCAGGAAATCCAGGAAGCTCAGAGAGTCCCAAAGAAGTTGGACCCAAGGAGGAACACACCAAGGCACATTATAATTCCATTACCCAAGGAAAAAAGCAAGGAGAAAATTCTAGAAGCAGCAAGAGATAAGGGGACAGTTACCTACAAAGGAGTTCCCATAAGACTGTCAGCTGATTTCTGAAAAGAGATCTTGCAGGCAAGAAGGGGCTGGAAAGAAGTATTCCAAGTCATGAAAGGCAAGGACCTACATCCAAGATTGCTTTATCTGGCTAAGCTTTCATTTAGAATGGAAGGGCCAATAAAGCGCTTCTCAGATAAGGTCAAGTTAAAGGAGTTCATCATCACCAAGCCTTTATTTTATGAAATGTTAAAGGAACTTATCTAAGAAAAAGAAGATAAAAAATATGAACAGTAAAAAAAGACATCAAACTCACAGTTAGTAACAACCACATCTAAAACAAAAGCAAACTAAGCAATCAACTAGAACAGGAAGAGAACCACAGAAATGGAGATCATATGGAGGGTTAGCAACAGGGGAGTGGGAAGAGGAGAGGGGGGGAAAGGTATAGAGAATAAGTAGCATAGACAGTAGGTAGAAAATAGACAGGGGGAGGGCAAGAATAGTATGGGAAATGTAGAAGCTAAAGAACTTACGGCACATGAATATGAACTAAAAGAGGGGAGTGTGGGTGGGAGGGGGTGTGCAGGGTGGAGGGGAGTGAAGGAGGAAAATGGGGCAACTGTAATAGCATAATCAATAAAATGTATTTTAAAAAATTACAAATGATTTTATTTATTATTTTTTATTAAATCACTTTTTATTGTTATTCTCTTACAGTTGCCCCAATTTTCCCCCTTTGCTCTACTCTGCACATCCCACACCCCCAACCCCCACTCCCGTGGAATTCCCACACTGTTGGCCAGGTCTACATACTGTGGGTCATTCATACATGTTCTTTCTCTAGTCCCTTCCCTTTCTTTCCACCATTATGCCCCTCCTCCCACACCTCTGGTTATTTTCAATCTGTTGCGTGTTTCCATGACTCTGGTTTTATTTTGTTTGTTAGTTTATTTTGTTCATTAGATTTCTTTAATAGATGAGATTATATGGTATTTGTCTTTCACCACCTGGCTTGCTTCGCTAGGCCAAACATTCTCCAATTCCATCCATGCTGTCACAAAAGGTAGGAGTTCTTTCTTTATGCTGTGTAGTATTCCATTGTACAAATGTACCATGATTTTTTGATCCATTCTTTTACTGATGGGCACTTAGGCTGTTTCTAGCACTTGCCTATTGTGATAGTGACCTTATGAACATAGGAGTGCATAAGTTCTTTGGAATTGGTGATTTGGGATTCTTAGGATATATTGCTAGCAGCAGAATCACAGGGTCAAAGGCAGTTCAATTTTTAGTTTTTAAAGGAAATTCCATGGTTTTCCAGTGGCTGCACCAGTCTTCATTCCCATCAACAGGGTACTGGAGTTCACTTTTCTCCACAACCTTGCCAGCACTTGTGGTTTTTTAATTTGTTAGTTACAACTATTCTGTCAGGTGTGAGGTGATATCTCATTGTGGTTTTAGTTTGCATCTTTCTGAGAACTAGTGATGTTGAGCATCTTTTCATATGTCTATGGGCTCCTTGGAGAAGTATGTCCTCCATGGAGAAGAGTCTATTCAGATCCTTTGCCTATTTTTTAATTGGATTGTTTGTCTTCCTGGTGTGGAGTCATGTGAGTTCTTTATATATTTTGGAAATCAAACCTTTGTCTGAGATATCATGGGCAAATATGTTCTCCCATATGGTTGGTTCCCTGCTTAATTTGTTTTTTTTTTTAGATTCAGTTGTTGATCACTGTGAATTTATTGCCATTTTACTTTTCATAGTTTTGATCTTCTTTTTCTTAAATAAGTTCCTTTAACATTTTACATAATAACGTCTTGGTGACGATAAACTCCTTTAGCTTTACCTTGTTTGGGAAACACATTATCTACCCTTCAATTCTAAATGATAGCTTTGGAGGATAGAGTAATCTAGGTTTTAGAGCTTTGCCTTTCACCACTTTGAATACTTATTGGCAGTTCCTTCTAGCTTGCAAGGTTTCTTTTGAGAAATCAACTGAGAGTTTTATGAGAATTCCTTTGTGGTTACAATCAGCTTTTCTCTTGCTGCTTTTAAATTTGTCTCTTTAGAGATACAAATCAAAACCACAATGAAATACCACTTCACACTGGTCATAATGGCCATCAAAAACAAATCAACAAAGAACAAGTGTTGGAGAGGTTGTGGAGAAAAGGGAACCCTACTGCACTGTTGGTGGGAATGTAGACTGGTGCAGCCACTGCAGAAAACAATATGGAATTTCCTCAGAAAACTAAAACTGGAATTGCCTTTTCACCCAGCAATTCCACTGCTGGGATTATATCCTAAGAACCCTGAAACACCAATTGAAAAGAACTTATGCACCCCAATATTCATAGCAGCACAATTTAAAATAGCCAAATGCTAGTAACAGCCTAAGTGCCCATCAGTAAATGAGTGGATCAAAAACTGTGGTACATTTACACAACGGAATATTACACAGCAGAAAGAAAGAAGGAACTCCTACCCTTCAAGGCAGCATATCACCTGGAACTGGAGATCCAGGTGATAAAAGACAAATATCATATGATCTCACCTATATATGGAACCTAATCCACAAAATAAGCGAGCAAAATAAAACCAGAGACATGGAAATAAAGAAAAAACTGACAGTAACCAGAGGGGGTAGGAAAAGGATAATGGGGGAAAGAAGGGGAAGTATGGTGAAGGTATATGTATAAAAGACCCATGGACAAACAACGGTGTTGGGGGAGAAGATTGAATGTGGGAGGTGGGGAGTAGGTAGGTCAGGGGAGAGTAATGGGGTGAAAATGGGGACAACTGTAATTGAACAACAATAAAAAATAAATAAAAAATAAAATAAAATATGAGGATATTAAAAAAAGATTATCTCTTTATCTTTAACCTTTGGCATTTTACTATGATGTGTCTTGGTGTGAGCTTCTCTACATCCATCTTGATTGGGACTCTGTGCTCCATGGACTTGAATGTCTATTTCCTTCACCATATTAGGAAAGTTTTCTTTCATTATTCTTTCAAGTAAGATTTCAATTTCCTGTTCTTTCTCTTCTCCTTCTGGCACCCCTATGATGTGAATGGTGGTGCATTTGACGTTGTCCCAGAGGCTCCTTAGTCTATCCTCATTTTTTTTTAATTCTTTTTTCTTCTTGCTGTTCTGATTGAATATTTTTTCTCCCTTATGTTCTAAATCATTGATTTGATTCTAAGCTTCATTTACTCCACTGTTGGTTCCTCAAATTTTTTCTTGATCTCGCTTAGTGTAACTTTTATTTCTGCCTGGATCTTTTTTATGTTGCCGTAGTACCCAATGGGCCCTTTTAGCATCCTGATAACCAGTGTTTTGAACTGTGCATCTGATAGAGTGCTTATGTCCATTTTGTTTAGTTCTTTTTCAGGAGTTTTTTCTGTTCTTTAAACTAGGCCATACTTTTTGTCTCCTCTTTTTGGCAGCCCCCCTGTGTTTGTTTCTCTGTATTAGCTAGTGCTACTTTGACTCTCTGTCTTAGTCGCGTGGCCTATTGCAGAAAAGTGCACAGGTAAGTTGGACGGGTTGGAGCATTAGGTAAACACCAGGGGAGGGCTACCCATGTAAATCAGGTTGATGTAGTCTCTGATATGGTGTCGCCACTCTGTGGCTCTGTGTGAGGAGAGCTCAGAGAGGGGACAATGCCACTGCTTGGACTGTGGAGTTTTGTCTGGGAGGAAGTTTTCCCCTGGCATTCACCCTGATGCCAGACACTTAAATTTCTCCTCACCTGCCACTGGTGCCCTTCCAGCTGCTGCCCCAGTGCTGAAGCCCAGAGGGAGTGAGTCTGTGTAAGTCCTAAATATGTTGCAGGCCTGTTAAGAGGAGATTCCTGAGAATCTCTCACCACCCCAACCACCACGGGTTTTTACAAACACAAGTTATGGGGATTTATCTTCCTGGCACTAGAACCCTGGGCTGGGTGGTCTGGTGTGGAGCTGGGATCCCTCACTCCTGAGGTATCACTCCCAATTTTTATTCACACATGTGGATATGTGACTGACCATTCTGTTTCCATACATTGTGCCTCGCTAAGCATCTCTGCCCCTCCTACCCCTCTGTATGAATGCAGTTCCTTGGTTGTCATACTTCTGTACAGCTCAATTTTCATATGATTCTGGGTAATATTTGTTTTGTAGTCTAGTTGTATTTTTGCTGTGATTGTGCAAGGAGGTGAGCTGTGTTTACCTATGCCTCTATCTTGACTACAAGACTCTATTTTATCTTTTAATATTTATTATTTATAGGTGTCATAGATGATATAGATAAAATATATAACTTATAGTAATGAGCTATATATATACTCATGTATTTTTAATATTTTATTTTTCATGCTATTATGGTTGTCCTACTTTTTCTCCCCTTTACCACCCTCCCCTCAGCCTGCCCCCCACTTCCTTAGTCAGTCCCCTCACCTTTGTCCATGTCCATGGGTTCTTCATATATATTCTTTGACAAAATAACTAGTGAGCAAAGTAGAACCACAGGCATAGGATCATGGAATAGACTGATGGCTATAAGACAGGCTAGAAGAGGTAGGGACTGATTGAAAGAAGGTGAAGGAATTACAAATTTTTTTTCAGTACTTTTTTATTGATAGGAATAAGTTGGCAAAATAGATGCTAAAAATGGTGTCTTTGAGAGGAAAACAAGAAGAGTATTATGTTCTTATGCAAACTTGTATTAGAAACATTTTAAAATCATTGTATAATGAGTAAAAAAGAATTATTTTCCTTTGCCTTTTATCCTATAATTTTCTCTTTAGAATTTTTTCCTAATTCCAATGGCATCTCTCTTCTGCTTTCCCCTTTTAAATGGAAATACCAGGCCAACTTCATCTTAATATCATAATACTAACTGACCATAGAGACACATAAAATTCCCATGCCATATTCTCCACTGCTTTCTCATGTCAACACCCCTACAGTGACCTTCAAAGCCTTATAGGATCTATACCCACCCCTACCATCCCAACTTCATCAACTACAATCTTCCTGTCTTTACAAATCTTGCTTCTCCCTGGCTGGCATCCTTGTTCTTCACACATGTCAGGCAGATCCTTCCTCTGGCTTTTGTTTTTCCCAGATTTTCACATGGTTGTTTCCTTGACCTACTTGGGTCTTTTCTCCACTATTCCCTTCTTAGTGAGGCCTTTATCGGGCTCCAAAACCACTGTTATCTTTTTTCCTTGCATTATTTATCCCCTAGAAACTTATCATCATCCAACATACTATCTATTTCATTAATCTGTTTTATGTATGTCATCCTCCAGTAGGAGGTATCCTTCACAAGGGCAGAATATTTTGTTTATTTATTCAGCTCTAAGGCCTGAACACTATCTGGCACATAATTAATAAATATTTGTTAAAAATAATAAACAAGTGAACAAATACATTGTATGTTTTCTTTAAAGTTAGTTAACAGGTAATTTAGTTATAATTTTAACTATTATACAATTTAAGCATTGTAGTTTTATTGGGTTGGCCAAAAAGTTCATTTGTTTTTTGTCCATAAGATAATTCTAGTAGTGCTTAGTTGTCTTTAACTTCATTTGAAACAATTTCGTCAGGTTGTATTGTGACAGCTGTCCTATTAGCATGCATTTAAAAAAACTTATAATCAAAATTAGTGAATTTTTGTGTAGCCATTTTAACATTGAAGATGGAAGAAAATATGCAACACTTTCAGCATAGTGTACTTTATTATTTCAAGAAAGGTAAAAATGCAGCTGATTTTGTGCTGTGTGTGGAGAAGTTGCTATGAGTAATCGAATGTGTCAAAAGTGTTTGCAAAGTTTTGTGCTGGAGATTTCTTGTTGGATGGTGCTCCATGGTCAGGGAGACCAGCTGAAGTTGATGGTAATCAAATACAGACATTAACTGAAAATAATCAAAGTTATACCACACAGGAGATAGTTGACATACTCAAAAATATCTAAATTGATAAAGTTATTGGTGAAAATAAAAAATATGTCTTTTATTTTATGAAAAAGCTAAAGGGACTTTTTGGCCAACCCAGTATAACATATGGGAAGGGGGGTTTGGTTCACCCAAGGACCAGGACTTCCTACAAGGGCCCCATACTGTTATTTTGATGTATAATATTTGAGAAAAGAAGAAAAGATTTCATCAGAAATAATTTGCCCTTTTAACATAGAAAATATATAATTTTGAAGACTTATGCATCTATAAAATTCCAGAAAATATATTTAGAAGAATTCTCTTTTGGTAAAATTATTTCCTGGAATATTAAAAGGACTCTATGTATAAAATACTCGGAGAGAATCTAAGACAAATGACTCAATTTATAAATGAGCAATTGAATTAAAAATGAGGTCCTTTTTAACCATTTTCTATGGAGGCCTTGGAGAGGATAAGTTCATGGATGCAGAACTGGAAATAATATAGATTCAAAAAATAACTTCATTCATTCTCTATTGCCACAGAAAAGTAACCAGAAGGAAACCACCTGTGGAGTCATAGAGACACGGACCTTTGGAAAAATAAAGGTGAGTAGTGCTGTAGAATAATTTAGGAAGCAATAGAATGAGGCAAATCCACTGAAGAAAAAGACATTTTATGGGCAACTGTAGAGAAGTGAAACAGCATGAGAGTAATATCAATTTTAGAAAGCAGTGAACATTGTGAGAAATTTCTATTCTACAAAATAATTTATCCACTTTTACAAGGGGAGAGACCTCAGTGGGTGATTGAAAAGCAGGTATTTATCAGTAGAAAATAAAGAACATCTGCAGAAAAATAATCAGAGTCATTACCAGACTTCACAGAAAATGCTCACTTTAAAGGGAATGGACAGCACAGATACTTCCTTCTCTTATGGCTCAGTCTAATTCTGGCCTAAAAATAATGGAGAAAATAAGACCTCATGAGAATGATGGTACTTCTAAGTTATTTCCTCTTCTCTGTTAGTACCATTCTTTTTATCAGCAAGGAAGGCTTTAAAGAAAGGTCACACACTAATTATCACCAGTTGCACACACAACTTGCAGGACTTTCATGAAGTCACACATTTCCAGGACACAACTGAGATAACTGCAAAATGAACCACATAGTTACTTTTCATCTGCCCTAAAAGGACCCTGTGCAGCATCTGACTCTTATACATAAGAAGGTCATATAGAACAATCAAGTTATCAATGGGCTGCTGAATAATTGGCCTTATTTTTTGTTGTTGCTGGTTTTTCTCATATGGAGACACTAGTTATAGGATATGTAGTCTATTTTGATAGTTTTATGGTTGACCAAAATTCAACTTTTTATGATGTTGTGCAAGTATTAAGTTTTAAAAATGTAATCTTGCCTTTATGATCCCAATGCAAGATACCTCTACAATCTTTTGTAAATGGACAAAGATCTTTTCATGGTAATCAATCAATAATCAATTGTTATATTTTGAAATTTGTTATGTAGAAGAGCTTTCTTCTTAATTTTAAGATCTTTGAAGCTAAGGACTTTGTCTAACTTTTTTTCTTTACAACATTGTATTTGCACTTGATGTTCAGTAAAAGTTTCTTAGATAAGTAAATAATTCAATCAATAAATGAAAGATTGAATTAAAAATGAGTATCACACATGATCTTCATCCTTAAGAGTCTTAAAATATAGGTGAGGAGACAATACACAATCTAGTGGAAACATTAACATAGAATAGTAGAGGTCAAACAGGTGGTATTGATCAACTTTAATGAACTCCTTCAGTGGAATACCTCCTGGTGGAAGCTGAATTTAAACTATATACTGAAAAATGAGTAGGGTTTTAATAACTGGAGAAAATATTAAGGTATATCTAGCAAGGTAGCTATAGGAGTAAAGACCTTGAGACAGAAGTCTATTAGATATGTCCTGGGCGTAGTAAACAGATTAATTTAGCAGAGGAAGCAAACCTAGAATGCCAAAGGAAGGGATTTAGACTTTATCTGGTAGAAACGTTTAACTGTGTGCAGTTATAGAATTCATTCAGTCACCAAATACTAATAGACTCCAGAAGAGATGCTAGAGACACAAGTTAAGGACAGACGTAGACACAAGTGCCACAAAAGTGATAAGTGCATTGATGAATGTGTGAATTAGGGTTCAGTAGTTGATTCTGTCTATATTGGTTTAGTACACAGCACTGCTGGCTTTACTGTCTTTTATGTGGAACATTTTCCATTGTGCTCAGACAGAGAAAGAAAACAACGGCTGCATGAAGAAGGGTCCCAGATGCTCAGAACCAGGAGCCACCTCCAGCCAATTCATCTCATTGTCCAGTCTTTTCCCACAAGAGCAAAAATCCTGGCCACCAGACAGCCTTCAACAGCACTAACTCTCAGTGTTTCCTAAGGGCTCCAAGTCTATCATGAGTCATGTAGAAAATTTCTAAATTATTTTTAAGTTCTTTAAAAATCACAGGGAAAAGTCATCATGTTTGTTAACATTTAACACATAAGACATTAACATTTATTTACTTTGATCAAAACATATGATAGAAAATAACCCAGATTTCTTTATATTTTGGTGACTGTGAAAATAAAATAAAGCGCACACACAGAATTTTTTCATCATTTTTACCCCCTTTTAGGGAGTAATAACAAGAGCTAATAAGTACCGAATTTAATTTTTGGCAATGTAAACAATTATCACAATGGTTTCAATTTGGACTATAAAGACATACTTTTTCATAAATTTACAACACAAACTTTTAGCATTCAAGTAAGAAAAGAGTATTTAAGTTTTGGCTATGTTTGTAGAGGAGGCACCTTAGGTCTCACCAGAAATTTACCTTTCTTTAAAAGTGAACTTCAGAAAACAAACTACTCAGCATTTTAACATGGGGATGGGAGCTTCGCTTCAGTTAAGACAACTTGGTATCTTTTGCTGTTGAGCTTTTCTGTCTCACAGCTTTGTGGACTAAAAAGAGTGCTGTGAACTAGGAAAGCAACTGGCCTAGAAACTCCTAAGCACAACAGAACTTGGTGTTAATGACCTTGGTAGCTTAGAGAAATGAAAACTGAAGAGCATGTCCTTTCACCAGGCTAAAGGAGTCAAGGCAGCTTTCATATTTCCAGTGAACTTTGGTGTTTGTAAATAGATGCAGTTAGGGTCCTTGCCCTGCTGCGGGGGGTTCAGGGTGACCCTTCTGAAATGCTTCCCCTTCCTGTCCTGATGAAGCCCCACATCAGGCACCATATAAACAACCCCTGTTTGTGACTGACCTTGTCTAAGAATATTTCAAATCAGCATTGTCTACTTGTAGCTGTTTTTAACTGACTTTTTCTTAGTTTTTTAGTATTCCCTCTGCCCAGATCTCAGTTACCTGTCTTCCCAATAACCTATGACCAATCACCTTGCATCCCTACCTTTGTTCCTTTCTGATCTCTGGTAACTCTGTACACTGTGCATCTTTCACCTAGATACCTGAACTTCTGACATCTGGCTCGTGCTTGCATTAAGCCAGAAGTGCACTCTCATACAGTTGTTAGGTTTGCTAGTTCTGACCTTGACTTTGATTTCCTCACTGAACTGACATTCTCAGACACTACACCACTGTAAGACCTCATTAGGGAGGTTTGTGGAGTCACTTCCTTGGGAAGTTTTCATAAGAAAGCCTGAATAAACTTGCCTAGATATATGAGTCTGGTCTTGGACTCAGAGGCATCCTAATAATTCTGTGATCCTTACCAACATTGTTGCCACAAACTACACAGTGCCCTGCTACAAAGGAAGAATTTCTGTGTGTTACAAAGTTTCCTGATAACCTCGACTCAGGTTCAACTTCAGGTCACCCTCATATGAGATGTGTCCTCTATGTGTAGATGCAAGTCTCACAAATACTAAAAGAAATGTGGAATTGTGGTGATATAAACCAAAGCAAGAACTGTATAAGTGAAGAAATTTTATTTCTCCTCCAACTATTAAATATTTGTAGTAACAAATCTAAATTGACATTCTGTGTCATTTGTTTCACATTTAGAGAAATGTGTGACCACTTGAAGATGCTTTTATTTAAATGGCTTTGTCTTGAGAGTAATAACAATAAATATTAATTTAAAATAAATTATTGTATCTTGCTTTTTAATGAGGGAACTGAAAAAAGTGAGGCCTTTCTGAATGCAGCCTTCTCACACACAGCACTGTGAAAAAGAGAGCTGTGAATACTTTCACAGATTGACTCTGTGGCCCAGGAAGGTGCAAGATGAGAGCAGGTCTCGAAAACAGAGGACAAAATAAATCAACGTCAGGCATCAAAGAGTCTGGAAAGGATGAAGCCCTGGCAAGGCTGCCCCATATCGACCCGTTGTGGGATGTGCAGGATCCTTCAGAGGTGAGGTGAGGCAGGTAATGGGATCAGGCTCACGGAAGCCCTTCTCTTTCTCCTGGTGTGTTGGTTTGCACACAAGGCTGCTGAGCTCAGGCCCTGCCTTTCATGTTGGATGTTCCCATTGTGCCCAGATAAAGAAGACAATGGCTGTATGAGGCAGGGCCCCACATGCTTGGCCCTGGGAGCCATCTCCAGGCAATTCATCTCACTTCCAACTGTCCAGTGTTTTCCCACAAAAACTGAAATTCTACCCGACACACTGGCCACCAGACAGCCTGAGCGAATTCCTTGTGTCTTTACAGGAATCCTGACCCAGAAATGCACCTCAATAGGTGAGAAGTTAAAAAACATAAACAAACAGGGGAAATAAACTAAGAGATAAAACATTCTTGGGCCCCGGGGAACTCAGAAAGGGTATTTGGAGTACAATTCAGACTTGGGCCAGCCAGCTCTGTTCATGCTGATAAGTCACTTTGAGAAAAACAAATGAATTCATATCTGATAAACAGCACATTGATAATACCAAATTCCTTTTGCCTTTCTAAGGCTCTGTCAGGAGGGGGATAGATAAGTTCTTGCTGTGCAAGGGCCGAGGGAGGTCAGATTGACTGTAGATGCCACACAATGGAATATTTCTCAGTTAAATCAGTTTCACAGGGATTGTACTGAGAAACGTCCCTTCCCCCAAGTAATTAAGACATTCCTTTATGTCCCCATACCTGCTATTAGAATGGCAGCTGATAAACTCTATTTCAAGAGTGTCCATTGTTCCAAATCAAATAAGAACAGCTGAGAGGATCCCAGGAGAGTTTTTATTATTATTTTTTTAAGTTTTCAAGGGGGTAGTTCAGGTGCCGACCCTTCTAAAAGGTACTACCCATTACACACATCTACATACACACATAGAGGTTGTTCTTGTAATTAGCCTCAGACACCTAGCAGCCCAGCGACCCAAGAGAAAACAGGGTAAATCAATTAGAGGCTGGATCTGGACTCTGAATTGCCAGCTCTCTAGGTTATAAGAGCAACTTCTGAATTCTGCCTTTGGGCTTAGCACTGACTTACATTTGTCATTTATTCTTTGTGATGTTAGATGGTCAAACAAAAAGTTAAAAAAAAATGCCTGAATAATCTAGTGGCTGTAAGCAGGGCATATGCACAGTAGAAAGGAAGTGCAGTAGGACAATTTCTGAATCTTTTTTGGGCAAGTTAAAGATTAGTTTATACAAAAGATGATATTTAAGCTGAATCTTAAAAAATGGGTGAGAAATAGGCAAGTGAAAGTTCATTTCTAAACGTACCTATCACACTGTAGGCATACTTAGACATTCATTCACCAGAAAAACCTACATAAGCACTGGTAATATAATAACTAATACGATGGGCTTGGTTGTTTTCATCACACAAAATGGTATTGTTGTTTAAAGGCTACAGACAGATAAAAAGACCATTATAACACAGTCTGATAAAAACTGAAAAGGACGAGGAGAGAGGGGCAGGTGCTGCAGCAGCTGGTAGGGAGGTTAGGTTCTCATTGGCACCTGCCCTCCTTGGCCCTTCCTCACTAGAAGGCAGAGTGTTCTCTTGTTATTGTTTTCATAGTGATTAATCAACTTACTTCTTGGAGTCCCTTACAAGAATTGTCTCATATAATTTTGATTAAAATATTCAGAAACAAGGCTAAATTCATCCTCCCACTTTGTTCCCTAAAGTCCAAATTAATGGGACTTAAAATATGGATTGGGCTTTGTTTTCCAGCACCGTGCACAGGCCTTGGTGTATAGCTCCTTTCCCTCCTCCTTGTTCAATGCTGCAGGTTCTAAGAAAGTTCTCAGGGTCCTACAGAACATCCTAGTCCAAACTGGGGTGTAGATGTCACCCCCTCTCATCTGCAGCCACTCCACCTGAGAGTGGGGGTGGATGCTCTTCTAGGCCTCATGCTCTCTTACTTTTAAATAAGTTTAGATAGTGAACAGGAATGTCCTTTTCAACCCTCTTACATTCAGAATTTCCTTTTTGATGCATTTGTTAGGAGATGAGTTTTTGAAATCAATAGTGCTTTTGCATCATTAGAGGGCAGACTTCCCTTGGAGTAGGAAATGTAGGACAGTTTTGAGCAAGTAAAGTATTTGATATGAAGCATTGGGTTTTTCTCTTGGTGAGCACTAGAGAGGGGAAGAATGGAGAGCAGTGGAAAAAGTGAAGGAATTGCCCACTGACCCTGGAGCAAATGTTCACTATTAATCAAATGCTTAGTGTATAGCAGACTGTGTCAAATTATTGGTCACACTAGTAGGTCATGAATCAGCTTATTGCATCAAAAATATCCTTAAAAATAAAATAGAACAAAATAGAAAATGGTGTGCTCTGTGTAGTAAGAGGAAATACTACTTCATGAAATTCTACTTTATATATATATGCATGGGAATGTGTACTGAATCAATATTAAAATTTATATTTAACTGTATTCAGAGATCAACTATTTTGTGAAATATTGGTCTAAGGGACCAAATGTTACTTTTAGGGTTAAATGTTTAAAATACTTGAACACTATCATGGAAATTGCAGTTTGATATCTGGTTGAAGCAGGGCAAGACTCACACAGATAAACCAGAGTAATAAGTATTACAAGTCAAATAATCTTGAATAAATAAAATACATTGTATTTCATCCATAGACACCAACATCTTTTGCCTTGGGATTTCTAATACTTTTCTTCTTTCATAAATCCTTTCTTTTCAATATCCATAAACCAGGTATTGGCTTTGAAGTCAGATCTGAATACAGATCCTGATTCTACCATTCTGTGTGTGTGCAACTTGGGTGGAGGGAGGGTGGATTATTTAGCCTCTTTCTGCTCAGTTGTCTTCTCTTTAAAATTGGGATAAATGTACTTTGCATATGAAGTTGTTTTCGCTATATCAGCTGACGTATGTAAAGTGTTTAGCTCCATCCCTAGCACATAGTAAGCTCTCAGCAAATGATTCTTCTCATGGTTAAAAGAGAATTGAGCAGTTTTTCCTTCTGCTCTATTTAGGAAGCCTAAGTGCTGAACAAGCCATGTGATGGTTGTAAGCCAACAAGGAGATCCAATCAAGTTTGAGCAGGCTACATCTTTGTCCTCATCCACCTCTGAGAATCTACATATTATGTAAGAATAATAAATTAGCATAGATAGCAAAGAATAAAAGTCGATCTCTGCTCATATTCACCTTCTTCAAAGTTCCACTTCAATCTGGCTTCTTAGAAACTGTATCATTTCTGGGCTGTCTTCCAGTTGAAAAACTAAAGAGCATGCTGTCTCTGTTTAGGGAGATTAAGTTGGCTGCTGACTTGGGACGACTCACTGCTCAGAATCGCAACCCTCTTCTCACATCTGTTTCAGGTGGTAATCCTGAAGAACAGCATAAAATGGCATGTTTACACGCAGTAGCCTTTAGGGTGTCCCCTGACAGAAGTCCATACAGGTATGCAGTAGTTTTTTTAATGAGTACCCAAAAGTCTTGTTATTTGTGAACATGGACAGTTGGAGGTGATAAAATGCATATGGCATTTATGGAACATGAAACAACTTTTATTTTGGAGGTCATCTTGTGTCCTCTCATATTGTCAACAATTTTAGGGGACCTAAACTTGGAAACTTCCAGAGACTGAGCCCATGGTCCACAAAGTTATGTGGGCTGGTAGATAGATTGATGGTTTATCTAAAATATAGGACAGAGTTATGTAATTTTTGAGTTGTAAGACACTATAGAGAAAATCTACAACAAATCCTTTATTTTACAGGTGAGGAGACAAAGCCCAGAGATACTAAGATTAGTGCTCAATTTTGTCACATGGTTAATGTGTGGTTCAATACTTGAATCCAGACATCCTGTCTTCAAGCCCAGTGCTCTTCCCACTGCATTCTAGATTCCCAACAATGGATATGAAGTAAAAGCAGTTCATATAGTTCAAGGCCATGGCAGGAGTTTTTAGAGTAGCCTTTTCAAAAAAGGCTGGCTAATTCTCACTCAGCCTGACCATAGGACAGACTTCTCAAAAGAGGCAGGAAACTTGGCTTTCTGCCACTCAACATGCCATAACACGCACACACACACATGATTGATTCCCTTTTTGAAGAGCATTTGACTACATGTTTGAAAAGTTTGGGGAATATTTATAACCTTTACCTCAATGATCCCAGTCTTAGAACTTAATCATGAAGAAAGACTGTGGATGAGGGCAAAGATTTAGCTGCAAGGATAGCATGGCATTGTTTTTATAACAACAACATCTAGGACACAGGAAGAACTGTTTAAATAAATGATGATATATTAATATATATCATCATTTATTTTAGAACCATAAAAATGTGGTTTAGAAAATAGAATCTAATAACCTGAGGGAAATGTTCTTGATATATTGCTCAGGGAAAATACATCACAAAAGAGTGTATACAGAACAATTCTAATTTTGTAGCAAAAATCTATATTTATACTCATATCTGTTTAAAATAAGGACTTAGATCAAATATTTTTATATATTTTGAGTGGGTGGTAAAATGACTGGTGGGTTATTCATATTTTTGCCTTTGGGTTTTGCTGTATTTTTCAAAATTTTGAGCATGAACATGTTATTTTTGTACTGAGACAAAAATATAATTTAAATTCTGATTTCTTCCTGCTAGAATAGCCCCAAGAAGCTGAAAATGTAAGGTGGACCTCTTTACCTTAAGTTTGGGTGCAGTGGCAGGAACAAGGGGGGATGATGCTCTGAGAATTCATTGCATGTAGTGTTTCCAGTCCTTTGGGTCAATTGTAAATTTCATAAAAAGTAGTTTAAAAAATGTTTTCTTATAGACTACTATCTATTTCTACTCTCCATTTATCTAAAATTGGAGAGAAACAAAATAAAATATACTGGAGTAAAATTACTGCCTACTGTGTAGGAAAAGAATATGGACTTTAACACGTGATTTCAGGTTATAATAAAGTCATGTCATGTAAACCTAAAACTAACCCAGTAATGTTATTACATTCTTGCTAGTAAGTTGCAAATTACTTAAATAGAACAAATTATAGATGGCCCATCACATGGAGGTGTTATCATTCAAGTACATTTTGAGAGCTTATATCAGCTCTAACACAGGGTGTGAGTCCTATTTAAACCATAACAAATATATATCTTAGTTTAGTAATTGGGAATTATAGGCCAAAAAATGAACTTGATGCAAACATGTATCACTATACATTACAAGGCCAATCAAATAAAGCACACCAAACTAAACTGGTAATAATGAAGCTAAATCAAGTGTAATTTATCACTAAAAGGCAAGAATAACAGCCATTAAAAACTGCATCCAACCAAAACAAAAATGATGAGGCACAGATCTGAGGTCATTGTCTCAAAAATTATGGAATTTCAAATCTTGGCATGTACACCTACACTGTAGGGCCTGAGCAGTGTGGCCATGAAGCTCAATTTTTAAACAGAATGTCAGATTAGAGTCCTCAATAAAATCTAATAATAGGTTATTCTTGGTTTATGATTGCAAAATTTGTATAAATTGTGATAATAGCAGACTGACTTCATATACAATACAAATCTATGACCTCGCATGCCTGTAAGATTGTAGGGAAAGACTCTCATTTAAGAATCAGCACTCTGCCCCAGGTCCACCAATTGCCCGGCTTAACCCTTTCCATCCTTGTGAGTTTAGGGGACTCTTGATCTATATAAAGTGAGGAAATGAGTAAGAATTTGATTCACAGGTTTACTCAAGGTCTCTGAACATTGGCCTTAGGGACTAGAGGACAGACTAAGAGACTTACTCTGAAGAGTGTGCAAAAACCCAGAAAGCTTTTCTTTATTTTCATTTTTCTCTGTTTTTTTTTTTCTTCTTTTCACCTACCTCTCCCTCAGGATATAAGTAGTGACAGAAATAGAAACTTGGTTGTGGAAGACATGCCATTACAGCACTTTTTTTCCTGGTGATTTTTCTTCTCTTTTCTTTTTGGATATTAAAAAGCCATTTCTCTTCCCTGAGGAATAATTTTTCTTTTCAATATATGTTCATATTCCACAGAAATAAAGGAGGAGCTTTAGAACTGTACAGAGAAAGAAGTGATGTTGGAACCTCATTAAGAGCCTCCATCTTCAGGGAATTAGTGATTATGAGAAAATTCCTAGCTAGGACCAAGAAGAAAACCTAGGAATCCTGACCACTAGACAGGCACTGTGATGCCTGGGCCTTCCAAGAGTTTAAGAATTAGCTGTGATTTATGTAATGGGGTGGGGCATATTAATTTCAACATCTGAAAGGGCTTTGCACAAAACCCTTCTTTTAAAAATGAGTTGGCTTGTCAGATGTCATCTGGTCCTGATAATTTACATGCATCCCCGCAGGGAGAGGATCAGGACAACAGTAGCAGTGTCCTGGAAGCCTCATGGTCTTATGGGCGCTGAAATGACAATGGGCAGAGGCACCAACTGTGTGTTTGTTGCATGGTCGGCCAGGCTCTGAGACTAATTAGGACTCAGACTTAAGGGCACCCCGATTGCTCCTGCCCTCTGCAGAGGCCCCCTGACTGCTGAGGCTGTGTGGTCAGGATGAGTCAGGCTTTAGCACTTTTGGGGATGTGTGAGGTTTATCTTCAGACCCCCTCCCTGCTGCAGTCTTCTCTATTCCATGCAGCCTCTCCGGGCTTCTCAAGGTTTTTTGACTCCCTTTCTACCCCAACTCACTCTCAGTGAAGGTGCTGATCTTCACCTGACAATCGAGTATCAACTTAGGTTGCCCTATCTTTCTTTCTGAATGGGATTGTCATTCTTATGTTTTCCTCAAGTGGTGCTGAGAAGGTCATGTCCGCTGGCAGACTAGGAGTAATACTCTGGAGGTTAGGGGGATTTCCCAGATTCCCTGAAATCACAGGATTGCTTCTTTCTCAGATAAGGTTCTGCTCCAGGGGGAATGGTTGAAATGTCTGAATTCAAGCGGGAAACCATCAACCAACAGCTTCCATCTGTCTGTTAAAGGACTTCCAACAAAGAATTCAAATTTCATTCCTCAGGGAAGAAACTGGGCTGATACAGAAGTACTTCTGTCAAATCTTTACTTATACTCTTTGGCTATAAGGAAGTACCTGAGCAAGTGGCTTAAATTAGCAGTGCCTCAGTTTTCCTCCACCATAAAATGGGTGTCATAAAAATAGTACTATCTTTTACAAGAATTCAATGTACAGCATGTGTAAAAGGCATTTTCGAGAGTGGTTGTCACATAGAGATCACTTTGGGGCCTAGTGACTGCTTACCTCTGAGGCTTGAGCTATAAAGCATTGGGACCTAACTTTGGAATAGTACTCATAGGTGAGGTTTTTGTTTGTTTCTAAACTGAACGGATAAAAATTAAGTAGCAGGCCATCTTTTCTCACCTGGGTCCCACATGGCAGGGGCTTATCTGCACAAACCCCCTTTGACCCGAGTGGTTCTTTTAAAACAATAGAGCATGTGTGCCCATGAATGCATGTCCTTCCCTCAGTCTCTCTCCTAAAGTGATTACTTACTTGTCTGGCTTGGTTTGCTATGTATATTTATCTGTTAATTTTGGTTTGTGTCAATCAATGTCCCAAACCAAGAACCACTTTCTTAGCACACAATACGAAAATAAACAAAGAAACAAATAAGCAAATAAATAAAAGAAATGAGAGAAAGAGCTTGAGAACACGTTTAATTGGTGACTATAAAGTTAACCCACAAAGTCCTTATAAACGAGCACATGTTCCAGTCACTTTGGTTGATGAATGTCCTAGTACAGATTACACATTAGTACTGTAATTACATGTCTCCATGTCTGTCATGCTAAATTCGCCACCTTGAAGTTTCTACTGCCTTTGGTATATCCCTAAAGACAACACAGGAGGTCCCAGGTATATTATTACCTTCTTAGCCAGTCATTTACTTAAACTTTAGTTACTGAGACTAGTCAGGGATGGCTAACATGAGGGTTTCATTTTAGGGATGTACACATTAATAGGAGAAACAGAATCACATGACATCCAAGAAAAGAGACCAGGTATGTCTGTGCTTTCTGGAGTCCAGGACAGCATGGACATCAGCCTAAGTGTCTCTCCACTCTGATGTCTGTCACTGATATGTCCATTTCTCTGTTTGTCTCTGTCTTAGTCAGCTTGGGCTATTATAACAAAATGCCATAGACTGAGTGGCTTATAAACAACTGAATTTATAACTCATGGTTCTGGATGCTAAGAAGTCCAAGACCAAGGTGCTAGACCCTGGTTCTGGATGCTAAGAAGTCCAAGACCAAGTCGCAGACCCTGTGACTGATGAGGCCTGCCCCTGGGTTGCAGATTGCCAACTTGTTTTATATCCTCAAATAGTGGACAGACAGCTAGCTGGCTCTCTGGCGTCTTCTTAAAAGGGTACTAATCCCATTAATGAGGGCTCCAAACTTAGGATCTAATTACCTCCCAAAGGTCTCGCTTTCAAATACCATTGCATTGGGATAAGGCTTTCAACATATTAACTTTGGAAAGACACAAACATTTGGTCCATTGCAGTGTTTCTTTGAGGTATACATTCTTTTTTTTTTAAGATTTTAGTTATTTTTAGAAAGGAAGGCAGAGGGAAAAAAAGGGAGAGAAACATCAGTGTGTGGTTGCCTCTCATGAACCCCCCTACTGGGGACCTGGCCTGCAACCCAGGCATGAGCCCTGACTGGGAATCAAACCAGTGACTCCTTGGTTTGGCCTTTGGTTCAAAGGACTTGGCTTCAGTGACTCTAGGCCTTTGGTTCACAAGGCCCGCGCTGAATCCACATATCTACACCAGCCAGGCAGGCACAGCTTCTAATGCTATCAACACTTTTCTATATCTTCTACCTGCATTTGCACTAACTATACAGTATACAGATTGAATGCCTTGGGGCTGTGGGTGAGGAAGGACTGGCATGTCTGCTCCACACAGGCTTGGCAGCAACCCCCAGAACATGGAAGCAGCCCCAACATTCTTTTTGTAGCTCACCCTGTTGTTAAAGAGAATGAGAACAAGTCAACAGCACTACTTAGCAACAGGGTTCCAACTGGGCATTTTCCCATGTTCCTGTGCCATTTGATTAAATAGCATTAGAGTCAGAATTTAGAACAAGGTTAATTTTTATTGCAACAAACTATCAACACACAGGACAATACCTCAGACATGGGAAGTTATGTTTCCCATTCTATGACTCTGTTTCACTCCATCTGTGTGACTACAGCCATCTCTCTTATCCCCAGCAAATCTTTAAGCAATCACACATTATTACTAGTGAGAAAAAGATGGGAATGTGCATTGCAAGAGAAAGAAAATCTTCTAAGGCACACATCAAAGCTGTCTTAAATCACCTGGATGGAATGCTTTATTTTTGTTCTTTTGTTTTACCTCAGGTTTTTTGGTTCAAGATCGCCTCCACTCTATAAGATGGAGAGAGAAGAAAGCAAAAGCGATTCACAAAGAAAGAAACTCAAGAGGAAGGAGAGAAGCTTTAAGAAAAGGATGGTGAGCAGCTGATCTAAAAATGAGGGAAGGGCTGAGGTAATGTTTTACTAAGTGAAAAATCTGTTGCATTTCCTATTACAATGTCTGTCCTCTTCATCCTGTACCTTGTCTCTTCAGGGTTGGAAAAAAGAGGAGCCATCAGCACAGAAAATCATCCCTAAGTGCACTCTCCCTAATTTGAGGGTAGGCTTCATACCTCTCACCCCCAGATCCCACTGAAAATCCATTATTTCAACACATGCTGCATGATAGTAAAATTAGCTCTTTCTCATGGAAACACATTAGTCCACTGAGGCATGGTACTAACTTTTTCATCTTTGTATTTCAGGGCTCAGTCCCACCCCTAGCGTGTTTAAGAAATTTGTTTGATTAAGAGTGGTGAAGCAGATATTCCACTTTTTTCCTGATCTTAGGGAAACACTTTTAGTTTTTGCCCATTGAGTATAATATTGGCTGTAAGTTTTTAATATATGACCTTTATTATGTTGAGGTATGATCCATCTATTCCCACTTTGCTGGATATTATCAAATGCTTTTTCTCCATATATTGATATGATTATGTGATTTTTACCTTTCATTTTGTTTATGTGATATATCACATTTATTGGCCTATGAATATTGCACCAACCATGCATCCCCAAGATAAATCCCAGTTGATCGTGGCATATAATTTTTTTAATGTATCATTGGATTCTCCTTGCTAATATTTTGTTGAGAATTTTAGTATCCATATTCATCAGGGATATTGGCCTAGAGTTTTCTTTCTTTGTTGTGTCTTTACCTGGTTTTACATTAGGATAATTCTGGCCTTGTAAAAAGAGCTTAGAAGTCTTACCTCTTGAATTTTTTTGGAATAGTTTGAGAAGGATAGATGTTAGTTCTTCTTTGAATAGTTAGTTGGTATTGGAAGTCCTAGCCATAGCAATCAGAAAAGAAGAAGAAATAATAGGCATCCAAGTTGGAAAGGAGGAGGTAAAACTGTCACTATTCATAGGCAACATGATATTGTCATGGAAAATCCTATAGGCTCCACCAAAAATACTACTAGACTTAATAAGTGAATTCAGCAAAGTAGCAAGTAGCAGGCTACAAAATCAATACTCAGAAATTGATGACATTTTTATATACTAATAATGAACTGTCAGAAAGAGAAACTAAGAAAACAATATCATTTACTATTGCAACAACAAAAAAATAAGGTATAAATTTAAGGAATAAATTTAACCAAGGACTTAAAAGACCCATACTTGGAAGACTATAGGGCACTGAAGAAACTGAGGAAGATACAAATAAGTGGAAGCATATACCATGTTCATGAATTGGAAGAATTACTATCATTAAAATGTCCACACTACCCAAAGCAATCTATAGATTCAACACAATTCCTACTAAAACATAAATGGCATATTTCACAGATTAAGAAAAAATATTACAAAAAATTATTTAGAACCAAAGAAGACTCTAAATAGCCTCAGCAATCCTGAGGAAAAAAAAAAACAAAGTAGAAGGGATTACAATAACTGATATCAAACTATACTACAAGGACACTATAATCAAAACTGTGTAGTACTGGCACAGGAACAGACACATATATCAAAGGAATAGAATAGAGAGCTCAGAAATAAACCCATGTGTTTATGATCAGTTAATATTTGACAAAGGGGGCAGAAGAATACAATGGAGTAAAAATAGCCTCTTCAATAAATAGTCTTGGTAGAACTGGACTGGTACATGCAAAAAAATGAAACTAGACCATCTTACACCATACACCAGAATAAACTAAAACATGGATAAAAGACTTAAATAAAAATCCTAGAGGAAGACATTGGCAGTAAAATTTCAGATATTTCATTCAACAATATTTTACTGATACATTGCCCAAGGGAAGAGAAACAAAGGAAAAACTAAACAAATGGGACTACATCAAATTAAAAAGCTTACATACAGCTAAAGAAATCATCACCAAAATTAAATAGAAACCCACTGTATGGGGAGAACATATTTGTCAATTATACAATGGACAAGGGTTTAATCTCCAAAATATATAAAGAACTTGTATGATTGAACACCAGGAAGATGTATCTCTTCATGTCTCAAACACTACAATTTAAAAATGGGCAAAGGACTTGAATAGACACTTCTCCAAGGAGGAAATAAGTATGGCCCATAGGCATATGAAAAGATACTCAACATCACTAGCTATCAGAGAGATGCAAATTAAAACCACAATGAAATATCACCTCACATCTGCCAAAATAGTTATCATTAATAAATCAAAAGCAAGTGCTGGCAAGGATGTAAAAAACAAGGAACCCTAGTGCACTGTTGGTGGGAATGAAAACTGGTGCAACTAGTCTGGAAAACAGTATGGAGTTTCTCAAGAAATTAAAAATAGAACTGCCTTTTGACCCAGCATTCCATTTCTGGTTATATATCCTAAGAATCCAGAGGCACCATTTCAAAAGACTATATGCACCCCGATGTTCATAGCAGTGTTATTTACAATAGCCAAGATTTGGAAACAGCCTAAGTGCCCATCAGTAGATGAGGGTATAAAAAAGCTTTGGTACATTTACATAATGGAATACTACATAGCAGTAAAAAAGAAAGAATTCTTGCCTTTTGTGATAGCATGGATGGAACTGAAGATTATTATGGAGAGTGAAACAAACCAGTCAATAAAAGACAAATACCATTTGATCTCACTTATAAGTGAAACCTAATGAGCAAAATAAACTACCAACCAAAATAGAATCAGAAGCATAGAAACATGGAACAGACTGACAGCTGTAAGAGGGGAGGTGGTGGTGGGGACTGGTTGAAAGATGAAGGGATTAGTCAAAGAACATGTATGTATGTCCCTTGGACGTGGACAACGGTGAGAGAATTAACTGTGGGAATGAGGGGTGGGCGGGGTGAAGTGGGACAAAGGGAGAAAAATTGGGACAATGTAATATTGTAGCATGAACAATAAAGTATTTAGCCCTGGCTGGTGTAGCTCAGTGGACTGAGTGTGGGCCTGCAAACCAAAGGGTTGCCAATTTGATTCCAAGTCAGGGCAGCTGCCTAGGTTGTGGGCCAGGTCCCCAGTAGGGGGTGCACGAGAGGCAACCACACATTGATGTTCCTCTCTCTTTCTCCTTTCCTTCTCCTCGCTCTAAAAATAAATAAGTAAAGTCTTAAAAATATATTTAAAAGCAAAAAAAACAACACCAAAAAAGAGAAACATTGTTTGAAAAAAAACTGAGCAGTTTCCTCTAATAAAACGCAGTAAAACAAATAATTTTATTTGCCTGATGGATTAAAAATTCTTAAATTAGAAGCCATGTGTCACTTACTCTCTATTCCTGTGACCACTGAGAGTAGGTGACAATCCTTACTATGGGTAGAGCAAGCAAGATTGCAGTTCATGTGGGACCTATATTAGTAATATTGGCAATAAGGTACAACAACAAAATGCAGGATTATTGCAGTTTAACATGTATCTCTTTTGCTGAGACTAGGTTAGAAGTTGGCTGACAGGATTACTACCTGGAGACCCACAGTGAGCTGACAAGAAGTGCTGAGAGCACCCAGTCCCTAATAACATCAGAATACAATGGAAAGTGGGGGCCTCTGATGTTTAAGTATCACACAACTATCAAAACCAAAATTTATCCTGGTTTGAGAATTATCCTTCTCAGACAGCATTTTTTCTCTTTTAGCTTTCCTGACAAGTTGTCATGGAATAGTTATGGTTGGAACAAGATTCCTGTAAGTAGCCCTGGCTGGCGTAGCTCAGTGGATTGAGCGCAGGCTGTGAACCAAAGCATCGCAGGTTCGATTCCCAGTCAGGGCACATGCCTGGGTTGCAGGCCACGGCCCCCAGCAACCGCACATAGATGTTTCTCTCTGTCTCTCTCTCTTTCTCCCTCCCTTCCCTCTCTAAAAATAAATAAATAAAATCTTAAAAAAAGAATTTTAATTGCATAAAAAAAAAGATTCCTGTAAGCAAATCATTAGCCAAAAGAATAACAGCAATGAAGAAATCTTTCAGGTGGCTCATTGTCCTTAATACAATACATCTCAAATAGACCTTACTGCAAATGATTTAAAATAAATAGGGGAAGTAAGATGGGTGCACACTAGATAACATCTTAATCACTGTCTCCACCATCTCATCCTGACCCTGATACCTCTGCACTGTCTTCCTGCTGGGTACCCTTTCATTGTGCATGTCTGTATTCTCATCACTACTATTACTTTGCGACCTCTGTTTTGCTCAGAATGGCATGCGAAATGACTGCTTGTGGAACAGCTCTCCATTGTTAGGGAGACAATAAAAGGATGTCTGATAAGCATCTTACGACAGACTTTTCTCCAGCTGAAGCATATTGGCAACACAATTTTCCAAATTTGCATTCTACCTGTGGCTCCACAGGGCTAGCCAAGACTCCTTGCCAAGAGAGGACATTGTTCCTTCACTTTTAATGCTACAAGCACTTACCAGATTGTGGTAGATATTGTCTTAGAGCTGGCTAATTCTCACACTGCTAACTGTAAATCTCTGGTTGTTCAAAGGACTTTTGAACCATTTCATGTTTCAGGAAAAACTATTTGATTGAATAGCATGCACACAGGTATTATGTAGTCTCTGTTCAAGAAGGAGTAAATTTAAATATGGTGGTCCCCCCTTATCTTCAGGGAGGCACATTCCACATATCCCTTGAGTGCCTGAAATTGAGGATGGCACCAAAACCCATATATGCTATGTTTTTTCCTGTACATACACATCCATATATGTAATAAAATTCAATTGCTAAATTATACACAGTAAGAGATTAAGAACAATAACTGATTATGAAATAGAACAGTTATAAAAATACCATGCTGTTTGTTTGAATACAAACACTGTGATGCCGGGACAGTCAGTCTGATGATGGGGATGGCTACTAGGTAACTCATGGGTGGGGAACACACACAGCGTGGAGCCCCCGAGCAAGGGGGTGATTCACGTCCCAGGCAAAACGGAGCAAGACTATGCGAGATTTTGTCATGCTACTTAGAGTGGTGTGCAATTTAAAACTTATTGTTTATTTCACTAGAAGTTTTCAGAGGCTCAATGCCCATTTCCAAGAACATTCTAGAGGGGTATGTTTATATAGGTTGGAAACTATGATAGATAGATTGTGGTTTTAACCCTCACCAGGGGGTATGTTTTTTAATTGATTTTAGAGAGAGAGATATTGATGTGAGGGAGAAATATCAATCATTTGCTTCCTGTACCTGCTCTGTCCAGGGATCAACCCTACAAACTAAGTATGTGCCCTGACAGGGATTTGAACCCACAGCCTTTTTTGGTATATGGGATGATACTCCCACCAACTGAGCTACCTGGTCAGGGCAAGTGGAATTATAATGCCATCTCTAAAACCTACTTTTTCTATGACTCCTTTAAATAAGAGCAGCCTTATATGTTTAACACATAATTCAATTAAGAAAATTTCAAGATACATGCCAGTTTGTGGGAATATCTGTTGGCTGAAATAAAACTTATCTATGACCCTCTAATCAATTGTATTTATTATGTATGTACAATGTATATGGTACTGTACTAAGCATTTTGGGAAGCAGAAGCTAAAGACATTATCCACACCCCCAATGAACTGAAATATCTATTGAAGAAATAAGTTATAGGTAGATAAAAAATAAGTTTTTTAAATAGCAAATTGTCACCCCAAAATTTTGCAGCTGATGTGGTGGTACAGATCATGAAGAGAACATTTCAGGCCATGATGCTGAGGAAATAATTCATTAAAAAAGTGAAATTTGAATTGTACTCTTTGAAGAAATTTTTAACCTGTGTTCCCACTCCTTTCATTTAATCACATATTTGTGGCTAATCAGAAATCAATTCAGAATAGTAGTTCCCTTCGTTGCCTCATGTATCTCGCAGAAGATCACAGAAGTAAGCAGAAACATAGAAGATAACTCAGGAGCAGATTTGCAAGACAGCTAGAATTTAGGAAGAGAAATGTGCTTGGGGCTGCGGGGAATCGTTGTTTAATGACGACCTGTATCCTCAAGAATCTTGGCAATGAGTCAGCATCTTGGTTTTATTCATTCAGCTTCAGTTTGAATGTTTTCAACTTAACAGTCACCAAAATAAGAAGAAACAGCTGGAGGCAAATTGGTCAGTATCATCAAAGGGCCCATGATTATAACATTTTGAAACTGTTGAGAACAGCTAGTGTGGTTCCTACTAATATGATGTGAATAATAAGTTAGAATTTCAGGGACAAGGCTGCATTTCTGCATTTTGTAACATTTGGCAAACATAAAACTCCTTGACTTTCTGTTTACCATATGTGCCATATTTTCTATTAGCATAAAATTCCAGTGACTCTTAAATAATTCAGATTCAGTGACAAAACATGACTAAAAGTCTGTTAAAATTAAATAGATGAACACCATTCTATTTAGTCGCTCACTCTGAAAGTACAATTGTTTCGTGAGGCCACTTACATATTTTTAGTAGATTTCTTATTCTTGAAAACATTTTTAAATAACATAAAGTATTGTTTATAACCCAAATATTTGCTATAAACTAGTTTTATGAAAGGATAACAGTTTTTGCTTGACTTATTAATTAATTTTACCTTTTTTGTTAGAACTGATAAGATGAGCTTTCCCACTTACTAAATTTGTTCTCTAAGTAATAGAGTTTTGATAACTTTTTTTTTCCTGATGTTTTGGACAAGACAGAAAAAACCAAAATCAACAGATAATAAACACACAATTTAATCCACTTGGAGAAAATTAAACAGTTTATAAGTATTTGTAGAGCACGTACGCACAGCCTGGTTCTAATTACTCTTTTGTGTATAAAGAACTGATCTTTTGAATCCAGACCCAAACAGAGCTTTCCATCTTGCTAGAGAAAGAAGACTCCTACAAGTGACCTAATTAACCAACAAGATCTAACCTGAGTAATTCAGAGCCCTAATATTTAGAGACAAGTTACATAAATGGGGGTCAGAGCTATGAGGGAATTTTCAGGAGAAAGTAGGACCTGAAGTGATCTTTGAGATGGATTTCATTCTAAACAGGCTTGAGGGCAACAAATATTGGAAACAGGCCCTTTGTTCACAACCAGTGAGAAATAATCACTGAATCAAACGAAGAAACAGAAAGCAACATTTGGCTTTAGGTGGTGGGCACACAGTGCAACATACAGAGCTGGTATCATAGAAATGTACACTTGAAACCTATTTGATTTTAGTAACTAATATAACCCCAATAAACTTAATAAATATAAATTTAATTTAAAAATCAGTGGTACCTCCCACCCCAAACAAACCAAACAAGGAAAAAAAAATCCCTTCCTGACTGGAGTGGAGGTATCCTTGGGGAACAGTGGATACAAGTGAATCAGTAGCTAAGGTGAAGCCAGGTGATGGTGGGCTTTGTAATTTAGAAAGAAGAATCTACAGTGATATGACAGATGCTTGACTCCCATACAATCCTGAGGAATTCTGGACAACCCCAAGCTGCATGAGGTATTTCACTATCAATATAAAAATGTTTTGTTTAACTAAATTATAGAAGTAAGTTATGAGATAAAAGTATATAATTATAAGTGGTTAGGTTTTTTAACCTATAACTTTTCTTGAATTTTTGGTGGCTGATGATGATTGCTTTATAGCTTAATTCTAAAATATGTTAGGTGTAAAAGAGCCATTCAATCACTTGAAATATGACATCTTGCTTTTTGTTTTGTCTTTAAAGGAAGCTTGCACTTGGAACTCTAATATTTTTGTTACATGTGTTTATTTTTTATTTTTTAATTATTATTATAGTTGTATTTTAAATATGTGGTTTTATTTTTAAGTATTTTTCATTGATTATGCTATTACAGTTTTCCCAGTTTTCCCCCTTTACCCCCCTCCATCCAGCCCCCCAACCCTCCAGCATTCCTCCCCCCTTAGTTCATGTCCATGGGTTGTACATATGAATTTTTTGAGTCCTCTGTGTCCTATACCATTTTTTATCTCTCCCCATCTATTTTATGCCTACTAATTATGATGCTTCTTCCCTGTATCTTTCCCCCACCTATTCCTCCCTTCCCCCTCGCCACTGAAATCCCTCCGTGTGATGTCCATTTCTCTGATTCTGTTCTTGTTCTAGTTGTTTGATTAGTTTTTGTTTTCATTGTTTTTCTTTTCTTTTAGGTTCATTTGTTGATAGTTATGAGTTTGTTGTCATTTTACTGTTCATATTTTTTATCTTCTTTTTCTTAGATAAGTCCTTTTAACATTTCATATAATAAGGGCTTGGAGATGATAAACTCCTTGAACTTGACCTTATCTGAGAAGCACTTTATCTGCCCTTCCACTCTAAATGAAAGCTTTGCTGGATAAAGTAATCTTGGGTATAGGTGCTTGCCTTTCATGACTTCAAATATTTCTTTCCATCCCCTTCTTTCCTGTAAGGTTTCTTTTGAGAAATTAGTTGATAGCCTTATGGGCACTCCTTTGTAGATAACTGTCTCCTTTCCTCTGCTTCTTTTGGATTCTCTCCTTATATTTAATCTTGGGTAACTTAATGATGATGTGTCTTGGTGTGTTCCACTTTGGGTTCAACTTCTTTGGGACTCTCTGAGCTTCCTGGGCTTCCTGGAAGTCTATTTCCTTTGCCAGACTGGGGGAGTTTTCCTTCATTATTTGTTCAAATAAGTTTTCAATTTCTTGCTTGATGCATACCCCAGTTCATGGGGTCCGCCACACTATGAATGAGACATGAGACATTCACAAGGACTATGGAGTCCTGTGGAAGAAAAGAATGAGCATGGCTTTTCTCTCAAGGGGAGCAAAAAGCTGCAGCCCTTGGATGACCAACCTTTATTGGGTTTCTTAGCACATTACATGATGGTCCTCATTTACTATGCACAGACTTGCTTTAGGTGGTTACCTTTTACAGAAAGCAAAGGAACTGATGCCACTAATCACATCACAGAAGAAGGATATTTGCAAATGAAAAGGGAAAATAGTTGAACCGGTTACATTCCATACTGGGGAGTTTTAGCATGGATTTTACGAAGTTACAGTAAGCACTTGTTGTCTCAATTCAGGATGAGGGAGTTTTAGCAAAAGCAAGTCTCAAAGGAGCTTAGGTACAATACAGGCCTGATTCCCCATGGGAGAACCTATCCAAGCGTGGATCCTTTGCATCTCCAAGTGGGAGCTGGGCCCATGCTACATCCAAATGTAGGACAATCTCCTACACTTGCTGTGTTCTTCTCCTTCTGGTACCCCTATAATTTGGATATTGGAACATTTCAGGTTGTCCCAGAGGTTTTCTAAGATTCTCTTCACTTTTTTGAATTCTTGTTTCTTCATTCTGTTCCAGTTGGATGTTCTTTTTCCTTTTGTTCCAAATTGTTGCTTTGAGTCCTGGTTTTCTTCCCATCACTGTTGGTTCCCTGAATATTTTGCTTTATTTCACTTTTGATATCCTTCATTTTTTTTCATTTTTCAACCAAGCTCAATCAGATCTGTGAGCATTTTGATTACTAGGGCTTTAAATTCTCCATCAGATAGGTTGGCGATCTCCTTCTCACTTAGTTCTCTTTCTGAGGCTTTGCTCTGTTCTTTCATTTGGGCCATATTTCTTTGTCTTGGCGCACCAGATAAGTTGTAAGGGGGTGGGGCCTTAGGTGTTCACCTGGGCAGGGCAACCCTCTTTGCTGTGCTGTGGTGCTGCCTGTTGGGGAGGGGCCACAGGGGGAACAGTATGGATTGCCTGCTCATCCGCAGTGCACTTTTCAATGAACTCTCGTGTGAGACTGGAAGTTTCTCCCACAGTGGCAACCCCCACCATAATCCACAGTCAGTTCTGAGTCTCAGTTTCCCCTTAAGTCAGCCCCTCCCACACAGCCCACTGAGCTCACAGCCAGCCCCAGCCACTTGGTCCTCCTGGTTCCCGCAGTTTTTCTGAGTTGGCTCGCGTGGTCCACTGCTTCACTGGTCTGGCTGTTCTGGTTGATTTTTCATTTAATTCCTTGGTTGTTGGAGTTCCATGCAGTTTGATTTTCAGGAGCTTTTTGGTTGTTTATTGATTTTAGATTGGTTGTTATCCCCCATTTGGTTGTGTGAGGAAGCAAAGGGTTTTCTATCTACGCCTCCATCTTGGCCAGAACTCTATGTATGTTTATTACTGTTGGATATGGCTGCTGTTCAGTCTAGTAAGTGAGAACACAGACCTCAGTGTTGGGATACGACTGGACTGGACCCCAGCTCTACTTCTTACCAGTGTATGACCTCAAAGAAGTTGCTTTACTTATTTCTGCCTCAGTTTCCTCATATACAAATGGGGATGTTGAGGATGATGGTAATAATGTCTACTTCATAGAATTTAATGTGTATGCAGCATGTTGAAAAGTAGGTTTACAGTTATGAGTATACAAAAAAGTTTATTCTTGTATTATTATTAATTACTGTATTATTATTCATACAAACTGTAAACCTACTTTTGCCACACCCTGTATATAGTATAATATATATTATATATATATATATATTTTAGAATACTGTTGGGCACAAAAGAAATCAATAGGTGTCAGCTATGATCATTTTATAGCAGCAAAAATGTCCCTAACAGTATACCATAATGAAAGGAATTCCCATTTTATAGTATCTACAAAGAACACTATAAAATATAGAATTGGTAATAGGGTTCAAGAATCACTGAGCCACAAATAAGAAGCAATTATAATTTTTGTTAAAAGAGGGCATGATGAAAATGATTTTCAGGAAGATTAGATAGTTTTTTCCTCTTCCTAACTTTTTCTCACTGTATACATTTTACCCAATCTTAGTTTTTTCCATGGCTTTACTTGTAGTATTTTTAATATGCCGACATTTAAATTCTTATCGCCAAACCCAATCTTTTCCCATAATTCTAATTTGTATATTCAGTGGCCTACTAAAAATGTGTCATTTCTTCAGGGGACACAGAGGCAATGTTTCAGACTTAGCTATTGTCTAAATTTGTCACATTGATAGAATTCTAATGCACTGGTTCTTAGAATATGAACCCTTACCAGCAGCAGCAGCAGCAGCAGCAGCAGCAGCAGCAGCAGCAGCAGCAACAGCACCTGACAGCAGGTTAGAAAGACAAATTCTTGAGCCCTACCCCAGACCTATTGAATTAGAAACTCTGGAAGGGAGGTTCAACAATTTGTGTTTCAACAGACCTTACAGGTAAACTTGATGCATGCTAGAGTCTGAAAACTAAGGCTTATACTTTGTTCTCTATCTAGTTTGTGACTCCCTCACACTTTACATGAAGGGGTCAGATTTTCAAGAATGAAAGTGAGCTAACAAGGGAATGGGCAGAAAAGGACAAGGCCAGTACTAGAAACACCTACCTGAGGATTAACTAAATAGTACAGATAAAGCCTTAACTGAGGTAGTGCAATGGATGTTTTATGGCTAAAGCAAGAGAGTTCCAGGTTCCATTCTTTCAAGTCTACTCCTTCCCTCTAACTGTATACATTTAAAAAAAAAATCCTCACCCGAGGGTATGTTTGTTGATTTGAGAGAGAAAAAGAGAGAGATAGACATGGATGTGAGAGAGAAACATTGATCATTGCCTCCCAAATACACCCTGACCACAGATCAAACCCGCAGCCTTTTGGTGCATGGGATGATGCTCCAACCACCTGAGCCACCCAGGCATGGCTAACTACATATTTTTAATAAGCTTCAGTGTTTTAGTGGCATTTTTGAAATTTCTAGTTAAAAGTTATGATCATAAATCCTTTTAAAATGTTGATAAAGGTGTCTTATTTGTCCAAGATAAAATTATGCACCTAGATTTTCTGAATCATGAGCCTATGTGCCCATTAAGAACAACCTTCACCTTCTAAAAGTCATCTGAATGACAAAAATAGAGATTATTTATATAAGTTAGGAAACAATATTCATGAAGCTTTTCCAAATAGATCTTAATGTATTTGGAAATAGTCTTTTATGTTAAAATTAATGTAAGAATTAGAGCACATAAAATAAGACTTTTAAAATATTTTTATGTTTTATACTTCTAACTTAAAAAAGTAGACATTCTGGAGGCTCCTGTTCTATTGATACATTTAGATGACATTCTTAGCAAGCCATCTGCCAAGTCATTTTCTCCTTAGAACAGAAATGTATGAACACAAAACCATCGTTTTTAATGAAGGCTTTAGTTATGGGAAGTGAAATATCTTTCAAGAAGATAATACAGAATGCATATAATTTTAATTTAAATTAAATTATACTTCATGTTCCAATAACTAGAAAAAAGAGGAATAATTAAAGATAGGTTTTAAGACAGTCTGGAACTTAGTATAATTAATTTGCCAAAAACATTTATCCCAATGCTCTTACAAAGCTTGTGGGGAAATTATGTATCTATTCCTTATTTCTATCTTTTAGTTTTTAATTCATTAAATTTTAACTATGACTCATGTATTTTGTTTGGTATTGATTATAAAAATGAATCAGACAAACAGAAGAACTATTAAAAATCAGTAAAGATATAGATCTAAATGCTATAAACAACATCAACCTACTTGATATTTTAGAATTCCACATTAAATAACCACAGAATGCTCATTCTTTACTGGTGCACATGGTATTTTCATCAAGATAGATCATGTGTTGGGCCAAAGAGAAGCTTCCATATATCAAAAGAAGATAAAAATCATGAAGAATGTGTTTATGGATTACAGTAGAATAAAATTAGAAATCAATAATAATAATATCTCTCAAACCCCCAGATATCTGGAAATTAAGGAACTTCTACATAATTCATAGATCAAAAAAGAAAACATAGATATATAAAAATTTTTAAAAGTTCAATGAAGCCCTGGCTGGTGTAGCTCAGTGGATTGAGTGTGGGCTGCGAACCAAAATTCGATTCCCAGTCAGGGTACATGCCTGGGTTGCAGGCCATGACCCCCAGCAACCACACATTGATGTTTCTCTCTCTCTCTCTTTCTCCCTCCCTTCCCTCTCTAAAAATAAATAAATAAAATCTTTAAAAAAACAATGAAAATTTAAATACAATATATCAAAAATTGGGGTACAGTTAAAATATTGATCAAAGAGAAATCTACAGCTTTAAATGATTAGAAAAAGAGTACATTATATTAATTACCAACATAAATAGAAGGAAATAATAATAAGTAGAAATTAATGGAATAGAAAACAAACAATAGAAAAAATAAACAAAGCCCCAGATTGATTATTTGAAAAGATTGATCAATTTATCAACTTCTAGCAACACTGATTGTGGGGAGAGAGAGACACAGAGAGAAGAAACTACTAAATTGTCAACATTAGAAAGGAAAATGGAATTATCACTACATATTGAGGCATACAAAAGAATTACTGAGAGATAAGTATGCAACAGACAGAGAAAACATTTACCTCAAGTTTGAACATGAATATCTGTTCCTCTGATTAAAAAAGTTATTTCAAAATGGAAATATTGTACATTTAACTGAATGATGTGATTACGAAACTGGGATTAAGAAGTCAGAATTATTGTGCTAAGTGAAACAAACCAGTCAATGAAAGACAAATACCATTTGATCTCTTTTATAAGTGGAACCTAATGAACAGGAAAAACTACCAACCAAAATAGAATCAGAAGCATAGAAATATGGAACAGACTGACAACTGCCAGAGGGGAGAGAAGTGGCGGAGGCAGAATGAAGGAAACTGAAGGGATTAGCCAAAGAACATGTATGCATAACCCATGGACACAGACAATAGTGTCATGATGGCCAGAGGGAAAGAGGGGGTGGCATGGGGGCCCGGTGGAGGGGGGCAAAGGTGGTAAAATGGGGACATCTATAATAGTGTCAATAGTAAAAATAAATTAAAAAGAAGAAAAAAGAGGTTGGGGTATCTTATTCATGTGGCAAATATTTCTTTTCTCAACAAAAACAAACAGAAAAGAATGATAGTCAGAAACTGCAAGAAAACTAAATTTGTATAAGCTAATTATAATCTGAATATGAAGCAAACAAACATTTGGTATGGTTTGAAGAAATTCACATGTGGTGAAAGAATTCACATATGGTTAAAGAAAATAGGTTTTATTTGTTCTTGTTCTTGTAACATTTTCAATTTGAATGGCACAAATAAAGACACAGCATTTAGTAAGCCGGGCCATTTTATCTTCAATACTACTAGTTGGTTTTATAGTAATCAGTATTTGGCAATGAAAATAATTTGTGTTGTTTATTGATTTTCTTTTTTTATGGTTTCTACTTCTCTTCTGAGATTCTCAATCATATCTTTTAATTCTCTGAACATTTTAAACACGGTTATTTTAAAGTTTGCTTCTAACTATTTTTGAAACCATGTGGATCTGTATCTAGTGTGTTGTTTCTCTTTCCCCTTTTCCTCCTCCCTTCTTTTTCCTCCTCCTCCTAACACTTCTTCTCCTTTTTCTCTTTCTCCTCCTCCTCCTCCTTTTATCAATTATTGTCTTCTTTATTCCCAGTTTTTTTTTTGTTTGAGTGCTAGTCATTCTTTATGAAAAATTATAGAATTAATTTGAGGCCTATAGTAATATTTCTCTAGAAAAAATTCATGTCCACTTTTTAAGGATTCAGATTTTTTTCAGAGCTGGGCTTCAGTCTTTTCCTATTTCTGGTTCAGTGTTTTTCTATAGTGTAGTCCTTCATAGTCCCAAGTCAAAATCTCAGTGGTTTATCTAGCTTGCAACTTCTAAACTGTAATTTTTATCCCATAGTCTGGTTAAGACTATTGGAGCAGTTTAGCTCATTTAGTTTCTCAGCAATTTGTACTTGAATTAGAAGCTATTGCTAAGAGAAAAACAATCCCAAATGCTGGGTTTACTACCTTCTTAGGTATAAATTATGTAGGGTGCCATTACTGGAAGCATAACTCTCTTTACTGATTTCTAATTGAGACAAAATATATACTAAAGTCTAGAAACTTAAATATATCTTCAATATTAATATTATAAAACTTGATAATGTAGAAGTAATGGTTTCTGTGAAAGAAGTAGGAAAATGGAGAGTAAAGGAAAAATAAAGGGTATGTTCCTCATTTTATAAACTGTGTTTCAAAATTTAGTGCCAAAATTTATTGGGACTCAAACTAGAGATTTTGCACATATCATTATATAGTATAGTTATAAAATTATGAAAGTAGTATAATTATAATAGTTACAAAAATAGTAGGTGAACCTAAAAAGCAACAGAATCAATGAAACTGAAAAACTTATGAGTATTAGGAAGGTGGGGAAAGGCATAAGAACTAAATCTTACTCTTTCATATCAGTAGTTAAAATATAATGCAGAATACTGACAAATCAGCTTTACTTAGAAATGTGGAAATAAGCAATAGACCTTAAAACAAAATTTTTTAAAAAATTGATATCTTTTGGGAATGGGCCTGGAGAAGAGAAAAGCTGGTGGAAGACCTTTTCTTTTCTTTTCTTTTCTTAGCATTTTTTATTGTTGTTCAAGTAGTTTTCTGTCTTTTCCCCGTTCCTCTCCCCAACACCCTAGCCCTCCCCACATCCCTCCCCTGTTTCCACCCCCACCCCTTGTTATTGTCCATGTGTCCTTTATAATTGTTCCTATAAACCCTTCACCCTTTTCACCTGTATTACCCTACACTCTCCCCTCTGGTCACTGTCAGCCTACTCTCAATTTCAGTGTCTTTGGTTATATTTTGCTTGCTTGTTTGTTTTGTTGATTAGGTTTCGCTTATAGATGAGATCATATGATATTTGTCTTTTACCACCTGGCTTATTTCACTTAGCATAATGCTCTCCAGTTCCATACATGCTGTCACAAAGGGTAGGAGCTCCTTCTTTCTGCAACCTAAGTGCCCATCAGTAAACGAATGGATCAAAAACTATGGTATATTTACACAATGGAATTCTATGCAGCAGAAAGACTTTTTCTTTTCATTTGGACTCATTCTAAAATGTTTAACTTAAAAAAAACAGGACAAATTCTGTGTAAATCATAGTTTTCATTATAATCCAAGATGTAATACTAAAGCTGCATTTTAATGGATAATTTGCTTTCCCTTTCCTTAGTCATAATAAAACATTGCTCAGTCTACACAGAAAAAATGGCTTGAGAAAAAACATTGGACGTATGACATATGGCCTGTTTTAGAAATGACAAAACATTCTGTAAATTGGAGCAACAAAATGAAGAAGGGAAATGTTAGGAAATGGGGCCAGCATATAAAGGGTATTGGAAGTTCTTAAATTTTTCTCAAGGTTTTTCATTTGAGAGTCTAGGAGGTGCTTTTCTATTTCCTGAAACAGGGAATAATGGAGACAAAGCAATCTCAAGAGGAGCATACAATGAAACGCAAGTAATTCTTCCAATATTACACAAGAAGCATCTTAAAGCTCAAGAAGCTCTTTGACTGCTGTATGTAGTATATTAAATGTATGATTATTGTATGGGTTAGAGAAACTCATTAAATATGTGCCGATTACTTTGGCACAATAGTACCTTGAGAAGATTCAATAAGATGATTCATCTGAAATCCTCTACTTATACCATGCTTTCTAAAGAAAAGAGCTTTTGAAATTTATTGGGTTTCAATGTGTTTTGTGAAATATTGCTCTCATTCTCATTCAGTCCAGATAATCATTCTTGGCATTCTCAAAAGCATGTATGGGTAATTTTGTATTGGATGGATAAATATCTATACTGCAGAAACAAAAAGTAATCCCCATTTTGATCAGGGTTTACCCTGTGCTGGTTTGATGTGCCCTTCAGATTATGAACAACTTCAGATCTTCTCTATTCTGTGCAAGGGAAACTAGGCTTGTGTATTTTAGTTTCCTCTTTTAAATAGAATATTAGTTGACAAAAAATGGTTTCATCTATATGAAAGTTTTTAGATTTGCTAAGAGTTTGTGCAATGAAGAAGGAATGTGTGCAATATGATGGAGATAGTAGTAATGTATGTTAATCCTCATTTCTTAAAAGGGTGGGAGGCAAGGGTATGGATCTTTTCCTTGATTTGAAATTCAAGTGGAGATATGGTCCCATATTCTTGTCTAATTAACTAGGGTTCAAAGACTTATAAGCAAAGATGTTAGGAACCCAAAGTGGAGCAAAGTAAGTACACAGATGCTAGCCTAGTTCACTACAACTACTGATACCATTCTCTTATAAAAGGAGTTGAATGTCTTTTAATAGCTGGGATGACTACTACCCTGATTCATACAGGACAATTATTCCAGAGCAAGGGACAATTGAGGACATCTCTGGACAGACACCTATTATTGAATCCCTTCAGTGAACTAAGATTTGTAAGTATATGTTGTATCCTGTATCCTACTTCTTGTTATGGGTTGAATTGTGTCCTCACCCAACTCCTGCCAAAAAAATAAGTTGAAGTCTTACCCCTTAAGTACCTCAGGATGTGACCTTATTTGAAAAATAAGGTTGTTGCAGATGCAATTAGTTGAGTCAAACTGGAGTAGATTTGGCTCCTAATTCAATATATCTGGCATCTTTTTTCAAAAGAGAGCCATGTGAAGACACAGAGAAACAGGGAAAAAACCATGTAAAGAAGAAGGCAGAGGCTGAAGTGATGCAGCCAAGGAGCTCCAGAAGCTGGAATAGGCAAGGAAGGATCCTCCCCTACAGGCTGCAGAGAGCAGGATTCAGGAGCACCTTCATTAGAGACTTGCAGCTTCTAGAACTGTGAGAGAATAGACTTCTGCTGTTTTTAAGTCACCCAGTTTGTGATACTTTATATAATATGCTTTAAACTTCTCCTGCTCTCTAAATGAAAATAAACTAGAATTAGAATTAGCCTCAGTTAAATTCGATAATCTCATTGTAATAGTTCTTAATATGTTGGTCTCACTATCAATTAAATGTTTTTATTAAAAAAATTTTTTGCATAGCCCTGGCTGGCGTAGCTCAGTGGATTGAGCGCGGCTGCAAACCAAAATGTTGCAGGTTCAATTCCCAGTCAGGGTACATACCTGGGTTGCAGGCCATGACCCCCAGCAACCGCACATTAATGTTTCTCTCTCTCTCTCTATCTCCCTCCCTTCCCTCTCTAAAAATAAATAAGTAAAAATTAAAAAAAAATTTTTTTGCAAATGTTTTCCTCAAGGACAACATAATTTTCTGATTTGTGGACACAATAGTTTATTTTATCATTTCTCTTTTAGATGTTTAACTTGTGTATTTTTCATCCTTTAACATTTTTTCTTTTTTTCTACAGTTACAGTAAACATCTTGATATGCAATATTTGTCTACTTTTTCAATTTTTATTTTAGGATAAATATACAGTTACTGGTCATGAAATTATTTTTAATACTTTTTTTATTGTTGTTCAAGTACAATTGTCTCCACTTTTCCCCCACCACACCCACCCAGCCCCATCCATCCCTACCTCCCATCCTCGATCCTACCCCCCTTTGGTGTTCTCCATGTGTCCTTTATACATGTTCCTTGACTACGCTTTGCCCTTTACCCCCTTATCCTCCTTTCTCCTCCCGTCTGGTTACTGTCAGTTTGTTCTTTATTTCAATGTCTCTGGTTATATTTTGCTTTCTTCTTTGTTTTATTTATCAGGTTCCACTTATAGGTGAGATCATATGGTATTTATCTTTCACATCCTGGCTTATTTCACTTAGCATAATGCTCTCCAGTTCCATTCATGCTGTCACAAAGAGTAGGAGCTCCTTCTTTCTTTCTTCTGTGTAGTATTCCATTGTATAATATACATAGGTTTTTAATCCACTCATTTACTGATGGGCACTTAGGTTTCTTTCAACACTTGGCTATTATAAATTGTGCTGCTATGAACATTGGGGTGCATAGATTTTTCTGAATTGGTGTTTCAGGGCTCTTAGGATATAATTCCAACAGTGGTATCAATGGGTCAAAAGGCAGATCCATTTTTAGTTTTCTGAGGAAATTCTGTACTGTTTTCCATAGTGGCTGCACCAGTCTGCATTCCCACTCACAGTGCACTAGGGTTCCCTTTTCTCCACAACCTCACCAGCCTTGTTGTTTGTTGACTTGTTTATGATGGCCATTCTGACTGGTGTGAAGTGGTATCTCTTTGTGGTTTTAATTTGCATCTCTCTGATGGCTAGTGATGCTGAGCATCCTTTCATTTGTCTCTGGATGCTCTGTATGTCCTCCTTGGAGAAGTGTTTGTTCAACTCCTTTGCCCATTTTTTAATAGGGTTGTTTGTCTTCCTGGAGTGGAGTTGTGTGAGTTCTTTATATATTTTGGAGATCAACCTCTTGTCTGACATATCATTGGCAAATATATTTTCCCCTACAGTTGGTTCTTTTTTCATTTTGCTCATGTTCCCTTTACTGCACAAAAACTTTTTATTATGATGAAGTCCCATTTGTTTATTCTTTCCTGTATGTCCCTTTTCTAGGGGACATATTGGTGAATATATTGCTGTGTGGAACATCTGAGATTTTCTTGCCTATGTTCTTCTCTAGGACTTTTATGGTGTCATGGCTTATGTTTAAGTCTTTTATCCACCTTGAGTTTATTTTTGTGTATGGTGTGAGTTGGTGGTCAAGTTTCATTTTTTGCATGTTGCTGTTCAGACCTCCCAACACCATTTGTTGGAGAGACTACTTTACTACATTTTATGCTCCTGCTCCCCTTTTTTAAATATTCTTAAAATGTTTTCAGATTGCTTTCCATAAATGTTGTAGCAATTTATTACTTGCACCAGACATATTTTAAAAGGATCCTTTTCAGAGCTGTATCCTAGCACTCAAAATTTTCATTAAAAATATCTCTGCCAATTTGACAAGTAAGGGATTGTTTTGATTTTTATTACTTTGAATACTGAGGTAGAGTTTTCCCCCCACAATTATTTATAACTTTTAGTACTTCTTCTATGACACTGTTACTTTTATTTTTCATTCTTTAAAAAAAACTTCTTTGTATGAAATCTGTTTCTTCCTTGCATGTGGAATATATTAACATTCTTCAGTGTCCTCATTAGTAACATGAAGGTAAGAGTAAGTGTCCTCTAGCATTGCAGTTAAAGCTTGATATGCTGAATATACCAAGTACCAGGCACCTAATAGTTCTTACAAATGGGTCTAATTTCTTATAATTGCTTGCATATCAATCAAATGACCTGCATACACTCTCACTTGCTAAGATTTAGCAGCACACTTACTTTGAGTTTGTTTTTAAAATTTTATTTGTTTATTTTTAGAGAGGAAAAGGAAGGAAAAAAGAGAGGGAGAGAAGCATCAGTATGTGGTTGCTTATCATGTGCCCCCTACTGGGGACCTGGCCTGAAACCCAGGCATGTGCCCTGACTGGGAATCAAACCAGCGACCTTTTGGTTGGCAGGCCAGCACTCAGTCCACTGAACCATACTGGCCAGGGCTTACTTTGACTTTTCAATTAAATTTAATTGCCATTTGTGTAGTGATCTTGGTAATTTTCTTTTGTATTCTCTATAATCTTTGTTAAGGTTAAACCAAAGTGTAGGAATTAAGCTGGTCCAAAGAAGACTCACTGTGGGAAAATACACAGAGGCATGGAGTGCTTGAGATGGGTAAGGATGATAACTTTGCACTCAGACTACCTGGGTTCAAGTCATGATTCCATGTGTTGGCAAGTGGGTATCTTTGGATGAGTAAATTCATCTTTTTATGCCTGTTTTCTCTTCTGTAAAATGGGAATTAATAATGTTAACTATCTCACAGATTCTTGTGAAGGGTAAATAAGCTCTTTAAATGTCACATTATCCCAAATCCAGGAATCAAGGAATTGTTTAGCTGGATGGTTCTAATTCAATGTCTCTTAGGTGGTTGTGGTCAAGATGTTATCTGAGGTAGTAGTCATCTTGTTACCGAGCAGCAAGTGGGGTCCTGCTGCCCATCACCACCCTCCAGGCAAAATTCCAGAGGCAAAGTTTGGATGATAAAGAAAAGGAGTCTTTATTCAAAAACTTCACAATTTTGGAACAGCAGGCTTTCCACAAGAATTAGAAACTTAGGCCTATGAATTAAGGCTAAACTCTTTAACTCTTTAGTTGCAGCTTTAATTACTTAAGGCTATCAATTAAGGCTAAACTCTAATACCTGGTTTCTCCTGTCACTCCCCTGTTAATTTTTAGTTATTTTATTTTTATAGGGTTAGTTTACAAACAAAAATAACATAAGATATAAAAGCTATACAATTTTAGAAGAATGGTAGTCTTCTGCCTCAGAGCCTGTTCCCTCTAGAACACCCAAAGAATAAATCTGCCTCCCTCTGCCAGGCCAACCTGATCCTAGGCTGTGCCCAAACTTCTTTCCCATCCAAAATACCATCTGCTGGGTAATGCAGGCAGCTGCAGCACAATCATCCAGGCATCCTTGAGAAAGAAGGGCTCCGAGAGCCAGATAGAGCCAGTCCAGAAACCAGAGAGCCTGTGAGCCAGAGACCCAGCCCCCTCTCCGTTTTCATGCACTCTTAAGACATTTGGTTTCTCAGCCCATCCCATCCTAGACTGCTTACCATTGACTCGGCAAACTCCTCCTACGGCCCCTCCCTACTTCTCCCCAGTGATGCAATCAGATCTCTCTGTATCAATCTAAGGCCTGACTAGGGCTAAGGTATCTGCTTCGAAAATGACCATTCCTGTGGCTGGTCAGAGCTAGCTCCTGCTGGCAGGTTGAAGTGTCTTGTCTTGTGAATTTATTCTTGGGGTTGCTTGAGTATCCTAACAGTATGGTGGCTGTCTTCCCTCTGATCTAACAAAGACAGTATGGGAGAAGTTGCAATGCCCTTTTGACCAAATCTTGAAAGTCTCCTGCTGTCACTGTTACAGAACAGACAAGGGGGGGCCTGAGACGATATACTATTATTGAAAGAAGGCCCCGGGTCCGTTTTGTCCGCCACCCTAGGAAAGACATCTCTCAATGCCAGAGATTTGTGAAAAGGAAAGGAAATGTTTATTTAATGCTATACAAACTTCAAGTAATGACCTAATGTCTTTATCAAAAATCCTAAAGTCCCTTAAAGCACCCACAAACAGACACAGTCCTTCCTTCCTTCCCCCTTTTCCCAGTCCAGAGTACCCTATCTCAGGAAAGGAAAACGAAGTCCATGGCTCAAACAGTCCTCTGGTTCTTCGTTAGTCCTCCATCTCGACTGGGAGACCTCCCTGGGTACCCGGCACCCTCAGCTGAGTCACCGGGATCTCTGCTAAAACCAGGTGGTGGTTCCCCCTTCTAAAGCTGCGGGGGTCCCCACTCTGTCCAGGCCTCGTGGTTCTCCCTCTCAGGGCTGCGGGAAGGGGAGAGTCCCCACTCTGCCAAAGCCGCGTGGTTCTCTCTCCTAAACAGCACGGTTCTCCTTCTCAGGGATGCAGGAGTCTCCACTCTGCTAAAGATGCATGGTTCTCCCTCTCAGGGCTGTGCATGGTTCACCTTCCTAAAGCAGCATGGTTCTCCCTCCTTCCCAATGGCTGCAAAGTCTGGGTTTTAAATCCCTGCGGCCAACCTTCCTCTGCAGCATCATTTACGACTCCTCCCACACTCGGCTTCACTTGCCAGAATTGTATCCTTCCAGCTTTACTGGGCTGCCATCATGAGTCTGGGCAGGTGTAGCCCATGTCCTGGAGCCAATCTTCTCCGAGCTCCCACGCAGGCGCTGTAGCTTGGGGGATCTGCCCCCAGTCACGTCTTGGTGGGGAAGTTACTTCCATTCCCCTGGCTCAGAGATGATCACAGCTATTTAACATATCTATGCAACCAGCCAAAGGCTATAGATATGTTAAATGACCACGCTCAGAGGGTAGCTGCAAGGCTGTTGCTATGCAAAACAGCTCTCAATGGCCTTGCTCCATTTGTCCCTTCCCCCAACCCACACCCTGGGTGGGGGGATGGAGACATCCTTAAAATCTCCTGGACACCTTAAGTTCTGGACCCCATTTCAAATGCCCATTTGGGGTCCCCCCTCTTGGCTGCACCCTGTAACATCACTTCTGCTCCTCTCTAATTATTAGAAGCTATTTACTACTTGTGACCTATACTCAAGGGAAGGATTATTAGGCCCCACCTCTGGAAAAGAGGAGTATCAAAGAATTTGTGGACTTATTTTAATACAACAACATGGCAAAAGATATTAGCTATTCTTTCATCAAAATCATCATTGTTATTCATAGCACTGCCATTGAGGAACTGCAAGTTATTCTGTAGTGCTGGCTTTGGGGTACATGTGAAATGTGATAGAAAATGAATCTTTGAAGATACATGAGGGATAGGTCAAAAGGGGCCTCATGTGTGATAACACAGCATTGATTTTTTTCTATACGTTTTTGGTTTTCAAATTGAGCTACTTACTCCCAGGGCACATATGTACAAGGAACCAGTGCTATTTAAAGCAACAAGATAAATACCTCATGTCTACTGCAGTACCATTTTATTTGAAATAAAAAAGTAAAACTAAAAAGACATGACCTACAAGCCGTGAAAGGACATGGAGGAACATTAAGTGCACATTATTAAGTGAAAGAAGATAAACTGAAAAGACTGCATACTGTATGATTCTGATAAATGCTATCTGGTAAAGGCAAAACTATGGGGCAGTAGAAAGATCAGTGGTTGCCAAGTGTCAGAAGGAAGAAAGGAAAAAATAGCAGAGCACAAAGAATTTTAGGGCATTAGAAATAGTCTGTATGATACCATAATGGTGGACATATGTCATTTCATTTTTGTCAAAACCTACAGAATGTACATCAAGAGTGAGACCTGTATAAACTATGGACTTTGAGTGATAGTGACTTGTCAGTGTAGGTTCATGAATTATAACAAATGTTCCAATCTGGTGGGGTAGATTGATAATGGAGGTGGCTGTGTGTATGTGGGGGTAGAGGTTATACATGAAACTTCTGTACTTTCTGCTCAATTTTGCTATAAATATTAAATAGCTCTTAAAATAGTTTATTTGAAAAAAAATAGATATATTGGAAAATAGATTGTGAAGTTGCTAGGATTTTAAAGATAAAATATTAGACTTCAGTGTCATGTTGCCTTTCTGATGGGCTGCTTTGGATCATAACTCTGATCCTTACTAAATAACTTACCTTTCTCTCCATTTGGCATACCTTGGTGGAAAAATTAAGTGACTTGGTTGATAAAGGGTAACTGAAAGATCTTAGGCAGGGTAAAAACTTGATTATTTAGAATGGTATTGCAGACAAGAATATTGAAGAAATTTTTGTTAAAAAAAGAATGATAAATATTTTAATTTACCCCCCAAAATAAAAAATTAGGATAAGATAAGGAAATAATACATTTATGAATTTAGCTATGTCAGAAATAGATCTTGGTATGTATCTAAGAAACCTGATATAAAACTAAGAAGATATTACTAATCAGTGGGGAAAGCAGTGAATTTGAGTCATGTCGGGGGAAAATGAGCTCTTTGAGGATAAAAATCTGTCCCTAGTCTCACCTTGCATTATATAATAAAATAAATTCCAGATACATGTAATAACTGTAAAATAAAATCATAAGACACTTGAAGAAAATAGATGTTTGTGTTGTTCTCTGGATGGAAAGGAATTTGTAAATATAAAAGCATTAGAAGAACTCACTAAAGAAAATAAATCAATAAATATATCTAAATAAGTACTAAACCTTTAAAGATTTTGAAACAAGCCACAGATACTAATAGACGGTATTTGTGTGCACTAGCTATGTACCAAACATCATGCTTGGAGCTTTGTCTGCATCACTCACCTTTCACACTACAAAAAATATGAAGGGCTTATTGTTATTACCTCCATTTTACAAGAGAGGAAACTGAGACTGCAAGATTACATCAGTTTACAATTCTGGCCGCACACTGAATTACATACAGAGCTTTAAAAAACCCATACCTATGCCCCATCCCAGAACAGTTCAATCAGAATTTCTGAGAGTGGAACCTGGCCATCCAAATGCTTTGCCCAAAGTCACACAGCAAAGATGGAGCAGTTTTTCTGCCTCCTAAACATATGACTTTTTTGTATACCACACAGAAGGATTTCTTTAAAATATAAACAGTTGCTTAGTTCTCAAAGACTGTAAAAACCTAAATGAAGGTTTAACTTAAAGCAGAAAAAATTTAGCTATGAGGATGTATTTGTTGACCCATCTGCAACGTGGACTCCATAATCTGTGTTTTGGGGCATTGATAAACTCCCCAGGGCTAGAGTGGATGATGCTCTGAAAGTTCAATCAAAACTGTGGGCTAAAAGAAGCAATAGAAAGTAAGGGGCCTAGGGGAAGGACAGCATTTTGATGGTCTAATAATTTTGAAACAACTGGCAGTGCATGCACAACATGTGTAATGTTTACATAAATTGACTTGCTTAGGCTTATAATTGCCATTGTAACTTCTCCATCAAGTGATACTTAATATGCATTAGCAACTTTATAGCATCATTTTTAAGAGCACAGATTTCGCAGACAAATCACCTAATTTACTTCCCAAGTATACTCTTTATAACTGTGTAATCTTAAGTACGTTACTTAACTTCTCCATAACTCAGTTTCCTCAACCATAAAATAAGAATAAAAGTACCATATTAATGCTGCACAACAAATCACTGGATTTTCCACACTGGATTTTGAACAAATCACTGCACAACAAATCACTGGATTTTCCACACTGGATTTTGAACAAATCACTGCACAACAAAACACTAGTGACTTTAGATCTCATGGTTGTTATTGGTAGGAATGCAGGAGTAGCTCAGTTGGGAAGTTCCACCTTTGGGTTCTCTTAAGCCAGGGCTATAGTCATCTGATGGCTTGAATAGGGATGGAGTATCTGCTTCCAAGGTGGCTCACTCACATGAATGATGAAATGGTGCTTACTGTTGGCAGGAAGCTTCAGTTTCTCTCCACAAAGTCTCTTTACGGAACTGCTTGGGAATCCACATAGTATGATGTCACACATCTCTCAAAGCAAGTGATCCAAGAGACCAAGGTGGGACTTGCAATGCATCCTATAACAGTCCTCAAGTGATAGATACATCATCATTCCTGCAGTACTCCATTTGTTACACATATCAGTCCTGATTTAGTATGGGAGGAGACTTTGGGAATATTATATAATTAAATCAGAAATTCTTGGAGTAGGGTCTGGACATTAGTATTAGCAGGTTAAATATCACTTCAGGTGATTCTAATATACAGCCAGACTTGAGTACCACAATTTTATTTCAATGCTTAAGTTTCATGAAGATAATCCATCGTGAAACCTTAGTTGAGAGGTATTCACCACGGCTGCTCAGAAGAATCTTCTTTGGAGAGCTTTTAAAAATCTAGATGTTTAAGCTAAATACAATTATAGCAGAATCACTGGGGTATAGGACACAGATATCAATATTTAAAAAAATGCTTTCTAGACTATTCCAATACACAGTCAAATTAGAAGCACACTGTTTTAATTATTTAATGTATGTTTAACTTTTATGATTGTATTCCCATCCCCTCTAACACAGCATTTTCTTCTCTAACAAAGCATTTAGATCCTCAAGACCTGTTTTCATTTGTTGAAAACAAAGAGGAGACCTTTGCCTTGCCCTAATTGTGCTGGGAATGCTGAAGATGGGTGGGAATGTGCAGCATGGCGCCAGTTGCTCTGTCTATGCTCTTTGTGTCTGGAGGATTCAAGCCTCCAGCATGTCAGCCAGGGTCCTTTGGCCAGAATTTGCCACCATACAAAAGAAGAAACCTCCAAGACATGTGATTGCTGGGCCAGGAAAATGTCACCCATTGCCAGAGAAGAAACAGCCTTCCACAACACTAGAGTGAATGACAAATAAAACCAGTTCAGCCAAAGTGGTTGGAGAAGTATGGGAAGCATTGTGAGTGGATATTCTGGAAACAGTGCTGAAAAGATGCACCTGGTAATGTTTATAGGTGCTGTCCAGCCACATGACATGCTCCAACTTCAAGGATATGGATCTATCTGCTGCTCTGTGAGTCTGCTTTTGTAAATACACATTGGCATGGCATAGAGAACAATCAATTACAATTTGGTGTGGATGAGCAATAGAAAGCAAATGGCAAGTGTATGGGGGCCAGAAAAATACTAAATGAATGGTAATTTCTAATGAATGATACCATCAAATTAGGCACAGAAAACTTGTCATATGCTAGGGGAAAAAGCCCTTTTTGCAAATATTTGAGATTGAGAGAAACTTTTAACAGATTTTGCCAATAGTTTTCTCTTCACATTTAAACCTATGTTTGTTAAGGAAAGCTTAATCCATGTGTTTCGGATTCCTTTACACATAACCCACTGGAATCTTTATTCTGAAAAAACAAGTCTATTTAATGTCTAAGATGACTTTGTGCTTTTATTTTTCCCTCTTTGAAAAGGGGCTCAAATAGTGTGTTTGCCAGGGTTAGAGCCCACTCAACTTTTGTAAATACAAAATTTTAACCACTGCTCACAATTTGAATTTCTTCACATTTGCCAAAAATGTGACTTTTCTGTTTATTTTGAATACAGAAATCCCTTTTTAAAATTGAGTTCAAGACTCTGAATGAACCCTGAATGCAGTAGATTTGCCCATTCATAGGTCCTCTTTTGCCTATGCATTTATATAACAATCTTTCTGACTCTGGAAAAATTTTAATTTGTGTTGCCTAGTCATAAAGGAAAACTATATTGAGTTTGTGATAGCACCTTTTATCAAGGATCTCAAATGTGAGCACAGAGCTATGATAATATTAGTTTCCATATATCCTGTCATGAATGTGACATATGATTTGGAGAAATAAGGAAATGAGAAGTAAGAATGTAAAAGGAGAGTATATGAACTAAAAGCAAGCCAAATGGGACATTAGGGCCCCAATAATTTTTTTCACATTCATAGTTTAAGAAAACTAGTTAGGTGTCTCTCTCTTATACACCTTTTATTTCTTAGAATGAAAGGAAAGGGGAACTAATCATGTTAGTTGTGTGGAAAATAATGCAAATCACCTAATAAAAACTGTGCTGAAATGATGAAAATCACCTAATAAAAGCCAAATAAATATTACTCAACTATTTAGATATATTTATCTGCATAATACTATATGTTCTTATATTTGGGATAGTTTTCCTTTTCTTTACTAACTTTTTAATTGTAGATGCTTATTAGGTAATCAAGAAGAAACTGATTATTTTAATCAATACAGTAAGCAAATATGTAATTTCACCCCCAGATGAGTAATTTGGTCAACACCATCTTTTATGTGGATTGTTATTTGGTTACATGGGGATATTTGTATGGGAAGTGGAAGTCATAGCTCTTGTCCTTGAAGAACTTACAGTTAGGACAGTATGACATTTTACTACCAAACATAAACCATAAAAAACAAGAGATTAATTTATAACAATGACAAATATTCAAGCAACTCAGTATTTGAGAAAGACAGAACATTAGCAGAGAGATTGAGTTAGCATATCCTAGGAGACTCAAGCTCTTTGACTTCCAGGATACCACAGGAAACACACGTATGAATTTTCACATGATAGAGTCGTTTCTGAAACTAATGACATAATCTAAATCATTCTATCTTATACAAGTAGTTGCAAGATTGATATTTAAGGGAAGACCATATTGAATGTGGCAGTGGAGAGGGACATACTTTAATAACTCCTATTGGCAGCTCATGCTTATTTTCTATAACAAGGTTTACATTTACTATCTCTACTTAATATACTCAATTGGAAAAAAACATTTGAAGTACAGTGATTAAATTTTAATCACTATATTTTATTTTATTTTACTTTTTTAATTTTCTTTTATATTTTGCTTGTGCAGACATTTTACCTCAGGGCTAGACTCTTAAAATGCTAATGATTTATATTAACTGCAGTTGTCTGTTGAAGAATATACAGCAACTTCTTTAATGAGGAATTAAACTCAGACATTTTAAGGGAAGACTTTGAATGTTTTCTCTGGTTGGCTAACATTAATTGAGTTTGCCTCTCAGTCCTCTATTCTAAACACAGGGCTTTCACTTCGCAGAAAAGATGTGTGGGAAGGGGAAATACTTGAAATGAAGATTTGGACTCCACAGTTATGAATATTATTATTCCTGGGATTCTAGAAAGATTATAGAGTAGGAAGCATGAGAAATTTCTTTCTCCACCTAGACAATTGTACTGGCAGACTCGGTCTGATGTAAATATTTGGGAACTCTGGAATTTACTGAAAGCTTGCAACTTCCAGGAGAAGACTTGGTTGATAAGTTGTATTTAATTTCCATCAGTTTCAGCTCTTAGCGCAGCAGCCACTACCCCTCCTCCTCTTCCAGCTCCAGGGCAGAATGCTGTGCACATGGGACATGAGCAGTTCATACACAGCTTGTGGAAGCCAGGGTGGGTGTACTAATCAGGGTTCTCCAGAGAAACAGAGCCAATGGGGTATATGTAGATATAATAAGAGGAAATTAATTACAGGAATTGGCTCATGTGGTTATGCAGGCTGAGAAGTCTTGTTATCTACTGTCTGCAAGCTCGAAAACCAGGAAAGTTCGTGGTGTAATTCAACTATCTGGCCATCCCTTAATCAAACTGGTACACAACATTAATCATCACAGTGGGCAAAAAGGACCCTGTTCTACAAACATTAGAGATTTTTGTTCTGATTGCTGATTTCTACTTCTAACCTCAAAGGTGCAGGCAAAGAAGTATGCAGCCCTTGTTGTTGTACCTTCCCCCATTGTTGCAGGCCCTTCTCCCTCTGGCTGAAATGACTTCTAGAGAACTGAAAAGGCTGACAACCTTCTCCCCACCTTCCTTCAGTTTTCTTTTTTCCCCTTGTGGGAATCAGATTAATATTAAAGACTAGCATATATAAAAGCAATTGCATATAAAATAGGCCATTAAAAAGTCACCATTAATGCTCAACATCACTAATCATAAGGGAAATGCAAATTAAAACAACAAGATATCACAGTATGCCTATTGAAATGGGTATAATCAGGATAACAAGACATAAATGTTGGTGAGGATTTGGAGAAAAGGGAACCCTTGGGCACTGTTGTGAGGACTGTAAATTGGTACAGTCAGTATGGAAAATATAGTATAGAGGGTCCTCAAGAAATTAAAAATAGAACTACCATATGATCCAGCATTCCACTTCTGGGAGCATAGCCAAAGAAAAATAAAGCATTATGTTAAAGGGATATGTGCACCCTCATGTATATAGCATTATTTACAATAGCCAAGACATGAAAACAACGTAAGTGTCCGTTAATGAATGCATGGATAAAGAAGTTGTGAGACAAATACACACACACACACATATCACAACTTCTTCATCCATTCATCTATTGTCATGCACCTAGGTTGCTTCCATATCATGGCTATTGTTAATAATGCTGGAATGAACATTGGAGTGCATATATCTTTTTGAATTAGTGTTCTCATTTTCTTTGGATAAATACCCAGAAATGGAATTGGTGGGTTGTATGATATATCTATTTTTAGGGGTTTTTTTAAACGAATCTCCATACTCTTTTCTGTCACAGACTGCCCCATGTGGGATCCACAGTGTTGTAGCTGAAACAAAAGAAATTCACACACACTGCCAAATCCTGTGGAAGAAAAGGGCAAGCAGCTTCTCTCTCAAGGGGAGCAAAAGCCTCAGTCCTTGCTCCAATGAGCTTTTTATTGTCTTACTGGGCATTACAAGAAGGTCCTCATTAACTGTGCACAGGCCCGCTTTAGGTGGTTACCTTATACAGAAAACAAAGGAGAGGATGCCAGTAATCACATCACAGAAGAGGGATATTTGCAAATGAAAAGACAAAAGTGGTTGAACCGGTTACACTGAGGTTACACTGGTTCTAGGAAGGTTTAGCATGTTTTTTAGGTTATTTTGCAGTAAATGTTTGCCACTGGGGCCTGGGCCCATGCCACGCAGGATGGTCTACTACACTTTTCCATAGTGGCTGCACCAGTTTGCAGTACCACCAACAGTGCACAATTGTTTCCTTTTCCCACATTCGTGCCAACACTTGTTACTTGTTTACTGTTTGATAATAGCCATTATGACTCATGTGAAGGGGTATCTCATTGTGGTTTTGATTTGCATTTCCCTGATTCTCAATGATGTTGAGCATCTTTTCATATGCCTGTTGACCATCCAAATGTCTTTTTTGGAAAAATGTCTTTTTATGTGTTCTGTCCATTTTTTTTCAAGTAGAGTGTTTATTTTTTGTTTTCGAGTTGTATGAATTTCTTACATATTATAAATATCGACCCCCTTTTAGATATGTCATTTGTACATATATTGTTTTTGGTTTTTTGAAGGTTTTCCTTCACTGTGTGGAAGTTTTAGTTTGATCAAGACCTATTTGTTTATTTTTGCTTTTGCTTCCCTTACATGAATTGATGTATCCAAAATGACATTATTCTGACTGATGTCAAATAGTTTATTTCCTATGTTTTCTTTTAGAAGTTTTATAGTTTCCAGCCTCACACTTAAGTTGCTAACGTATTTTGGGTTTTCTTTTTAAATGACGTGAGAGAATGATCCAGTTGTATTTTTGTATCTAACTCCCCAGTTTTTAAACACCACTTGTTGAAGAGACTGTCATTACTCTATGTATGTTTTTACTTCCATTGTCATAAATCAGTTGACCATATGAGCAAGGGTTTATTTCTGGGCTCTCCACTCCCTTCCATTTATCTGTCTGTTTGTACCTGTTTTAATTATTATAGCTTTGTAGTATTGTTTGATACCACGGAGTGTAATATCTTCAACTTTGTTCTGCTTTCTCAAGATTGCTTTGACTATTTGGGGTAGTTTGTGGTTCCATATACATTTTAGCATTATTTGTTCTAGTTCTGAGAAGAATGATGTTGGTATTTTGATAGGAATTACATTGAATTTGTAGATCACTGTGGGCAATATTATAATTTTACCAATAGTAATCCTTCCAGCCCATGAGCACAGTATAGCTTTACATTTATTTGTATCCTCTTTAATTCTTTTATTTGATATCATCAATTTTTGAAGTATAGATTTTCACCTCTTTTATTAAATTTATTTATTTTATTCTTTTTGATGCAATTGTAAGTGGGATTATTTTGTTAATTTATTCTGCTGATAGCTCATTATTCTGCATAAAAATGCAACCAACCCTCACCAGTGTATCACAGTTGGTTGGGGCATCATCTCATACACTGAAAGACTGCAGGTTCAATTCCCAGTAGGCCACACATCTAGGTTGTGGTTTTGATTCCCAGTTGGGGCATCTATGAGAGGCAACCAATTGATGTTTCTCATATCAATGTTTCTCTCTCTCTCTCTTCCTCTATTCTTCTCTCTCTAACAGCAATTTAAAAAGTCCTTGGGTGAGGATAAAAAATGCAAACAATTTCTGGATATTTTATATTCAGAATTTTAATAATTTTTTTACCACTCTACTATTTTAAAAATAATTTGATTAACTTTTTGGTGGATTCTTTAGTGTTTTCTATATATCATGTCATGTGATTTGTAAATAATGACAGTTTTACTTCTTTGTAGATGAAGACTTTAAAATAACTGTGTTGAAGATGCTCAAAGAATTAAAGAAATATGTGAAGAAAGTAAAATAAGTGATACATAAACAAAATGAAAATATCCATAAAGATATAGAAAACCTGAAAATAAACCCCAAAAATTCTAGAACTGAGAAGTACAATAATTGAAATAAAAAAAATCAGTAGGGTGAAATAACACATGCATTGTGGTCTCAGAAGGAGACAAGAGAGAAAGGAGCAGAGAGAATATTTGATGAAATACTGGCTGAAAATTTCCCAAACTGGTGAAGACATGAATTTAAATACACAAGAAGCTCAACACACTCTAAGTCAGATAAACTCAGAGAGACCCATATCCATACACATTGTGATCAAACTTTTAAAAGATTGAATCTTGACAACAGAAAAAGAGAAGTGATTCATTACACATAAAAAATCTTAAATAAGTTCATCAGCTGATTTCTCTTTAGAAACTTTGGAGGCCAAAGGCAGTGAGCCAAGATATTCAATATGCAAAGAGAAAAAAAATGTCAACCGGGAAATCTATATGTAAAACTGTCCTTGAAAAGTAAAGGAGAAAGTTGAGAGAGTTTGCTACTACTAGACAGTATCTGCAAGAAGTGCTCAAGGGAATTCTGCAGCTTAAAATAAAACGATACTTGGCAGTAACTCAAAGCTTCATGAAGAAACTAAAATCTCAATGATGGAAGTTATAAAAGCTATTATTAGTGTAACAATGGTTTATAATTCCACATTTTGTTTTCTGCATGATTTCAGGAACTAATAGATTAAAATAATTGTATTTGTTCATAAGTCTACATTTTGTCTTCTATATAATTTAAGATATTAATGCATTCAAAAGATATTTAGTTTATGTGTTGGGGCACACAGTGTGTAAAAATGAAATTCTATGGCATTAACAACTGAAAGAGGGAAAGAAGAGTTTTGTATGTTATTGAAACTAAGCTCCTACAAATTCAAATTAAAGCTTTAGAGCTTTAGATTCCCCATGGTAACCACAAAGAAAATAGCTATAGAATGTACATAAAAGGAGAAAAAAATTAAATGTCTCACCAAAAAAAAGAACTAAACACAAAATAAGACAATAATGCAGGAAATGAAGGACTAAAAAGCTCTAAGACATAGAATACAAATAGCAAAGTGAGAAATGCCTCTCTTTTATCAGTAATTACTTTAAATGTGAGTTAGTTAAACTCCCCAATCTAAACATAGAGATTGGCAGAATGGAAAAATAAACCAATACCAAAAAGAGAAATACTATATGATTCCACTTATATAAGGTGTTTAGAGTAACCAGAATCACAGAGACAGAGAAGTCACCAGGGGCTGGGGGAAGGGAACAGGAGTTTTTGTTTAGTGGTTATAGATTTTCAGTGTTACAAGATAAAGAGTTCTGGAGATGGATGATGGTGATGATAGCACAAAATTATGAGTGCTTTTAATAACACTTAACTGTAACAAAATGGTTATGATGGTAAATATATGTCATGGGTATTTTATCACAATTGAAAAATTGGGGGAAAATCACTATCCTAAAGAACTGATTGCCACTTAAATTATGCATTGCCTGGCAAGATCAGGAAAGTAGATGTACCTGGCTTGTGACACTGGGAAATGAACAATGCCATATGAGATTTGATTTGCTTCTCTGGGCCTTTACTCATATTACCTACCACCTACCTCCTTTTATGGTGTCTGCCATGTTTTGAGAGCCATTATGTAATCATACATGAGCAGGGGTAAATTAGAATTTCCCTATTGAAGTGGAGCATTGTGTTCTTACACTCAGCATGTCAGATGTGGAGGAATTCCAGCATGCACATCTCCAAAAGAAAAAAAATTATTTATCGAGAAAAGAAAGGTAATATGTTTGGGGTTTGGTTTGTATGCACTCAAATGATCAACAAATACTTATTCAGCGTATATCAGGTACCAAGTACTGTCCCAGGTGCTATGGCTACATTGGTGAGCAAAGTTTTATACCCAAGAAAATTAAATGATTTATTTAGTGTTTCCTTAATCAAATGTGTGTTGGAGAAATATTGAACCACACCAAAATCCTAAAAATAATTTTGTCTAAGTTTAGAATTTTTCTCATTCTATTTTCTTATAAAAATTCAGTATAAAATAAAATTATCATATAATAGGAGACATGTTATAAAGTGCTCTCACAAATTGTAAGTTAAAATTAAAGTCATGTTTTTTCTTCTTTTTTAAAATTTTTTTCAGATTTTTATTGACTGTAGCAATTTTTCTTAATTGTCTATTCATATCCTTTCCTTCTTTTTCTACCAAGACACTGATTCTTTGTTGATTTTAGTGTTCTTTATATATTAAAGATAGTTGACCATTGTAAATCATATGTGTGTAAATATTTTACCCAGGTTGTTTGTCTTTTAACTTTTTTGCCATTTTATTTTTACTTAAATGTTTACATAAAATATTTATGATTTTGATGTAATCAAATCTGTCACTCTTTCCCCTTATACTTGATTTCTTGGCTTTTATTCTTGAAAAGCCCTTGCTTCTCTTGAAATCAAATAAATATTCACCTATATTTTGTGGGGTCTCGGCACAACTTTATTTTTTGGGGGGGCCTTTAAGTTACTATTTTTTTACTTTTTAATATTTTTATTCTTGTTCATTCTATTACAGTTGTCTAAATTTTCCCTCTTTGTCCTCCTCCATTCTGTCCACTCCTGTTTCCACAGTCCCTCCCCATTCTGTTGTCCGTGTCTGTGAGTCATTCATGCATGTTCTTTGACTAGTTCCTTTCCCTTATTTCCACCATTTCTCCCTCCCTCTATCTGCTGGCAGCCATCAGTGTGTTCCCTGCTTCCTTGTCTCTAGTCCTGTTTTACTCGTTAGTTTCTTTTGTTCATTAGATTCTTCCTGTAAGTGAGATTATATGGTATTTGTCTTTTATTGACTGGCTTATTTCACTTAGCATAATGCTGTCCAATTCTATCTATGCTGTCACAAAAGTTTCTTCTTTCTCTCTGCTGCATAGTATTCCATTGTGTAGATGAACTACAATTTTTTAATCCATTCATCTACTGATGGGCACTTAGGCTGTTTCTATTGTAAATAGCACTGCTATGAACATAAGGATGCATAGGTTCTTTTGAATTGATATCTCAGGATTCTTAGGGTATATTCCCAGCAGTGTAGTCACTGGGTCAAAAGGCAAGTTCTGTTTTCAATTTCTTGAAGAAATTGCATACTGTTTTCCACAGTGTAAAGCTATGTTTTAAAGTAGACCAAGGTCTCTTTTTAACTTTCTGTGCTCTCAAAAGCAAGTCCTATTTCTATCTTTATTCAGTAAATTTAGGTGAGTCACTTGCTAGCTATCACTCAAAGTAAAATGCTGACAATTTTGCTGTTCTGCAGCAGACAAAATTAACTTACACTCTCTAGAAGTCTCTTTTTTCTTTATCTGCCTCTATCATAGTCATTGAAAGCTAATATAAGTTTTCCAGGCAGCCTTGCAGCTAGAAGAGGCTGTATCATGTAGCAAGCAAATGTAAGTAGAGATGTAAGTATCCAACGAGTAGTAAATAATGTCTGCTGAGGAGGGGTGGAAAATTCTAGAAAACACACACTTTCTCATAAAATGGTACAGACACAGTGGTGCCACTTCTCACCCCCATTTTCTCCCTCTCTATTCCTTGAATCCATCTGCAATAACCTAAAGTGTGAAAAGCATATTGTACCTCTGAGCCGACATAATATTCAATTAAGCAGAACATAATATTCAATGTACTAAAATAGCTGAATAAAAGATAGAAAGAGCCTGAATCCAGCGAGAGATTCCTGAGCACCTGAGTTGACTCTAGCAGTAGCTTACCTCCTGATCTACTGTTATGTAAGAGAACATGCACCCCTAATTTACTTAGACCTCTGTTAGTCAGGAATTCTCTTTCTTACAAACATATTACTATGTGGTTACCCTTTCCTCTTAAGCTTGTTGTAAGGGTTTTACACAGAAGTGGCATAAAATGTATGTTTTATATTATTGATATTATTTATATTATTGACATATTTTTAATATATTTCATTAATTGTGCTATTATAATTGTCCCATTTTTCCCCCTTTATTCTCCTCAGCCCTGCACACCCTCTCCCACCTGCATTCCTCTCCCACCCTTAATTAATGTCCATGGGTCATATGTATAAGTTCTTTGGCTTCTACATTTCCTATACCATTCTTAACCTTCCCCTATCTATTTTCTACCTACCATTTATGCTACTTATTCCCTGTACCTTTTCCCCCATTCTCCCCCTTCTCCTCCCTGCTGATAATCATCCATGTGATTTCCATTTTTGTTATCCTGTTCCTGTTCTAGTTGTTTGCTTAGTTCGTTTTTGTCTTTGATTTTGCTTTTATAGGTTTGGTTGTTGATAGTTGTGACTTTATTGTCATTTTACTGTTTGGATTTTTGATCTTCTTTTTCTTAGATGAGTCCCTTTAACATTTTATATAATAAGGGCTGGTTGATGATGAACTCCTTTAACTTGACCTTATGTGGGAAGCACTTTATATACCCTTCCATTCTAAATGATAGCTTTGCTGGATAGAGTAACCTTGGATGTAGGTTAGCCTTTCATGACTTTGAATATTTCTTTCCAGGCCCTTCTTGCCTATAAGATTTCTTTTGAGAAATCAGCTGATAGTCTTATGGAAACTCCTTTGTAGGTAAATTTTTTTCTTTTCTCTTGCTGCTTTTAGGATTCTCTCCTTATCTTTCATCTTGGGTAATGTGATTATGATGTGCCTTAGTGTGTACTTCCTTAGGTCCAACTTCATTGGGACTCTCTGAGCTTCCTGGACTTCCTGAAAGTCTATTTCCTTTGCCAGATTGGGGAAGTTCTCCTTTATTATTTGTTCAAATAAGTTTTCAATTTGTTGTTCTTCCCCTTTTCCTTCTGGCACCCCTATGATTCAGAAGTTGGGATATTTAAAGTTGTCCCTGAGGTTCCTAAACCTCTCTTAATTTTTTTGAATTCTTGTTTCTTTGTTCTGTTCTGGTTGTATGTTTATTTTTTCCTTCTGCTCTAAACTGTTGATTTGAGTCTCAGTTTCCTTCTCTTCACTGTTGGTTCCCTGTACATTTTCTTTTATTTCACTTTTCATAGCCTTCACTTTTTCCTCTATTTTGCAACCATTCTCAAACAATTCCCTGAGCATCCTGATTACCAGTGTTTTGAATTCTGCATCTGATTGGTTGGCTATCTCTTTGTAACTTAGTTGTATTTTATCTGGAGCTTTGATCTGTTCTTTTATTTGAGCTTTTTTTTTTTTTTTTTTGTCTAGGCCTGTGTGTTACATAGTAAGGTACAGGGTCTTGGGCATTCACCAGGACAGGAAACCCAGGTCACTGAGTTGTAGCACTGTATATGGGGAAGAGATCTGAGAAGGAACCATACTGCTTGCTCAGCTCTCTGCTGGCTTTCAGTCACTTCTGCCACTATCCATAAGCAAATTGGGCCCTTCTGGTACTGATTCCTGGGTGGATGGGTTTGTGTACATTCTAGGACCCTGTGGGTCTCTCCAACAAACTCTTCTGTGAGGCTGGGAGTTTCTCCTGTCACATCAATACCTACAGGTTTTTATAGTCAGAGGTTTTGAGGCTTTATTTTCCCACACTTAAACCCTAGGTTACGCATCTATCTCGCTTCCCAGTTGTTCCTCATGGTTTACCTTCACGCAAATGTGGGACTGCCTGCTCCACCAGCCACCACCTCACCTGCTCTAGTCCTCCAGATGCTGCCTGGCTGGGAGTCCTCTCTGCCCAGCTGCCTGTCTCTGTCCTTCCTACTGGTCTGGATGAATGTTTCTTCCTTAACTCCTTGGTTGTCAGACTTCTATACAGTTCAATTTTCTGTCAGTTCTGGTTGTTTTTTGTTTTTAAATTTATCATTGTCCTTCTTTTGGTTGTGTGAGGAGGCATGGTGTATCTATCTATGCCTCCATCATGGCTGGAAGTTCAATATATTTTGTATTATTGCATATTAAGGCAGTTGGTTATTATTGCATATTAAGGCAGTTGGCAGCCTCCAAAAGGCTAAATAACAGAGCAGTGTTAATTCAGGTCCTCCACTTGCAAGTCTTTGACCATGCTTTATGCCTTGCTGCTCCCTTTTGGAGAATATGGAGTGTATCAAAGCATTTTGTAAATAGTAATGGTCTTATATTAACTCTAAACACCTGTCTAGTTCTTTAAAATATTCAATGCATTTTGCAAAATTTCATCAAGTTTCTAAGAGCAACCCAATGATGTGGATATTATTAATCTCCCTATATTACATCGTTATTATCATTATTTTACCTTAGTTCTTTTTCAACCACCACCCAACAATTTCTACTTACTATTCTTTCTTTTTTTTTTTAATGGGTTCAAACTCTTTCTCTACATAGTGTTTTCACCTCAGTTGATCTCTACTCATCCCCTATAAAATTCTATTTTAATTCAGCAGGGCATGTAACCACATAAGAACATACTTCAGTTTGGCTGAAGCCAAGAACTTTTGGAAATCTGACTACAGAGGCTGTCTACATGGCTGATTTCACTTATTTAAATAATACTTATAGTATTAAGCATAAAATACGATTAGATGCAGTTCTGACCAGTGACCACTTTTATAAAGGCTGTGCCTCTCATTCTGAAGGAATTGCAGCCCATGTTTTCCTACCAAACGTGCTTACTTAGAGGAAACCTCTTAAAAGAAACCTCATTTCAGCTAACTCATTGAAATCTACCTTTTCCACACACACCTTCCTGCCTCCTCAAGTTGGTGACTATAAAGTGACACGTCATGAAAAGAGTGAACAGCAGTTTGTTGACACAGATTCTGTGTGTAAGAAAAATGTGACAATTATACTTAGACTGGGAGCTAAGAAGTGACTGAATTAAGTGTGAGTGTATGTGAGTTTTTGTGTGCATATGTGTACCTGGTATGGGTGTATGTGGCATATATGTAAGTGTGAGGTGTGTGTGAGGCATACATATACATATATATATATATATATATATATATATATATATATATATATATGTGGTTGACATGTCTTTGTGGGTGTATATGGTATATATGTATATGAGTGTGTGAGGTGTGTGCACATCTTTGTGTTTTTATTAAAGGGAGAAGCGGGAGGTTTGGTTATAGGCAAAGCTTTCTGAAGGTAGCAATGTCTGAACTGTTTATTCAACTCCAGTCAGGCCAAGTTTCCTGAACTCCCCTGATAGGACACCTACCAGGTTCTCAGTGCTTTGGACACCAACAAATCTATGCATGAATCTTCTTAGTCTTCACTGTGTTTACCTCCTTGAATTCCCATCTCAATAAATGGTACCTGCTTCACCTAGATGTCCTGATTGCACACCTAAGAATTGTTATACATTCTCTTTCTCCCATACTATTTATCAAATCCATCTAAAAATTCTGTTAGTCCTACCTTCAGATCATAGCCAGAATCTGAACACTTCTTACAACCTTTACTGCTAGTCAAGAGTTCTATATCTGTTGTCCTGACTAATAGAATAATCTCCTAACTGATTTCCCTGTTCAACCCTTACCTTCCTAGAGTCAACCTTATATTCAGAGACCAAAGTGGCCCCTTCACCAGCTATATTTGGCCATGTAATTCATTTCCTCAAGGTTTTCCAATGGCTTTCCTTTCTCTTTAGAATAAAATTCATGTTTTGTTTTGTTTTGTTTTGTTTTTTTGCCAAGGCTATACACGATGCAGTCCTTGGCTGCTTTGCTTTCTGACTTCCTTTCCAACCTCTCTCCCCTCCATTGTTACTTCTCTATCCACAGGGACTGCTTGTGGGTTCTGGAACCCACCAAAACATGCTCCTGCTTCAGGGCCTTTACACTGTTTTCCTTCTGGTTATGATGCCCTGGTGCCCATTAGCAATGTGCTTTTTCTTCATCTTATCCAGGCCCCAGACTTCTCCTGGTCACTCTTTTTTCCCTCTTACCCTGCTTTATTTCTTTTAAGCACTTATTATACTCAATATTTTATATTAATGTCTTATATATCTGTCTTCTTACTAGAATGTAAGCTCCATGAAGTCAGGAACCTTGTATTTTTGTTCCCTGTATCTCCAACTCATAGAGTTACTGCCATAGTAAGTATTCAATATGCATGTGCTTGATGGCTGGCTGACTGACTGAGCAGGGGTGGGCAAAACATAGGGAATGCCTAGATCAAAGCAATCATTGTTAAGCTGAATAGCAGGAACAGGATATCAAGGCTGACTTGGTAATAATTGAGCTGGGTGAGAAGTTTCCTGCTGTAGGTCAATAGGTAATAGGTAGGTTCATTGCAATTTGATGAGAAAAATAACAAAAGGGGGAAAAGTAGGCTTGGAGGTCAAATGATTAGTTCAGTTATGAACATTTTGAATTTGAGGTATCAATAAAATATCCAGTTTGAGATGTTTAGTAAGCAGATGGAAATATGAGCCTGGAGCTAGGGACAGGAGGTTTGAAAGTTGGATTGCAGGTTGGAATCACAAAAGAAAATGGGTTCATTCAGCAGGCAATCCAACAGTGAGAAAAGATAATGCAAAAAGCTACTCTAGAGCTCTGAAGTACCATCCATCCCTGCTGCTTTGTATAGAAACTCGATAGCAGCATGACTTTCATTTACCAGTTTAATTAAGAGCAATGAATGTAAATTGAGCTTGAGTTAGTTGATGGTGATAGCAAGTTACAGAGCCTTTAGAATTACCTCATTTCTTCTGTGTAGCCCAGAAAATACCTGCAGCTACACTTCTAGCTATCTGACATAATGGCCAAGTGCTCTGCTCTTTTACACTGTGAAGTATAATAAAATAATCACTCAGTATTATGGTACTTTCTTTATTTCATCACTACTCATTTACTTTGTGACTCCTTACCTTCAGATTCTACCACTCCACAGAAGCTGTTTTTTGAAGGCCTTTAGTAACACAAACATAATAAATTTAATGTCTTTTCCAGAATCCCATTATCCTTGCTATGTTTGACATTTGACACCATTGATTGCATTCCTTGTTATGAAGCACTCTCCTATCTTTGGGAAATTAATTATGATCATTCTTTTTCCTTCCCTGGGTCCATATCTATTCCTATGGGCTCTTTCCAAATTTCAGACCTTGTTTAGCCTTCTGTTTTGTTTTACGCTTTCTTTCTGGAACCTCAAACATCCCATAGTTTTGTAATCCCCAAATCTGTAACTCCATCTGACTACTCTTCTTCCCCCACTACCCTCACTTGTCTTATGAGCCTAAATTTTTGTTTCCAACAGCCTCCTGAATAGACCCATTTGGATGTTATGCTTCATAATTGTACCCCAACATGTGAAACTGAACTCAACAGTGTTACCAATAATACTAGTTTCTTTTACTGATCTTTGCACTGCTATCTCTTTGGTCCAAGTCTTTAATCACCCACACCTAGTTAGTGTGGGGTAGAGGCTCTGGAACTTAGCCATCTCTGCTTGATTTCAAGATCTACTCTTTATGCACTTTTGAAAAGTCATATCACCTTTCTATGTCTCCACATCCTCATCTGTCAAATGGTGATAATAATGGTATCCACCTTATAGACTTGTTGGAAGATTAAATAGATTAATATGTAGAATAGTCCTGCTCCATTATAAGCACTGTTATCAGCATTAGGTGTTATTATTTGTCACTCTTTGCATAACTTTCTAACTGTTCTATCTGCCTTCCTTCTTATAGCCTCCCAGTACAGCTCCACTGTCTTCCTAAAATACTTCTATCATGTCCCTCTCACTAAGAGTTTGTAATGATTGCCATTCCCTTTCATTTAGGGAGATGGTCCTACTTGCCTTTCAAGGTTTTCCATGCCTGGTGCTACAGTGGGTGATCACTCTCATTTCTCATCACTTCCAAACATCTCTCACTTCGCATCACTTCCAAACAGCTTATTTCAGCTGCAACTTCAATTCCAAGCATGGTGTGGTGGAGAGATTAGAGGAGAAAAAAAGAAGAGTTATGTCCTCCTTTTCACAGACCTATTTTAGCTTCAGATAGAGGTTCCAATCTCAGTTTTGTGTGACCCAGAACAAGTAACTTAATCTCTATGAGCTTCAGTTTCTTCATCTGTAAAAATTGGAGAGTAATAATTCCATACAGTGTTGTTATGAGTATGAAATGATATATCTACTTCAAGTGTGCATTGGAATGAGTCTGGATATACATAAAATACATTAATTAAATAAAATATTACAAATAGAATGTTAAAAAATGAGTTTGAAATATGTGCAAACTCATGGAATATATACAAAGTCATTCAAATGTATGTAAGTACATTGAGGTTATGTAAATTTACAAGATGTATATGAAAAAGTTGATATGAATTAATTCTAGGATAGTTCATTATTATTTTTTGCTTTAGTTAAAACTGCTGCTTGCTTTTATTTTGTTTTTTTTTAAACATTTTTCTAAGATTTTATTTATTTAGTTTTAGAGAGATGGGAAGGGACAGAGAAAAACTGGATGAGAAACGTCAATGTACAAAAGACACATCAACCCCAAATGGGGACCTGATCTGCAACCCAGGCACATGCCCTGACTAGGAATCAAACCAACAACTTTTTGGTTCTCTGGCCAGTACTCAATCCACTGAGCCACACTGGCCAGGGCAAAACTGCTGCTTGCTTTTAAATAATCATCTTACTTTCCTCTGCTTTTCCATCTTAAAAGTCCAGCTCTGGTCTTGACATTTGAAGAATGTCTTTTTTCAACTCAGAGTTCTCTTTTGTCCTTCTATAACAGATATTATCTAGATTGCTAATTTCGGGTTTACTATGGGCTTCCCTGCATTGTTAGTTAATTTTTGTTTGCATGTTTAGTCTATTTGACTAAAGTATTTGTGCTTCATAAGCACAAAAACTATGTCTTCATATTCCCTCAGCATGTAGAACAGAATTTTGCATTCAGGAGCCCCACATTAATGTTTTTAATTTCATGTACTGTGGGGGGAAAAGGAACCTTTGCCATGCTAACTTGTCCTTTCATAGAATACCACAAATTCATGGGTATCTATCCTCTATAAGAAGTGTTGTGCCATCCTTAGGCCTCCTGAGCCTCTTGAGGCCATGTTGCAAATGTACCATTCAAGCCATTGCCAGTACTGTGTTCCTCTGTGCTGGGTGGAGATCGAGGCAGAGTATTTGGAATTTGATTGCTCTATATACAAATCACAACTGACTCCTTTTTGGTAGCAGCATTTAAAGCAAGCTTAGCAGAAAATAAGATCCATCAAGAATAAGTCTAACTATGAATAATATATAAAGCATTTCTAAAATAGACCCTAGAAATTGCCTGATCTTCCCTTATCAGGCAGCTTTGATTTGTGTTTATACAGACTTTATTAGTTTAAAATGAGATGCATTCATAGAGTCTGAACTTGCCTCATTACTTATTACAAAGTGCACACCACATAGATTTTGATGTGTTATAAGTAATCCTATTATATTGTTTAGGTGGCCTGAGCTAATTCAGGCTTTCTGTCCAAACAGATAACAAAAACAACCCCTTCCTCAACAAACACTTCAGTGATGACAGGGCTGCCCTGGGCCACAGTCTTGGCATAGCCCATTAGAGAGAAAAGGAGGCCATTCTTGACATGCTTTGGAGATTCATTCCATTATGAGGTTTAACAGTCATTTCAAAAGGCCCAGGGCTATATGAGGGAATTTTGATCCATAAACTGAAGAACTTGAACAGAAATGGTTCAACACTTGCTTTCAAGGCCTTGTTACTCAGCCTGGTCAAATACTAGGTTTCTGACACCGATGCCTTCACTTTGTCCTAGCCTCTTGCATTGATCAATAAGTTGATGGGTTAGCACTTTATCAAATGGAGAGACAATGCCACTAGCACAAATGTATCATTAACTCCATAAAAATAGTGTTCATACTAATGCTAATAACAGCTCCTTTTATAAAGCCCTCTACTAACCATTTATGTAATCTCATTCTATCTTTACAGCAACACTACCAAGGTAGGTGGAAGACCAATGATCAGGTAAGTGACCTAGTAATTAAGTGTCAGGGAAATTATTTGAACCTAGGTCTCGCTAGCTCCAAAATATTTTAGGCTAAATATTATATTGCTTAAATGAAGATGCTTCTTGAAATAATACATGTTTTGGTGGCTGTGTCTTTGATTAAGGACAAATTGACTCCATATGATTTTAAGCTGCATGCTGTGAAGAAAATATTTCAGTAATACCTAATGACAATGAAGAACTTAGCCACATGGTGGAATGAATGTGTAGATGGTTAGAAATCATTTTTAAAGATTCTGACAGTGTACTGATTGCCTTTCTGTGTGTGCAGGTACAAAGTGGGGAGCAGTATTGACTAGGAAAGGGCACAGGGAGCTGGGAATGTTTAGTCTCTTGATCTTGACAGTGTTCACATGAGTTTACATGAGTGCATACTCATGTAAAAATTCATGGAGCTGTGTACTTAACATTAGTACACTATTTGTCATTTATAGTTCAATAAATACTTTCTAAAATTAAAAATTAAAATGCCTTGAAGTGTGCTAATTTTAGTTTTATTTGGTGGAACCTTAGATCATCAGTTGAAGACCTTCTATTTTGACATGAGTACTTTGTGCTACAGATTTCCCTCAAACACTGCTTTACCTGTATTTCTTACATTTTGAAATATGGTGCTGGTGTGCTCATTCAATTCAAAACATTTTATATTTCCACTTATGAATTCTTTATTGACCTATGAGCTACTTAGTAGTGTTATTTAACTTCCAAATAGTTGAGGATTTAAAATTTTTTAAACTATAGTTTAATTTCATTGTGGTCAGAAAATATATTCTGTATGCTTTCAATTCCTATAAATGTGTTTAATGGCCCAATACGATCTACATTTATATTATACAAGCTTGAAAAAAATGTGTATTCTTCTGTTGTTGGATGGAATGTGCTATAGATATCAGTTAGGTCAAGTTGGTTGATTGTGTTGTTCAGGTCTTCTATATATTTACTCAATTTTTTTCTACTTGTTTTACCAATTACTGAGAAAAAAAGCTGTTGAAGTCTCCAACTATAGTTGTCTATTTTTCTTTTTCCCCTTTCAGTTCTACCAGTTTTCGTCATTTATTTTAAAATATATTACTAAGTATATAGCATTATTGTCTTCTTGATTAATTAAATCATTTATCAATAAGGAGTGACCTTGTTTATTCCTGGTAATATTCTTTTCTAGTAATCTACTTGGTGTGATATCAATACAGCCACCCCATCTTTATTTTGATTTGTTTTATAATAATATGTCTTTTATAATCTTTTATGTTTACCTTCAACTTATTTTTGTTTTTATATTTAAAATAAGTTTCTTGTAGGTAACATATAGTTGAATCTCTGTTTTTTTGTTTAATCTAACAATATCTATCTTTTAACTGGTATGTCTAGGACATTTATTTTTAATAGGATTACTGATATGATTAGATTTAAATTACTACATTAATATTTGTTTTCTAATTGTATTAGCTATTCTTTGTATCTTTTCTTCTCTTTTTCAGCCTGCTTTTGGATTGAGGTTTTTTGTTTGTTTGTTTGATTGATTGATTGTTTTGTTTTGAGAGAGAGAGGGGTAGGGAGGGAGAAAGGGAGAGTAATCTCGATATGACAGAGAAACATATATTAGTTGCCCCTTGTATGTGCTCCTACCTGGGACTGAACCAGCAACCTAGGCATGTGCCCTGACTGGAATTGAACCAGCTTTGCAAGATAAAGCTTAACCAACTGAGCCATGCTGGTAAGGGCTTGGATTGAATATTTTTATGTGTTAATTTTATACTCAAATTTGACTTCTTGTTTATACATCTTTATAAAAAAATAATGGCTGCCAAGCACTTACAATACACATATTTAATCCAGTACAGTTTACCTTCTCAAATAATAATATACTGCTTCAAGTATAAAATCCATACAGCAATGTAGTACCAGTTGCCACCTCCCGTCTTCTGTACTATGGCTGTCATGTATTTTATATTCTAAATGGTATACACCCACAATAGATAGCTACTTTTCATTTAAATAGTAACATCTTTTAGACTGACAAGAAATAAGAAAAAATGTCTTTTATATTAACCTTTATTTTAAGCATTCCTAGAAATCTTCCCTTCTTTATTTAGATCCAAATTTCTATCTGCTATCATGCTGCTTGAAAAATGTTAACCTTTCTTGTAATCCATGTTTGTTGAAAATGGATTGTTTCAGTTTTTGTCTGAATAGTCTTTGCTTTGCCTTCATTTTTGAAAGATATTTTCACTAGGTAAAGAACTCTAGATAGATATTTTTAAGTATATTTTATTGATTATGCAATGAAACTTGTCCCACTTTTCCTTCATTGGCCTCTCTCTGCCTGGTACCCCCCATTACCCCCTTTTGTTCATGTCCACGAGTCATGCATGTAAGTTCTTTGGCGTCTCCATTTCCTGCACTATTATTGACATACCCCTGTCTATTTTGTTCCTAACAATTATGCTTCTTAATCCCCGCATCTTTCCCCCTCTTCTCCTTTTCCCACCTCCCAGTTGATAACCCTCCAAATGATCTCCATTTTTGTGATTCTGTTCCTGTTCTGGTTGTTTGCTCAGTTTTGGAGTTGTTGTTTTTTTTGGCTTTGTTTTATTTTAGATTCAATTGTTGATAATTGTGAATTTGTTGCCTTTTTAATGTTCATGGTTTTGACCTTCTTCTTAAATAAGTCCCTTTAAGATTTCATGTAATAATGGCTTGGTGATGATGAACTCCTTTAGCTTTACCTTGTCTGGGAAGCACTTTATCTGCCCTTCCATTCTAAATGATAGCTTTGATGCTATCAAAGTAATCTCTTGCCAGTCCCTTCTTGCCTGCAAAGTTTCTCAGTTTTGTATTTTTTGTTCTAGAATCTGTTTTTAGTCATTTCAATGATATTTATAAATGGACCTCTCATTTACTGTCAAATATGCCAGGTGCTTAATATACTATAGTGAACAAAATAAACATGGTCTATATTTCTCTCATCTGATAAGTGAAATAATTGGATATTTTTCAGGCTCTTAACCAAGCCACACAAAGTCCCAATGGGCTAAACTGCCAGTGATGGAAGAGTTTAGATATTCAGACCATAATACCTGAATGCTGTTTACATTTTCATTTCTGACCTGATCATAATTCCTTTCCTATTATGTATATTCATGTAGGGATTTTAATATCTGGCTATAAATTTTTTAAATCAAGAAGTATATTTTATTATATTATGCTTTGCTGTAACTTCTCACACACTTTATTACCACACATACAAAACATGAGAAATATTTTTGTGAATTTACCTTAAGGTATCTTCTAAGCCTCACATGTTATTTTATTAGAAAATTATACTTTATTTACTTTTCAAAGCATGGTAAATAGCCAGAAAATTGTTACCTGGATATTTGCCACATCTAAAAGCTTTGAATCATAGGCATAACATGCAAATTCTGATATTTTATCTTCAGCAACCTTTACACTTCATAAAATAGATATGGTGCTTCCTATTTCTGTACATGAAGGTGAGAGATAACAAAATTGAAAGAAGTTTGGATTTGCAAATGACTTGGAACCATATCTTGAATATTGCTTTTTACCACATATCCTTTTCAAAACAGATATAAAATATAATGTTTTCTTCTTTCTTTTAATTGCCAGGAATAGAAATATGATGGCATTTCATTTCTGATAAAACATTACAGGGCTATCTATTTCCCCCAAGTAATGCCTTTGACTTAGTCAGACTCAGTCAATATGTTTTCCTCTTGATTTTTAAATTTCATAAATGTGTATGTATATCAATATATCTATATGTAGTTTAAACTATAGATTTTATTCATTTATGCTTAATTTATGTCTTTAATACATGTTTCTGTGCTTGAGGTGCCTTGTCAAGACATCTTTTTAAGTGCTAGCCTTTGAACCTAGGAATTATGTTTTACTAGCACTCAACTGGGGAAGGGCCAAAGTTCAACTCTCAACTCTGTGTGTGCTACTTGATTTAAATGTGAAACTTGGCACTGAGTGTCCTTCTGTGCCCAGTTGTTATTCTTGGAGTGCAAAAGGTACATGTTTTTGTAATTGTCTGAGGAGCTCCTCTATAGCTTTTCCAGAACCTAAGTCAGATTTTGCTTCTAGGGCTATATTCCAAGGCCTAAAACTCATTATTTACCAGTTCTCAGACAGAAGGTTACTATTTTTGAAATCCATACTGGCTTTCCTGTCTGCTAGAGTCTCTTTAATGATGTATGTTACTGCTGCAGAAATACCCTTACTGCAGTTGTTCTTCCCTGCCTGCAGGGAAGGTTCTGATTTCCATCTGAAATACTGAAGCAGTCCTGGAGAGGAAAGGAAGAGCAAACTCATTTGCAAATGAACTTTGGTCAGCATTTCTGAACTTCCACAGATCCCATTTCAACATTAATCTAGAACTTTAATGTCATATATGCACATGCTATTGACAATTACAGCTAGTATGTTCTTAAAATAGTATGGGTAGTTAAGGTTTGGGAAATAAATCAAATTTTAAGTGCATCAGGAGGACATATCAGAACAACATCCTAATTAAGTAAAAAACCACTTTTGTCTTAGAAATACAGTTTGGTATACATTTTGTAATTCCTGTTTTTGGAATTACGACCGACCCTATCTGCAAAGCACCTATCCTGTAATTCCTTCATTTAGAATATAACCCAGAGTCACAAAATATACCAAAGGTGTTACTGCAGGCTGAAATTGCTACCATAGTGTTTCTGTACTAAAGCCTAGGAGCTTGACTCAGTGGCGAGCCCCACTTCAAGATGTATTTACTCATAGTTCATGCACAATTCTAAAAACTAGCTGTTTTCATTTCTTGTTTGTATTGGTTGGCTAGGGCTGCCATAACAATTACCACAGACTGATTCAACAAAAATGGATTAAACAAAAGGAATTTATTTTCTCAGTTCTGGAGACTGGGGAGTTCAAGATCAGGGTGTTGGCAAGGCTGGTTTCACTCCAAGGCCTTTTTCTTTAGCTTGAAGACAGACATCTTCTACTTTTGTCTGCACATGGTCTTTCCTCTCTGTGTGTGCACATCTCTGTCTAAATTTCCTCTTTTCATAACAACACCAGTCATATTGGATTAGGGCCCGTAAGACCTCATTTAACTTAATTACCTTTTTAAATTTACCTTATTTCCAAATACAGTCATATTCTAAGGTACTAGGGTTTAAAAATTCAACATAGGAATTTTGGAGGATGCCTCAGCTTATTGCATTTTTCATAGCAACTTTGAAACAGAAAATAGGAACAGTGACTGTAGAAAGATACAGTGTTAGTTTTGCTGATAGTAGCAATAAGCAATAATTCAAAGGCAATCAAGAAAATAGTACATTAATTTAAAAAGCATATGTGAGTATGCTGAAAATCACAAAACCCTGGTATAAACATCTTTTCATCTCTCAGCAGGTCCTGGATCATCTAGAGGTTGGTATAATTAAAGGTTTCTTAATCTCTGACATTTAGAAGAAACCAAATAACCTGATGAGTCACAGCATTCATGCAAATTGTTTCAAAAATGTGCTTTTAAATGTTGTCAATAATTTAGTAACTTTTTATAAGAGACCCACTGCCCTCAGCCTTTCTCTTTGTCTAATATCCTAAGAAGAAACTTCTTGTATTAGAGGGAAGCACATTGAAGAGTTTCTCTTTGCTTGAATATAATAAGAATCCACGAGGTGTCAAAATAAATTTTTCAGTCCTTCTACCTAAACTAGTTAAGGATTGGAGGTTAAAATGTCTAGCAAGGAAACAAGAACTTTCTCAGGCCCTAAGTGATACAAGGTCAGATATGTGAAGGTAGCCTTCACAGAGCTCATGACCTCAGGGTGAAGGAATAGTGTGAAGTGGTGATATCAAGGATTTAGGAAATAGGGTAATGATTCTGCAGCAAAGCCTACAGGGATACAGATTTTGAACTCTCAAAGGCAATTCATATTTAACATCAGCAACCAAACTCACTATTTACCATGGTGCAAACCACATCCTCTTCTAAGTCATTTAAGCCAGAACATAACTTCCTGTACCTAATCAACAACTAAGACCTATCTATGTCATCACCTATATATCTCTCAAATCCATTCCATCTCTTATTTATGATATTATCATCATTAAATATCTCTGTATACCTCTAGTCTTTCTAACCTCTAGGTCATGCTTTTCACAATCAATAGATTAACTAAATAAAATTCAAATTTACCCATATCACTTGGCTGCCTAAAGACCATAAATAGGTCATTTTATTCAGTAAAAGTCCAGGCTCCTCAGAAGTATATATAAGGCCTTCTGTACTTAACTCACCTTGATATGGCCACTCGACTCACTTCCTTTCACATTTTCCATTTTCATCCTCCCATTCTGACTCTAGAACATATTGATTCCAATCAACTTGTATCTCTTTATACATTGATTTAACATACATCATATTAGAAAAGCAACATGAATATTGGTCATTGTATAGCAAAAGTACCTTACAATAATTTATAGATTTTCTGGAACAAACAAGTTCTGAATAAGTTTAAATGGTAAACGCTATTTTGTTTTTACCAAATCATCATTTACTGAGTTAAGTATTAAAGTTTTATGACTTTACAATAAATACAGAACCCTAGAATAAAGAAAGGTGATAGCAACCTGTATAACCCAGCAAACTGTTCTCTACTACTATAAACTTTCATCTTACTAGGCAAAATTATATTGAGTAAGGAAATTGATTTACAAGTTTAGAAATAGTAGGGGAACAATCTAACAGTCTTTTGATTAGTCTTGTTTAGTGCAAGGTATGTCTTTCCATAGACATAACCATAACTAATATTTGGGTGCCATGGGGAAGTAATGGAAGAAACAAGAGCTACTGTCCATGGTTCTGATACACAAATGCACACTATGACATGGTTGCTGTCTGTGAGCCATGTGCCTCCTTCCCCATTTCTATCCTCCATGAGCATTCAAAAGATACATCAATACTGCTGATTGTAGTTTGTGAGAAAGTCAGCAATTTAAATGAATGTTATTATCAGTTGAATTGCATCTCCCCAAAAGATATGTTGAAATCCTAACCCTTGAAATATGTAAATATGACCTTTTTATGAAAATAGGGTCTTTGCAGATGTAACCAAGTTAAGACAAGTTCACACTGGATTAACTAATATTGTTATAACAAAAAGGAAATTTCAACAAAGGTACACAGTGGGGAAGGCCATGCAAAACCACAACAAAGATTGGAGTAATTAATCTACAAATTTAGAAACATCAAGGATTGCTACAAACACCAGAAACTAGAAGAAACAAGAAAAAATCCTTTTCCTAGAGCTTTTGAGAGTGCATGATCTTACCAAGAACCTTGATTTCAGACTTCTGGTCACCAGATGTATGATAGAATACATTTGTGTCATTTTAATCTACCCAGTCTGTGACAATTTGTAGGGCAGCCATGGGAAACTAATACAATTATGAGATCAATACTCCTTTGGGTATTTTACATTGATGTTACCTTACAGCCCACATCTTTGCTAATTATCTTACTTTAAGCTACAGTTTTGGTGCATTCATTAGCTGTATGAAGGATGGTAGTGTTCAGGAGATCTCCAAGATGGTGGCCCAAGTAAACACAGTATTCACCTCCTCATATAACCACATCAAAATTACAACTAAAATGTATAACAATCAACAATTAGTACCAGCAGAAATTGAATTGAATGGAGATCCTGCAACCACAAAATTAAAAAAGATAGTAGATAGACTGGTAGGAAGGGCAGAGACAAGGAGCCACAAAGACAAAGAATGGTCTAGTCCCACAACCATGTGTGGTAGATAAAAATTGGGAGGGATATGTTGGTAGTAAGGGATTGCAGCCCCACACCAGGCAGCCCAGTCCATGGTTCCAGTACTGGAAAGATAAATCCCTATGTCTTCTGGCTGTAAAAGCCAGTGGAGAATGAGTTGGTGGGAGAAACTGTTGGATTCCCAGGAAGTTCCTCTTAATGGGTCTGTGCCTGGACTTACTCAGACACACCCCTGCTGAGCTCCAGCACTAGGGCAGCAGCTTGAAAGGCCAGTGGCATATGGGAAGGGTCTGAAGTGTCTGGCATCAGGGTCAGAGTTTGGGGACAGCTTTCATCAAGACAGAACTGGTGGGAGAGACCGTTGTTCTTCTACTGAGCCCTCTCCTTACAAAGCCACAGGGTGCTGTGGTCACCATATATAAGACTCCATCAACCTGGCTCATACTGTTTGCATGACCCACCCTGAGACTACCCAACCCAATTTATGGGACCACAAAAGCAGTTAACAGTGGCCTTTCCATATGCATGACTTGTCTTGGCTCATGCTTCTAATCTTACTAAATCCTCTCAAACAAACAGCAGCTGGCTGCAGCAGGCCCTTGTACCTCTTGCTAAATGGCCCCGGGCTTGGCACTAGCAGCAGCTGGTCTTGGTTCACAGCCAGGCATCACTAGGGCACCTCCAAGTCCAACACAAGAAGCAGCCAGCTGCAGATTGCTTTATAGCTTAAGCCAAGTTGCCCCAGACAGAACACAAGTGGGCAATAGAGCACTACTGAAGTATGCCCTGCTCTGTGGAGTAGGACCTGCATAGCTGATACTACACGGATGGTGGAGGTTGGTGGTCAGTGGTCACAGCCCATCCTAGGAGTTGACTGGCCTGAGTAAATCCCTCCCATTGACCTTTCAACAGCAATCAAGCCTCAGCTAAAAGAAGAGAGCGTACTCAGCCCACACTAAGGGTACACCTTGAGTATCCAGCTTGGGTGATAGGGAAGGCTGTGCCACTGAAACCTACAGGATGTCTACTGTATTATACTACATTACCAAGACAAAGAGTCATAGCAGCTCTACCTAATATATAGAAAAAACACAGGGAGGCTGCCAAAATGAGGAGACAAAGAAACATGGCCTAAATGGAATAATAGAATAAGACCCCAGAAAAAGAACTAAACAAAATGGAGATAAGCAATCTTTCAGATGCAGAATTCAAAACACTGATTATAAGGATGCTCAAGGAACTTAGTGAGGACCCTAAAAGCTTAAAAAAGATCTACTCAGAAATGAAGGATACACTAATTGAACTAAAGAACAATTTATAAGGAATCAACCATAGAGTGGATGAAGCTGAGAATCAAATCAATGATTTGGAACATAAGGAAGCAGCAACTAACCAGAATAGCAAGATGAAAAAAGAAAAAAAAAACAACCAAAGATAGTATAAGGATCATCTGGGACATCTTCAAGCATACCAACATTTTCATCATAGGGCTGGCACAAGAGAAGAGAAAGAACAAGAAATTGGAAATCTATTTGGAAAAATAATTAAAGAAAACTTCCCTAATTTGGCAAAGGAAATAGACATGCAAGTCCAGGAAGTACAGAGAGTTCCAAACAAGATTGATGCAAAGAGACCCAAACTAAGACACATCATAATCAAAATGCTAAAAGCTAAAGATAAAGAGAACATCTTAAAAGCAGCAAGAGAAAAGCAGGTAGTTACCTTCAAGGGAAGTCCCATAAGACTGTCTGCTGATTTCTCAAAAGAAACTTTGCAGGCTTGTAGGGATTGGCAAGAAATATTCAAAGTAATGAAAATTAAGGGCCTCCAACCAAGATTAGTCTATGCAGCAAAACTATTATTTAGAAGGGCAGATAAAGAGATTCCCAGACAAGAAAAAGCTAAAGGAGTTCATCATGACCAAGCCATTATTATATGAAATGTTAAAGGGACTTACTTAAGAAAAAGAAGATCAGAACTGTAAACAATAACATGGCAATAAATATATATCTGTCAACATTTGAATCTGAAAAACAAACTAAAAAGAAACAAGCAGAACAGAAACAAAATCATAGATATGGAGAATGGTTTGATGGTTGCCAGATGGGAGGAGGCATTGAGGGAATAGGTGAAAAGGTGAAGGGATTAAGAAGCACATTGGTAGGTACAGAATAGTCATCAGGTTGTAAAGTACAGTATAGGAAATGGAGAATCCAAAGAATTGATATGTATGACCCATGGATATGAACAAAGGTGTGGGGGTTCCCTGAATGAATGAGGGGGTGCTGGGAGGAAGTGGGCCAATTGGGACAACTGTAATAGCATAGTTAATAAAATATAATTTTAACAAAAGGATAGTAGCATTCAGGACTCAGACATGATAATGCTTGCAAGTGAGGGAGATCATATTGTCAACACTAAGGTCTTACGTCCATGGTATTTCTCTATTCTACTGCAGTTCAGGCAGCAGGACAAGTATATCTCTCTCTTAAAAGAATAAAATAGACATATCCACATTATTAAAATTAGTGGTAATTTGTGAGTAATTTATGGAGATTTTGCTTCTCTGCTTTTTTTCTTTTGTATTTTCACTGCTTAAGTATTTCTCTGAACACTAGCACTGATTAATATGTCTACTTATTGTTTTAAGACACTATTAGGTAAAAAAAAGAAAATTATTCTTTAAAATATCTATTTTCCTGGGACTAGACGAGAAACTGGTAAAGAAGTAGCCAGGGAGAGAGGTAGCATGGTGGACATATGATGCTTTACAAATTGCAGTTTCCTTGTGACTTTTTTCCTCCTGTCTGCAATGATAACAGATTGCTTTCTCCCCTTGCCATGCATACATCCAGTGTCCAATAAGGTTATCTTCATTATTCTTCTTGTGTGATGCTTTTTTAAAAATGAGAACACAGAAGGTTTCCTGCCTTTATTACCTTTCATCTGGGGTGTGTATGTGTTCAATGCTCTGTGTTATCATGACACATGATATACACATGATATATAGGGAATAATATTGAAGCATTTCCTGTTCTGTTAGAACAGAACAGCCAGATTAAGCTTTGACACAATGTACTCTGGATACATGGTGCTGACAGGCTGCACATTAACTCAGAAGGAGCATTTTGCATGATTGAAACATGATACCTAATTATTAGATTGTTTTTATTCTTTTTTTCAAGGGAGTGTAATTTTTTCCATGGTAATCTTCCTATATACTTTAAAACACATTGTCTGTCCCAATGCAAACACAGAAGATGTCTCTGGGGGGCAACTTCCTGAAATAAATTTTCTAGAGTGAGTGTTGGGATTGGCATCTAAGGACATTAAAGAGAAAGATTGACTTCACCAGAGTTGCTCTCAGGTTGAGGCATTATTAAAATTTGATACACACTTAGAACTCTTGCTAGATTTTTTTTATTTTGATCATTTGAAAATATATATGGTAAAACCATGAACTTTATGTCAAGATTATTTTGATAATACTCACTGAGATAGGTAGTCTCTTGAAGATAACTGGTCTTAATTTGTGAGATGTTAGTCCAGAACCTTAACCTTTTCTTTAGGCCACTCTCAGTAAGTGAAATAGTAATTATTTTCTTGTCAAAATTGTTTGCCATGTAAATCAATGACTTATTTAATAAAATGATTTCTGTGGAGAATGGTCAAGATGGCAGAATAGGAAGATCCTGAGCTCACATTCTCCCATGGACACACCAAAACTACAACATACAAAACAACTGTTGCCAAGAAGGACCTGAAGACTAGGTATAGCTGAACAGATTTTCTGCAACTAAAAATATAAATAAAAAGCCATATTGAGATGAGTAGGAAGGGCAGAGGTGCTCTCTAATCAAGATGCCCATTCCCAGTATGGCATCCCACCAGTAGGAGGAATATCACAACCAAAGGGTCCTTGAGGAGTGAGGGGAAACAGCCAGGAAACCTGTACCAGAAAGAAGAGCCCCTGTGACATCTGGCTTTAAAAACCAGCTCAGCTTGTATCCAGGAAAGCTGAACTGCTGTAAGAAACCAAGTCTTATAGGACTTACACACAGACTTACGCTAAGTTCCAGTGCAGAGGCAGGAGTTTGAAAAGCACCTAGGTCATATGGAATGGAGATACACTGACTATTTTTAAGGTTTTAAGGCAAGTGCTGGAGGGCAGGAATCTGTTGGAACTTACTCTGGGAATGGAAGTGCTGATGGGTCTATTTTAAAAAACTCTCCTACCAACTGGCTGGTCCAACACCATTAGTGACACTCTCCATAAAACCTAATACCATTCATCCCAACCTGGTGTGTCCCTGAGTGCTTGCCCCACCCAACCTGCCCACCCTCATCAGTGCCTCTCCAAAACAGTCTGCATGCTACCACACCTAGTGGATGACTTTAGCTTGCACCCCTGGCACCCCTCCTAAAAGGGCCAGCACACTCACAGCAGCACACTCTCAACATTTCAGGTAAAACCTTACCTCTAGCTGCCCTGGAAACCTGTGCCACACACAAGTACACCCACAATAGTCATGGCAAAGTCTCATAGACAATGGGTGGAGGAGCAGCCCCAACCATCATCACATCTGCAGCCAGTCAGCCTGGGGGGCTAACACTGCTCACTAGTGTGCCTGATGCAATTTCAGCCCTGTCACAAGAGGAGGGCTCATGAAACCCACATGGGGAACATCCCTAAATCAGCTGGCTCTGGTGGCCAGGGAGGATTTATATGGAGCCACAAAACACCCTAAATAGCAAAGCAATTTTGAGAAAGAAGAAACAAAGTTGAAGATAATATGCGCTCTAATTTAAAATTATACTACAAAGTTATAGTAACCAAATCAGTATGGTGCTGGCTCTAAAATAGACACATAGATCAATGGTGTTGGGAACTGCCCTGCCTGGTATCAGAAGCTGTAACCCCCACCTAGGCTAAGGCTGAGGGAATACCCTTGGAACCATAAGCCAGCAAGGAGAAAAGCTTATCTCCCTGGTAGGAGCGCTGCTTCTGCTGCTTCATTCATAACTGAACCCCAAAGCTTGGTCGGTTAGCCAATGACGGGTAAGATTCTCCAAGAAGAGAATGATCTAAGACAGGCACGAGCATGTGGGAGGACCCCAAGAAAGGACTTTGGGGGCTACAGCAAAAGGGGGTGATGGACCCTTGCTCCTTGGCTTTGACGTAGCCTGAGTCCTCAGCGTCTGGGAGAAAATCTCCTTATCTCTTGGTTGCCTTACTTCCCTTGCTCCACCTAAGCCTGAAACAATGACAGGGTGGTGCAGCTCTGTGCTGAAAAGGGCAGATTCCCCAGGTGATCAGGCCTAAGAAAGAACATGTAAATTCCTGTGAAACCTTCTTCATTTAGAATGCTCTCAGTTGAATGAGAAGGGTCCAAGGAGGAAGTTAGTTTGTTCCTTAAAAGTCTTAAAGGTCTTTGACCCTGACTCAAAATAGACCCTCAGACTTCCTTGTTATCTATTGTTTGATCCTTACTTCCTCGTAATGAGTAATGTGCTTTACCGTAATTCTTATGCCAAACGAGCCCAATAAAAGCAGGTTTGGACGGTAAATCGGCTCGCTTCCCACTAGAGGGGGTGGCCATCCCGTCCCTACTTCTCCACAGAAACTAGTCTGTCTCTGTGCATGTTTTTTTCTCGTGTTTTCGAGGAGCCATCCGCAGCGTTCCGTGATCACTGCTGGCTGGTGACCCATGCATCACAATGGAACAGAGTAAAGAGTCCCAAACTCTTTGACCACACTTATATGGTCAATTATCTGCAACAAAGGAGGCAAGAACATACAATGAGGCAAGAACATACTCTTCAATAAATACTTTTGGAAAAATTGAACAGATAACGCACAAAAATGAAACTAGATGACTTTCTTACACCACATATAAAAGTAAACTTAAAATGGATTAAAGGTTTATATGTAAGACCTGAAATCATAAAACTCCTAGAAGAAAACATAAGCAGTAAAGTCTTTGATATTAGCCTTAGCAAAAAATATATATCTTTTGGACATTTCTCCTTAAAGAAAGGTACAAAAGCAAACTTAAACAAATGAGGCTACATCAAAATGAAAACCTTTGTACAATGAAGAAAATCATCAACAAAATGAACAGGAAATTTAATGAATGGGAAAAGATATTTGCAAATGATATATTCAATAAGGGGTTAATATCCAAAAATATATAAAGAACTCATATGGCTCAACATTTAAAAGGTCAATTAAAAAATTAGTAGAGAACTAAAATATGTCTCCTTCTCCAAAGGAGACATAGACATGGCCAGAAGACACATGAAAAGATTCTCAATATTACTAATCATAAGGGAAATGCAAACCCAAACCACAATGAGCTCACTCACATCTGTCAGAATGGCTATTATCAAAAAGAGAACAAAGAACAGTAGTTGGCAAGGATGTCACTTACATCTCCCTCTGTTTCATCATTCTCATCTATAAAACAAGGAGCAGAATCTATACTGCTTCCTGCATTAGGAAGACTACTCTCCCCAGAGTGAAAACAATTTGTGTATGGAATCACTGCTTATGATCTAGGATGTGTGAGGCAAGAAAATGAATTTTTGTCACTGCCAGGCAAGTTGAAAACTGACCTAAACTTTAAAAATTATAAAGCTAATAATCTTAGCTTGGGGTAGATACCTAGAATATTCTGATATGATTTGGATATTAAACTTTGGCAAGGCATTTAACTAATTCTTACAATATGTTTATGGATAAGATGCACTGAAATTGTTGCACAAGCTAATTTGCATTTAGTTTGCATTAAAAGAAGTATAGTTCTCATAACAATCTATTGGTTCCACCCAGATCTGTCTTTTAATTTTCTCGGAGTGTGGGCTCATTTCTGTGTGCTATGCTTTAGGAAGACATTAACTACTTGGAGTGAATTCAGAGAAGAGAAATTAAAATAGTTTTTAGAGTCAAAATTGAGTCATTTTAAGGAACACTGAGTAAATTCAGAATATTTAGCTTCAATGAGAGAAGACAGAGAAAGAACATAAAATGTTCAACAATAAGGTGGGCCTGTATGTCAAAGAAGGGTTTATTCTGTGTGGCTCTTTGACTTAGAGAGGCAACAGGGGAGAGAAAAGAAAGAACAAGGCCTTACAAATGAGAACTCTATTGGTTGCACTCCCCAGCTGTGTAGGGCTGGACAAATTTTGTAACCTACCTGAAATTCAATTTTATAATCTATCAAAGGAAAAGAATTATGTCCATTTTAAGAGGATTAAGACAGGTATTAAAACTGCTGGGTGTATAGTAGTGTTATGGACTGAACGTTATCTTCCCCCAATTCATATGTTGAAACACTAACCCCAAATGCAGTCTTTAGAGGTGGGACTTTTGAGAGTTAATTAGGTTTAGATGAAGTCATGAGTATGGTGCCCTCATAATGAGATTAATGCCCTTATAAGAAGAGGGACAAGAGAGCTCTCTCTTTCCTCTTCACACCAAGGAAAGGCAATGTAAGCACACAAGGAGAAGGTGGCTATGTATGTGTCAGAAAGAGAACACTCACCCAGAGCTGAATCTGCTGGTGCCTTGAACTTGGACTGTTTAGATTCCAGAACAGTAAGAAAATAAATGTCTGTTTTTTAAATCACCCAATCTATGATATTTTTTATAGAACCCTGAGTTGACTAAGACAGTAGGTACCATTATACCTAAGAATTAGATCTAACATCTAAAAGATTCTGGGAAGTAGTTTTACTTCACTACAATAAAGATTTTTCTTATACTCAAGCCATCTTGACAAGAGAGGGAGGGAGTGAATTCCTTCTTGCTGAGGTATTCAGAATGGATAGTAAGTGACTATGTAAACTTTCTGCCCCTCTTTTTCTATTTGCTCTAACTTTGTTATTTCCTAGAAAATCAAGACACAAAGAAGTAAAAAAAATAACATATAAAAGAGAAGGTAATTTGAAAAGAAGTTGCATAATTCTGACCTATTTGATGGGTTTGTAATTCAACCTTCTTGAAAGAATTTCTTCATTTATTTCTAATTTGGATGTGTTCATTTATTTTAGCCAGTTATATTGCCAAATTATATCTTTTAACACAGTGTCAGTTATTTCCAACCAAACAAATGGCTATAGGCTTAAAAAGAATACTTATTCTCTTAAACTAGGAACTTTAAAAATCAGTTTTAATTGATCCAAACAAAACATACACTATTTTTCAATAAGGAATTATAGTCTTGAGGAGAACAAAACCAAAATGCAAAAACACATCATTTCTATTTTTAGAGAAAGGTGAAAACTCAATGAATATATATATGTGTGTATGTGTGTGTATATATGTTCCTTGAAAGAAATGTATAAATGAGCCTTTATAAAGCATAGAGAGTCCTCAGTGGAACACTGAATCTTAGATATGGTACCATGAAGTCACATAAGTGTAATTTATATGCCACCAATGATGTTTATATAAATTTCATTCATATTAAAAAGTAAATAGTTACTATTTCCATGTGGATAAACTATAATTCTTTGGTGACTTTTGAAAACAATCCTGGGTGTATAATGAGAACTCTCATGGAATTGAGATTCTGTGTATAAAAGTTAACATATATAAATCATCCATTGTTGGCAGCTCATATTATTGTTCAATGTAACATACATTAATAAATTAAAGTAGTATGTATCAAACTAATCAAATAAAGAGAGGCAACATTGTGGATTTTTTAAAGATTCATTATCAACTTGTTAAACATAATTAGAAGGAAGAGTCTAAAACTGGGCTAAAGTTAGGAGTCATTCAATCCTAAAAGAGCGGGCATTTTAAATTCCTTTCTGGACAACAAATCTATCTCCAGATATAACATGTATTTTAAAAGCTTTGGAACTTCATCTAGAAATCAAGACAAACTCATCAATGTATATTTTTAAGAATAGTTGTAATTAGGTGAGTTTTTTCTTCTATAACAGAGAAATTCGTTATATTTTCCTCCTCAAACAGGAATTGATTGAAAAATCATTTGAGACATTTCTTGGCTGACAAGTTTGCTTTTCCAAAGAAATTCTTAAAATTCTTTGAGATTTGGTGAGCTAGGTATCTCAAATGCCTCAGGTAAGGAGAATCACTCTTAGGTATGAACAGATGAATCCACCTAGGTATTAACCTTCTGTGTTTATTGTACAAATATGTCAATCATTTCCTTAGAAAGAAAACATTGAAAAATAGGAATGCTTTTTTGAGCACTATATAAAAACCTATGTATATATATTTTTTGTCTCATCAGTTTACTCACACATTAAGAGCTGTTATTTTAATCAAATCAAAAGAGGAATTTGCTTTTGCTTTTTTGTATATGTCTCAGGAAATTACAAGTGACTCATATTGAGTCTTGTGATTGTGTGTGTCAATTCTCCAAATTCAAAAGTGAACTTGAGCTTAGAGAAGCTAAATAATTTCCCCACATGAAAAAAGAGCAGCAGAGCTGGGATTCAAATCCAAATGGCACTGTCTACAAACACTCATTATTTTTCTCAAGACAACACCTTCTCTTTTCAGAAACATTTTCATCCTCTTTATTTCACTTTTAAATATCAATGTTCTTTGGGGCTCTCGAATGGGCCTTCATCCCTCAGTCTTCTCTTTACCTGGACAACCTCGCCTATTCCCATGTACACAAATGCCACTTGAATGTTAATAGATTCCATTTTCATCTCTAGTTCAAACATTTCATCTGAATTCTAGGCTTATAAAATCAAATGTCTTATAGTTACTTCATACTGAAAAAATTAAAAGCTTGCTTTGTCCACAAACCAAAATGTACCATCTCCAATTTTTCTATTTCAGCAAGTGGGACATCCACCCACATTACCTAAGCTAAAGAGTTATGATTGATTTGTCTACATCTGCACATTCAACTCATTGCCTAGGTTCTGTTAAATGTTTCCTAAGTATTCTTTGAGTACTTCTTGCCATTTACTGATGATGAGAGTCAAGAAAGTGGCTGCTGATTCATAAAATCCAAGTTGATATAGTCTTGTCACATAAAAAAAGGTGTAATGGGTTCTACTTCCTGTTTTCTGGAACTATGATCATCCAAATGCTTGTTTATATTAAGAACTTTTCTCTTTTGCTTTAACACATTTAGGACTGTTCTCAAGTTTTTGGTAGCAAAAATAATTTAAGAGTTGTTTTCTCATTTCAGTGCCTCCTTTTCTCCTTTCCATATGTGGCATTTTCTGTTTTCTAGAAGCCCTTCTGATCCTCAGTGGGGACTTTTTTGCTCAGTTATTCCTCCAAGAACTTCTTTTTGCCTAGCCAGTCCTAAAATCCTGGCTCCTAGGAACAGCATCCTTATGACTATTATTTATTTAGATATGAACATATTTTATATAGCCAAACATGTGAAAACATTCGATTTAAAGATTCCCTTATTTAAAAAAATATCATAAAAAGGTATTCTTATATTCTAGAGAAAGGAAGAAAAGTTCCAAGATTTTGCCACTGAAGGAATACACTATAATCAAGTTTTTTTAAAAAAATCACATAAATTTTTTTCTCTGTCAACACTCAGTCAATCCCTTAGTTTTCTCTGTCAATCCCTTAGATTTTCATACTTAGAGACAACAGTGTGCATGGCAAAAGGATCTGACACACTCCTGATAGTAGCCATGTTTTCTCTCTCAAAGGCATAGCTCACAGAGAGGAAGAGAATCAAAATCTTAGTTGCAGGTCTGAGACTAGACAGAAAAATCCAGTGGTCTTTCTCATCAAATACCAGTCCTCATTCTGCATTAGCTGGGCCAGTCAATTTCACAAACAGCCTTTATACTTGTGATACTTTAGAAATAAAGATTTTTTAATTATTACAATTTTGTTTTGAGGATGGTTTGGTTTTATAGTTTCCAGAAATAAATATCAAAAGCACCAGATTCTGAGAATACAAGGTAAAGCTGAACATGAATTTGTATCAAGGTCTTTAGGCACATACTTGCAGGCCTGAGAATTGAAAGAAACCACAGAATGCATTTTGTAGTTATTTTTTATGTGGAACAGTATCTCTAACAAGGTTCTCATTAAGCATTCCTCTTATTTTGAGTAGTTAAATGCAATCCTACATTATGCAGTACACAAAGTTTGTGTTCAAAATAAGGCAGGAGGAAATTTTTCTTTTTAAAAAAAAGAAAACATGAGATTTGAGAACCAAAATCCTAGAGCCAGAAAGATATATGATGAATATTGTCAGTCTTGGCTGAAGGCAGAACAGAGCTTATGGGTTTTGGTGGGTGTCATGGCCCTGCCACTTACTAGCTGTTTGAATTTGAGCTAACAGTTTTAAGGTATTTCCTCATCTTTAAAATGGGCATATCTTATGTGTTGGAATTTATGCTGGATTGTATAGAGGGGTGGTAATGGAAATTTAGTCGAGTGGTGGGAAATCTAAGTTTAGTGGTGGGAAATCTTAAGTGAATAACCAAGAAAATAATTATTTAATATAGTTGTGGTTAGAACTATGAATTAACAGAACAGGGTACATTGACAACCTGTTATTGGGGTTAACCTGATATAGTCTGGTAATAATAATAGCACCTGTGATAGGCTGAATAATGATCCCCTCAAGATGCCCATGTCCTAATCCCTGGGACCAGTGAGGGTTATATGACAAAGATTTTGCAGTTGTGATTGACTTAAGGATATTGACATGGGAAGATCATTAAGAACTGTCTGGCTCTGGCAAAGTAGCTCACTTGGTTAGAGTATTGTCCTGATACACCAAGGCTGCAGATTTGATCCCTGGTCAGCGCACATACAGGAATCAAGCAATGAATACGTATATACATGGAACAACATATTGATGTTTCTCTCTTTTTCTTCCCTCTTCTCTCTCTCTCTAAAATCAATAAGTCATTAAAAAATACACAAAAATTTCTGGATGAACCCTAATTACAATCACAAGTATCCTTATCAGAGGAGGCAAAGGAAAGCTATAGTCTGGAGAGGAGGGGGCAGTGTGACCCCTGAGATAGAGACTGGGGTGAAGCAGCCACAGCCAAAGATTACTGAGATTCCAGAATGTGGGAGAGTCAAGAAGTGGATGCTGCCCAGAACCTCTGCAGGATGTGTAGCCCTGCTGGCTTTTTGATTTCTCCCAATGAAACTGTCTTATACATTAGGCTTCAAAATCTGTGAGGTATTTTGTTGTTTAAAGCCACCAAGTTTGCAGTAATTTGCTACAGCAGCCCCAAGCAGTTCACACAGTTCCCATGTCATAGGGTTTGCCAAGAACAGTGCCTGGAATTTTGTAAATTCTGTTTTATTTGTTGCCATTATCATCTAAACCACCTAGGTTAGTGGGAACTCGTGTTCATGGAATGGTGTTTGCCTAAATGAAACATTCATTCTTTCAAAAGAAAAACTAACTGCTCTCCAGTCTACAGACTGTGGGCACCCTAATTTCTCAGTTTATTCATCTTGTCAAATATGCCAGCACTTACTATCTAATCATTATATTTACCCAATATTCAGTCATTTGCCTCTGTTCATTTATTAATAATATTATCATTACTATCATTTTCCCTGAGTTAGCAAATGACATAGAGATCATCAGTGACAATATGCCTTCTATATGTTACCAGAATTTATTTTACTTCATTCTCTTTGTCTATATTTTCTCTCTCTACCTACTTAGTCTCTCCTCTTTTCTCTCTTTCCATGACCCCCCTTTTCTCCCCTTCCTTTCTCTCTTTCTCACACACACACTCACACACACTCACAGAATGTGCCTTACACCTGGCTTCAAATATTTGGGTACTCTTTACTACATCATTGATAAAGTGCACAACTCCTGCCTTTTCATTTCATAGATTTAGCGGCTACAGAGCATTCATAGCCCACAGTCACGTACAGTTTTCTTTCTTTTGTGGAGTAACTGAAATGGAGTCATGACTCAACCCATACTGAAACACCACATTGTGAGGCTGACAGATTTGGAAAATAATGGAACTCCTATCGTAACCAAAGCTGTCTTTCTGGTCTCTTATTCTATTATTCCATCAGCTGCTGTCCGTGCTTGGAAACTCTTTGCCCTACTTAATTTAGTTGCGTGACTAAATGTAATGAGAATCCTCAGTAAATTGCAAATTGGGAATGAAAAAAAAACTGGTGCTCCATGTTTGGAGTAAATTATTTAAAAAGAATCTCTGCATGTGAAAGGTTAAAAAGAAATCAAACTTATAGGAAATAAAATAACTTTGGACTCCTTAAATTGTAATTAACTGGTGCATATGTTGGTTCATTTTAAGTAGTCATGGTTAAGTACTAACCTAGTTATAATGGTTGGATATTTTTATTTTTCCTTTGATTAAACCCAGTGCTTGTGAGAACCTCATCATTTCTCCGGGCTTTCCTTTTTCATAAAGAAATAGACATCAGGAGAGGTTAAGAAATAGTGTAATTTTATGATGTAGTGAGATGTGGAATTGGATGTGAACCTGCTTTTGGCCAGATCAAAGCAGCACCTGCTCAGGCTCCATTTGTCTCATCACTGGCATCCCGGTGCCAATTCTACAGCAGTCTCCCTGAGGACATTGATGCCCTGCTGCCATTGCCTGGGGGTTCTCATTTCAGGTCCCTTGTTTCAGAGGTATACTTATTTATTTTTGTGTACGATACCAGCTAATTACTTGTGACTTTTATTCCTAGGTTTACTCTGTCAGCCTCTGTCCTTCCCTTCTTATCCACCTTACCAGCCCATTGTTCCTCAGGAAGAAATGGGGTTGGTCATTCTAGCCAGATATCTAGCAAGATATTGAGTCCCTGATCTGCTTCTTTGATTATGGCACCTGACTTTGCCTTGCCACCTCTTTGGGTACTTCTCTAGCTCTTTCTGTGTTGATGTCAGAGCTCTTTGCACCTTTGGAATTGGCTGGGAACCTGATACTTTCACTGTAATTAGATGCTGTCTTCTCCATAAGAAGCTATGATGTTGCCTGCATTGAGGGGTGCCTTTTGTGAGCTCTGTGCCCTTCTGTGTCAGTCACAATAGCACCTTGCACAACATTTCTCTCAGCACTTGGTTTTTGGTACTATAAGAGAAAGTCCCTAAACTTACAGTCTCTGAGGGAAGCCACTATTGGCCACAGGCCAATGATTTCACTCATCACATTCCTAATTCTCTCCAGATCCATCTGATTACTTTTAGGTGTTTTTCTGGCCCCCAATCCCAATGAGCAGACCCTGCCTCCAAAGCCTGCCACACCAGAGTCTATACTGAGCAGCTTGGCCTCAGGACCCTGGTGGCCACATACTGACTTTCAGATCTCTGTAGTCTTTGTGGCTCCATTGAATTCTCTCAGCAAGCTGGAAGCCTGTTTGCCTTTTTAAGCAGAAAGAAATCACTTCTTGGCAGCCAGGAAGCATGAGACTCACTCTCCAGTGAAGCACAGATTCTTATTCTATAGCTTTTTCCTATTCCCAATTTCAAACACTCCTCCAAAGCCAGGCACATACCCTCTTCTATAGAACCCAGTCTGCTAGCTGGGTCTAAAGCAGAAAACATCAGCTCTTTTTTGCCTCCTATATGGACAAACACTGTTGCATAGATTTATATTTTGCTAAGTTTTAATTCAATCAACTTTGGAAAGCCATTATGGTAGGAGCAAATAACATTCTCTCATAGGGTATAACATTATTCCATATGTAAGACAAGATGTGATCCTTACTTTTAGGCACATAAACTTCCTTATAAACATATACAGTAACACACACACAGTATGCACCACTGTAAAGGTTGAACACACTCCACAACTCTCATCATACATATACCAATGGAAATGTAGCAGCATTCTTAGTGTATCACTCCAGCAGTGGAATTGCTGGGTCAAAAGGCAGTTCCATTTTTAGTTTTCTGAGGAAATTTCATACTGTTTTCCACAGTGGCTGCACCAGCCTGCATTCCTACCAACAGTGTACTAGGGTTCCCTTTTGTCCACAACGTTGCCAGCACTTGTTGTTTGTGGATTTGGTTATAATGACTGTTCTAACTTGTGTGAAGTGAAACACCAATTCAAAAGAACCTATGCACCCCAATGTTGATAGCAGCACAATTTATGATACACAAGTGTTGGAAGCAATCTAAGTGCCCATCAGTAAATGAGTAGATCAAAAACAATGGAATACTATGCAGCAGAAAAGAGCTTCTGCCCTTCATGGCATGGATGGAACTGGAGAGCATTATGCTAAGTGAAATAAGTCAGGTGGTGAAAGACAGATACCATATGATCTCAACTATAAGTGGAACCTAATCAACAAAACAAACAAGCAAACAAAATATAATCAGAGACATCCAAATAAAGAACAAACTGACAGTGACCAGAGGGGAGGGGGCATGAGGATTATGGGGAAAGTAAGGGGAAGGAAGATGTTTAAAGGACACATGGACAAAGCCAAAGGGGGAATAGGATTGAAGGTGGGAAGTGGGAATGGGTGGGGTGGGGAGATTGGTGGGGGGAAAATGCAGACAACTGTAGTTGAACAACAATAAAAACATAAAATTAAAATTAAAAAAGGAAAACAAGAAATGCAGCAGCAAAGCATTAATATTATTCTCAAAATAATCTTGAATTCAATTGTTTCTTTTTAAAAATTGAGTTTTAAGTTTTAAATACTGCCTTGCCATGTTCTTCCAAAATTCCCTGCATATACAGATATTTTTTCTTTCTAAGATAAATGTTATTCCCCACTATTTGCTCCAGAAGGATCTGACTTTTTTCTCATCCTAGGCTGTTTCAGGTCACATTTGTTTACCTGGAAAACTTCAAATACATCTCCAGACTTACTGATACTCTACCATGATTTCCCATAGATTCCCACCCAAAACGAATGGTCCTGCTCCTCTTGTTCATAATCATGTAGCACTTTGTGCATTTGTAAAACCTTAATGTTGGACTGTAGCTATTTTATACACAGCTGTCTCTACATTATACTGTGAGCTCCTTTAGAGGAAGGTGCTGTTCTTAGTAATCTCCACCATCCCAGCACTTAGCACAGTGCCTAAAACATAATATGCCCTTAATAAATTTTCACAGACCTACAAATGACCAATAGGTATGTAAAAAGATGCTGAATATTAGTAAATCAAGGAAATGTAAGTTAAAGTCACAATGAGATATAACCTCATATTGTTAGGATGGCTACTATCAAAAAGTCAGGAGATAAATGTTGGTGAGGATGTAGAGGAAAAAAATTCTTACACACTGTTGGTGGGAATGTAAATTGGTACAGTCACTATGGAAACAATCTAAGTGTCCATCAACTGATGAATGGCTATTGAAAGTCACATACACACATACACGTAAACATACACTGGATTATCACTTAGTCATAAAAAAGAAGGAAATCCTGCCATTTCCACCATGAATGAATCCAAGCACATTATGCTAAGTGAAATAATCCAGACAAAGAAAGACAAATAATGCATGGTTTCACTTACATGCGGAATCTAAAAAACAAAATTCATAGAAACAGAATAGAATGGTGGCTGCCAGGAAGCCAGAGGCTGGTGGCAGGAGAAAATGGGGTGATGTAGGTCAAAGTACAAGCTTTCAGTTATAAGGATAATTTCTGAAGATCCAATATACAGCACGGTGACTGTACTTAAAATCATGGTGCTGTATACTTGCCAGTTGCTGAGAGTAGATCTTAAATATCTCATCACACATGTACTCCCCCACACACAAAAGTTTAACTATGTGAGGTGCGGATGTTTATTACCGTGGTAGTCTTTCTGGAAAGCATGTGTATATCAAATCATCATGTATACTTTAAATGTATTCAATTACATTTGTCAAAAATATGAACTAATTAATTAGTTGAATTTCCATAGAATGGCTGGTTACATGAATAATTGATCTTCTCTGGATTTGCCATTTTAGTCATACACTGAAGACATTAAGCAACAGTGTGGGACAAAATCCAAAGTAATGAATGATAGTGTGTTGCAGATGCGACCTAAGCATCTCCATGGGAAAATTCTACCAGGAGGATCAGTTGCATTTCCCAGTGTATGATTTTGCTTTTTCCAACCCTCTTATTTGATCATGTTGATGTTGTTGACATATTCTAGGATACCTTTAGATTTCATTAATTAATTAGGGTCTGTTCTCTTTTAAGTTTACCATTTTCTATAAGTGTGTAGTGGGTGAGTCCCTGCAGTTTTCTTTCCCTCAGCAGTTGGTTGGGGAAATTTTTTTCAACAGGGAAATCTAGGGCTTTGTCTGTCAGTATAGCAGGTCTGGCGGGGTGATTGTTTTGCAAGGCAAGGATTAAGGATGTTTAGTCATTTGGACATAAACTATTTTTCTTCTGTCATTTTAGTGTGGGAGTCAATGAAGACATCTAGCCTTCTTAATAAGTTACAGATAATCTCTCTCTGCATGCATGTTTTTCTGCTTCTAACCTGGAGCAAAATGTTGCTCATGCCGAAAAGAATGATGTGTACTTGTTTGTTTTGCTATTAACTCTATCTTGATATATAGCACCATTTTGTAATTCAAATCATCACCCCAAGCACTTTGTACCACATGTGTACTTTCCTGCTTCCCAGTCCTGACTCTGATTATCTTATCTGTTTGTGTAACATGTTTTGTGTGGATCTCTGTGTTGAACTCCATATGAGGTATATTTGGCAATAATTAAAATCCAGGCCACCATTTAACTTTGCACTCTATAAATATGAGGTTTCCTAAATAAACTTTAAGAGTAAAATAGTTTAAAGCACTAGTGAATCTATTTAAGGGAAGAACTTTCAAAGGCATAGTCATTGTTTGAAAGCAAAGAACCCTTCTAACCAGGTGTCATTTTCTTTAGTCAGGAATAAAACAGTCTGGATACATTTTGTTGAATGTGTCTACATTACCTTATATGTATAAAAATAATAAAAACTCATTTAAAATATATCTGTAATTCACACCTTAACTTATATTCTTGTTTGTTTATTAATCAAAGTGGAACTTTCTACAGTCCTTAGTTTTGAATGGAAGGATCAGAACACAGTGATGGGGACAACTATTGGCATATCATGCTAGGGGGAACCCCCCAAAACTGGAATTCATTTATAAAAGTTGTATATTTATTCTTACATGTTTAAACTCCAGTCACCTTCAAAGTACTCTCCAGCTGATGCAATACACTTATCAAAATGTTATTCCCACTGCTTGAAACATTTCTTGAACTTGTCAATTTTGATGCCTTTTAGTGTTTCTGCTGTTTTTTGTTTCACCATTTTTTGTTTTACCTCTTCCACATTGGCAAAATGTTTCTCTTTGAGGACTTTTTTCATCTGCGGAAACAAAAAAAAAAGTTGCTTGGGCAAGATCTGGTGAATATGGAGGATGGGGCATGGGAATTATGCTGTTTTTGATAAAAAACTGCCAAACACTCAGTGCAGTCTGGGCAAACACACTCATAAATCACCCATCATGAGATGGGCAAATGTGTTGAAAGAGTCTAAAAAATCCACTAAAGCTGAATACAGCATCTCACAACAATGCCAGCTAATGCACTGATATAGATGGGATCCTAGAACACTCATCTACTGGGGGAAGCCAGTAGAAGGGGCCCACCTTCCAGAAGATAATTCCATTTTTGAGTCCCCCCCTTGTACTATTAACTCTTCATTTCTCAGTCTCTCTTTTTTTTCTTCCAACCCAGCCCAGCACAAAGGCCTTCTCCAGGATATACAGCAGAAATTCCAGAAGAATGCTGAGAAATAGGGCAAGAATTGGCAAGTGTTTTCTGCAAAAGGTTGGCACATAGTAAATATTTTATACTATGGGGGCCAAATACAGTCTCTTGCATATTCTTGCTTTGCTTTCCTCCTTCCCACCCTCAACAACACTTCAAAAGTACAAAACTTCTTAGTTCATGATGCCTCAAAAAGAAAAAAACAGGCCCTAGGCTAGTTTTGGCCTATAACCAGTTGTTTCCACACCCCATGAATAGAATGTTGTTGATTCCATGAGAACACATGTGGTTGTATATGTTGTGAATGTTGAGTATGTGTGTGTGCATTGGGGGAGGGGATTTAGATGGTGGTCACTGAAAGCCTGAAAAACATTTTTTCCTTTTTTTTATGAAACATTTTAATTTTGGGATGCTCAATTTAGATTCTTCTAGTGACCTAAAACTAGCCACTTTAAATTTTTTTTCACAGCAAAGCAGGACAGTAATACACATACTTACATAAATGAGTTGGAATAACACATTAAACTTTGCAATAGACTTAACCATCTAAAGATATATGTAGCCCTGGCTGGTGTGGCTCAGTGGATTGAGCACTAGCCTTCAAACTAAAGGGTCACTGGTTCAATTCCCAATTGGGGCATATGTCTGGATTGCTGCCCAAGTCCCCAGTGTGAGGCGGGGGGCGGCGCTCAAGAGGCAACCACACACTGATGCTTCTCTCCCTCTCGTTCTCCCTCCTTTCCCCTCTCTCTAAAAAGTAAAATAAATAAAAGTATATGTAGATGAGCACTGGTATCTAATACCACAACCCAGCAAAAATGTTATTTTTTTTTATTTCCCTCCAAACTTTTTAAGTATATGTGTTCTTATTCTGTAATACATATATATCCATACAGAATTGTATACTTATGCATAGAGCTATGTATATTTATATAGAGATGCGTATGAAATTCAGATAATTTTATGTTAATCATTTTACATCCATCTATTTTTACTTAATCCAAGTATTTTCTGGTGTAATCACTGATTCTTTACAAACACAATTTTAAATTACCAGGCAACATTCTGTCTTACCAAAATACCATCATGTATTGAATTATTTTCTATTAGGTTGTTTCTGCTGTTATGCATCACACTACAAGGAACATCTTCATATTTACAGTATTTGGGGGTACTTTTTAGAAACTGGCAGCTTTATTTTCTTCAATGAGAGCCAAAGATTTCACAAATATATAACTATAGAAAAGCATAAAACAAGCATGTTAGAATTTTTTTGAAAATTTATGTTGATAAGGAAAGGGAGTAAAAGCTTTTGATTGTTTCTTACCAGGAGGTAAATGACCTACAAGAATTTACTATGTATGTCTTACGCAAAAAGATATGCCAAGTTCTTTGTGATACTTTTCTACCTACTTACCTCTTCCATCTCCAATTCTTTTTCCACTTCACTTACTCTCCAAATTTTCCATGAGCCCCTTAGGCCAATGCTATGTATAAGGTGTACTAAGAAATAAGAACTTAATTGCTGCTTAAAGGAGTACTTTCTGTTAAGTAATGTAACCTAGAGGAGGCCAAAAATCTCATATTATAGTGAAATAAAGATTATTTGAAATATAAAATTCAACTTAGCATTTGCTTTTGTATTGTACATGCCCGCTGAATTAGTTTTGAGCTCCACAGATCCAGAAACACCTATTAACAGAAATGGCCTGATATTAAATGTTGGCAGTAAAAGGTTTGATAAAAAGTGCCAAGTTTTAACTACCTAGTGTTTGTCATGGAAGCTCAAAAGATAAGAGCCAGTCAAATTGCTTGTATGCCATAAAAAGTGCTACAAGATATTAGTCTAATGCCTTATCTACAGTAATGAATGTATCTCAATTTGAACTATGTATAGTACTCTCTTTATCTTAAAGAAGTTATACACACTCAGCAAAAGGAATGGAAGGGAACATTGTCTTTGGGCAGGGACTATTGGCTGATTGATAATATTCAGGGATCTAAAGAGACATAGAGCCTTCCAGAAATGATCAGTTGGGCTCATTTAGAGAATATTTTCAGACCTAATTCTATTACCTGTTTACAAAATTCACTCTGTCCAAAGGTAATTGCTAGGTTGTTTGGACACACAGAGGGATAGAAGGACATATGTGTGCAGATATACTGGGAGAAACAACTGGCAAGTGAGATAGACAGCACAACCCAGGGTTTCAGCGTGGGAAAATAAAGCCTTAAAACCTCTGCTGGAAAAAATCTGTGAGAGTTGAGGTGGCGGGAGAAACTCCCAGCCTCACAGCAGAGTTCGTTGGAGAGACCCACAGGGTCCTAGAATGTACACAAACCCACCCACCCAAGAATCAGCACCAGAAGGGGCCAATTTGCTTGTGGGTAGTGGCAAGAGGGACAGAAAGCTGGCAGAGATCTGAACAAGCAGCATTGTTCCCTTTCAGATTTCTCCCCCACATACAGTGCCATGATGCAACAGCAATGTGGGTTGCCCTGGCCTGGCAAATCCCTTAGGCTCTGCCCCTTATTATGTTACAGGTGCACCAAGATAAAAAAAAATGGCCCAAATAAAAGAACAGATCAAAGGTCCAGAAAAAATACAACGAAGTGATGAAGAGATAACCAAACTATCAGATGCACAGTTCAAAACACTGGTAATCAGGATAACAGAATTGGTTGAGTATGGTCACAAAATAGAGGAAAAAATTAAGGCTAAGAAAAATGAAATAAGGGAAAATATACAAGGAACCAACAGTCATGGGAAGGAAACTGGGACTGAAATCAATGGTTTGGACCAGAAGAAAGAAAGAAACAGTCAACCAGAACAGAATGAAGAAACACAAATTCAAAAATATGAGAAGAGGCTTAGGAAACTCCAGGGCCACTTTAAATGTTCCAAAATCTGAATCATAGGGTTGCCAGAAGAAGAGGAAGAGCAACAAATTGAAAACTTATTTGAAAAAATAATGAAGGAGAACTTTCCTAATCCAGCAAAGGAAAGAGATTTCCAGGAAGCCCAGAGAATCTCAAAGAAATTGGACCCAAGGAGGAACACACCAAGGAACATCATAATTACATTACCCAAGATTAAAGATAAGGAGAAAATCTTAAAAGCAGCAAGAGAAAAGGAGACAGTTACCTACAAAGGAGTTTCCATAAGACTACCAGGTGATTTCTCAAAAGAAACCTTACTGGCAAGAAAGGGCTGGAAAGAAGTATTTGAAGTCATGAAAGGCAAGGACCTACATCCAAGATTACTCTATCCAGCAAAGCTAACATTTAGAATGGAAGGGCATATAAAGTGCTTCACAGATAAGGTCAAGTTAAAGGAGTTCATCATCACCCAGCCCTTATTATATAAAATGTTAAAGGTACTTATTAAGAAAAAGAAGATAAAAATATGAACAGCAAAAAGACAATAAACTCACAACTATTAACAACCAAACCTAAAACAAAAACAAAAATGAAGTAAGCAAACAACTAAAACAGGAACAGAATCACAGAAATGGAGATCACATGGAGGGTTATTAGTGGGGGAGTTGGAGAGGGAGAGAAGGGAAAAAGGTACAAGGAATAAGTAACGTAAATGGTAGGTAGACAGGTTAAAAATAGTATAGAATATGGAGAAGCCAAAGAACTTACATGTGTGACCCATGGACATGAACTAAAGGAGGGGAATGTGGGTGGGAGGTGGTATGCAGGGTGGAGGGGAATAAAGGGGGGGGATGGCACAACTGTAATAGCATAATCAATAAAATACATTAAAAAAAACAAAAAGAAAAAAACAAAGTAAATTTCCCTCAAGGAGCAACACCACCACACCTTCTACAGAAATTGTTTATCTGGCTTAAAATGCAGGGTTAATTGACAGTAGAAGGTTGATGGCAGATGGATAAAGAAATCCAGAAGTAAGGGAAGCAGATCTAAATGACCTGAAGAAATGATGGAGCTTGGAGGAGTGTGTGTGCACTTGGGGCAGAGCATTGATGGTACTGCCAATGGTTATTGGACAGGGTGCACCCTAGGAAAGGTATGTAACTTCTTTTTATACCATATTGTCCTCATCTGTGGAAATAATAACTCCTTATCTTCCTGAGTTGCTATGAAGAAAGGAAAAAGAAGGTTGTAGAGTGCCAAACATAAACTGATGCTACCTCAAAAATTTCTGCACACTAGCCCTGTACCTGAACAGATTCTATTTTTCACTCTTTTCTGAATCTTTGTCATAAAAACAAAGCCAAACATAATTTTAAAACATATTCTTGTTCCCCTTCCCCCACAGCTACTGGGCCATTTCTGTGCTCCTCTTAGCAGAAAAGCTCCTTTAGAATGTTGTCTTTTCTCACTGTCTCCTATTCCTCTCCTGTTACTCTAACTCCAGCTTGGCTCTCATCCCACAACTTCTCTGTAACTGCAGTCTGACTTCCAAGTTGCAAAATCTCTTGGTCAATTCTCCACCGTCATCAGTGACACAATTTGTCACTCATTTCTCCTTGATTAACTTTTTAACTTAGTTTATTAGACACTCCACTTTCTTGGTTATTCTTTTACCCAAGTAACTGGTCACTCCTTCATTATGACCATTTGTGTCCTTCCTCTTCTCCCTGGACACTGGACATTGGAGTGTTGAGAGCTTCAGTCATCATTTTTTCCCTCTACTTACTCAGTCCCATGGTGATCTTATTAAAAGTCATGGATTTAAATGCCGTTTATCTTGTAACAATTTCAATTTTACAGGCCCAAACCAAACTTTTTCCTAAACTCCAGCCTCAATGAGTCCACAACTGACTACTGGCCACCTCCTCTTTGATGTCTAACTGGCATTTCAAATTTAACATGTCTAAAACAAAAATGCCACCCCCAGGCCACCTCATCTGCTTTTTCTGTAGTCTACCCCATCACAGTATAACAATTTGTTCTTCTAGTTGCTCAAAAACAAACCCTCAGAGTCACCTTCACTCTTTGTTCTCTTCACAGCTCACACCCAATCCTCTAGGAAATCTTAAACAACTTGAACCTTTGATTACTTGATCTCACCACCTCCACTGCTACCACGCTGGTTTGAACGCTGTCATTTCTCATCTGGATTAATATAAAAGTCTCCTGAATTTTACCCTGATTCCTGCTAGGAAGCCAGAATGATCTTTTCAAATGTGATATTGTCATTATCAGTCATTTTTTTATTATTGTTCAAGTGCAGTTGTCTCCATTTCCACCCTCCACATCTCCTGCCCCACCCATCTCCACCACCAACCCTTGATCCTACCCACCCTTTGGCTTTGTCCATGTGTCCTTTAAACATGTTCCTTAATGACCCTTCCCCTTTTTTTGCCTATAATCCCCCTGCCCGCTCCCCTCTGGTTACTGTCAGTTTGTTCTTTCCTTAGAGTCTCTGATTATATTTTGCTTGCTTGTTTGTTTTGTTGATTAGGTTCTATTTATAGTTGAGATCATACAGTATTTGTCTTTCACACCTGGCTTATTTCACTTAACATAATGCTCTCCAGATCCATCCATGCTGTTTCGAATGGTAGGAGCTCCTGCTTTCATTGTGCTGCATTGTATTCATATCAATTCTTTTCTCAACCACTTGCAATGTCTCTCCGTTTTATGAAGAATAAAAACTAGTCTTAAAAGGGGTCATATGGCCCTTGTTCCTTCCTGGTCTCCATTTCCTACTACTGTCTCCTTTCATTCCAGCCACACTGTCCTCCTTTCTGGTTTTGGAAGGCAGAAATACTCTGCTTTAGGATCTTTAGCTGTTTCTTTGCCTGGATCACCCCCTAGATATTTATGTGGTTAATATCCTTACCTCTTTCAAGTCTTCTAAAATGTCAGCTTCCTAATGAGGACTACCTAAAAAGACCATCCTGTTTAACACAGAATACTGTTCACCAACCTACAATTAGCACTCCTTTTTCCCCCCCTATATTGATGTATTTCTTTTCTCCCCATAGCACTTACTCTCTTTTAAATATTCTATATAGTGTACTCATTAATTACATTTATTTTGTTTTTGTCCTCCTCCACTAGAATGCAGTCTCCTTAAGAACTGGAATGCCTATCTGTGTTGCTTGGTGACTACCCAAAATGCCTAGAACAGTGGGGTACACATAGTGGGCACTTAATAGCTATTTTTTGAGTGAGTAATTGATTGAATTAAGTGTAAATGAACTGAAATTGATTCAATAGCGAGGTAATCATCTCCTCTATATCAGTCTATGGGAAAACTACAAGTACAAATTCAACATGTCTAAAACTAAAATTTCAGTGGCACCCCCACCTCATCCCAAGAAATCTGTTTTTTCTGTAGCCTTCCCCATCACAGTTGATGTCAATTTGTTCTTTTACCAGCACCCACTCTCTCACTTGATTCCAAGGGGGAGGTGTAAATCTATTTTTTAAAGTTTAGCTTATCAATTGCAATAAAAATGTGTACCAGTCACCTGGAATTAAAAATTAAAAGAAGTCAGTTAATACAGGCTTTCATCTCTAGAAATGGATTTTTTAAAATTAAACAACTGTGTATGCACAATGTGTACACAGTCAGTGAATCATCATTTGAACTCAAATCTTATATTTAAAAAATACTGCTCTGATACTCAGATTTCTGTCAAAAATTCCCTGTTTTCCAAAGTATATTCTTTTGAACCCCAAATCTAAGAGACATTTAGTGAAATAAGTATACTTGGGTCCAATAAATAGTAAAATGACTCGGTGGTGTGTTAGAGCAATCTGTTACTAGTTTACAAGAACCAAATGTGCACAACGCTCCCCAGTTTCACATCAGTAGCTTGAATCTGCTGTGTTGGGAGAATTGACACCAAGGAAATAGGCAACTGACAATAAGCAAACCTTGTAAATCAGACCTCATTATATTTAGATAAAATTTAATAAGAGAGTCAGTGTTAAATATCCACTACTAAACAAAATCTACATTTGCATGTTAAAATTGTGGAGGAGTTTGTGGAAAAAATTAATTCATCTTTGTCTTCCAGTCTTACTAAATGTGCATAACTGTAAAAATAGTTTTTATTTTGGAGTTCTGGGGGTTTTGAGTCTGTGTGTTTATCTTGGACACACATTACTACTCTACTAGAATACTCGGTAAAATTCTATGATAGTGAAAAATACATTGAATTTTTTAGTCTAAAAATTATGGAATTGGGGGACAGGCTGAGTGGAGGGAAAGTAAAGGGGGAAAAGTAGGACAACTGTAATAGCCTAAACAATAAGGCATTTAAAAAGAAACAGGCTTTCAAATGTGTAATCTGGGGCAACATATTCCTTCATGTGAACTGAGGAAAACATCTAATTTGCAAGATTTAAAAAGGACTTAAAAGGAAACAAAGCCTGTAACACTTTGTGACATATATTAAGTAATTTAAAAATGTTAATTTTTCCCTTGCCCATGCCCATTTCCCAATTGTTTTGAGAAATGTAATTAACAATAAGTAACTTCCTATTATGAGAATGAGAATTATCACCCACAATCTTATTTCTCATTACATAATAAAATGTACAAATTCGTAATCAAGAATGAGAAATTTCTTGTATTCACCATTTTATTTGTAACACTATTTTGAAAGGTATTTTTAATAACATTTTTTTTATTTTAACTGTTTTTCAAGTACAGTTTTCTGTCCTTTACTCCCATCCCAGCCCGCCCTCCCCCATGCTCCCCACCTCCCTCCCATTTCCACCCCCCCTACTTTTTGTCCATATGTCCTTTATATTTGTTCCTGTAAACCCTTCTCATTTTCCCCTGAAATTCCTTCCCCTCTCTGCTCTGGTCATTGTCAGCCTGTTCTCTATTTCAGTGTCTTTGGTTATATTTTGCTTGTTTGTTTGTTTTGTTGTTTAGGTTCCTGTTAAAGGTGAGATCATACAGTATTTGTTTTCCACCACCTGGCTTATTTCCCTCAGCATAATGCTTTCCATTTCCATCCATGCTGTTGCAAAGGGTAGGAGCTCCTTCTTTCTCTTGGCTGCATAGTATTCCATCATGTAAATGTACCATAGTGTTTTGATCCATTCATTTACTGATGGGCACCTAGGTTGCTTCCAACACTTGGCTATTGTAAATTGTGCTGATGTGAACATGGGGGTGCATAGGTTCTTTTGGATTGGTGTTTCAGGGTTCTTAGGATATAATCCCAACAGTGGTCTCAATGGGTCAAAAGGCAGATCCATTTTTAGTTTTCTGAGGAAATTCTGTACCGTTTTCCATAGTGGCTGCACCAGTCTGCATTCCCACCCACAGTGCACTAGGGTTCCCTTTTCTCCACAACCTCACCAGCCTTGTTGTTTGTTGATTTGTTTATGATGGCCATTCTGACTGGCGTGAAGTGGTATCTCATTGTGGTCTTAATTTGCATCTCTCTGATAGCTAGTGATACTGAGCATCTTTTCATTTGTCTCTGGATGCTCTGTATGTCCTCCTTGGAGAAGTGTCTGTTCAAGTCCTTTGCCCATTTTTTAAATGGGTTGCTTGTCTTCTTAGAGTGGAGTCGTATAAATTCTTTGTATATTTTGGAGATTAAACCCTTGTCTGAGTTATCATTGGCAAATATGTTTTCCCATACGGTTGGTTCTCTTTTTGTTTTAATACTGTTTTCTTTAGCCATGCAAAAGCTTTTTATTTTGATGACATCCCATTAGTTTATTCTTTCTTTTACATCTATATTCTTTCATTTGCTCTAGGGGACATATCAGTAAAAATGTTGCTGTGTGAAATATCTGAGATTTTCCAGCTTATGTTCTCCTTTAGGACTTTAATGGTGTCATGGCTTCTATTTAAGTGTTTTATCCACCTTGAATTCATTTTTGTGTATGATGTAAATTGGTACTCAAGTTTCATTTTTTTGCACATAGCTGTCCAGTTCTCCCAACACCATTTGTTGGCTATTTTTACTCCATTTTATGTTGCTGCCCTCTTTGTCGAATATTAATTGACCATACAGACTTGGGTTTATTTTGGGCTCTCTGTTCTGCTCTACTGGTCCATGTGCCTGTTTTTATGCCAGTACCAGGCTGTTCTGATTACAGTGGCCTTGTAATATAGTTTGGTATCAGGTATTGTGATCTCTCCTACTTTACTCTTCTTTCTCAAAATTGCAGCACTTATTCCGGTTCATTTATGGTTCCATATAAATTATTGAAGTGTTTGTTCCATGTCTATGAAATATGCCATTGGTACTTTAATAGGTATTGTATTGAATCTGTAAATTGCTTTGGGTAGTATGGACATTTTGATGATGTTAATTCTTCCAATCCATGAACATGGTATATGTTTCCATTTGTTTGTGTCTTCTTTGATTTCTTTCTTCAGTGTTCTGTAGTTTTCTGAATACAGGTCTTTTACCTCCCTGGTTAGGTTTATTCCTAGGTATTTTATTTATTTATTTATTTATTTATTTATTTATTTATTTATTTATTTATTGCTATTTAGAATAAGATTTTTTTTCTTGATTTCTGCTTCTGCTGTTTCATTGTTAGTGTACAAAAATGCCTTTGATTTTTGGATATTGACTTTATACCCTGCTGTTTTGCCAAATTCATTTATTAAGTCAAGCAGTTTTTTGGTGGAGTCTCTAGGATTTTCTATGTACACTATCACATCATCTGCAAACAGTGACGGTTTTGTTTCCTCCTTTCCGATTTGGATGCCTTTTATTTCCTTTTCTTGTCTGATCAATGTGGCTAAAACTTCTAATACTATATTGAATAGAAGTGGTGAAAGTGGACAACCTTGCCTTGTTCCCAATTTTAGTGGAAAATATTTCAGTTTTTTTCCCACTGAGTGTGATGTTGGCTGTAGGTCTCTCATATATGGCCTTTATTATGTTGAGGAATGCTCCCTCTATTCCCACTTTGCCAAGTGTTTTTATCATAAATGGGTGCTGTAACTTATCAAATGCTTTTTCTGCATCTATTGATATGATCATGTAATTTTTGTCTTTGATTTTGTTTATGTGATGTATTACATTTACTGACTTGTGAATATTGAACCATCCTTGCATCCCTGGGATGAATCCCACTTGGTCATGTTGTATGATCTTTTCAATGTATTGTTGAAGGTGGTTTGCCAATACTTTGTTGAGGACTTTAGCATCTATGTTCATCAACGATATTGGCCTGAACTTTTCTTTATTTGTTGTGTCTTTATCTGGTTTTGGGATTAGGATGATGCTGACTTCATAAAAAGAGTTTGGGAGTCTTTCAGCATTTTGGATTTTTTGGAATAATCTATGAATGGTAGGGGTTAGCTCTTCCTTAAATGCTTTGTAGAATTCTTCCATGAAACCATCTGGTCCAAGGCTTTTGTGTGTCAGGACTTTTTTGATTACTGCTTCAATTTCATCTGCTATTATTGGTCTGTTCAGGCTTTCTGCTTCTTCTTCACTGAGTTTTGGAAGATTATATTTTTCTAGAAAGTTGTTCATTTCACCTAGGTTTTCAAATTTCTTGACATACAGTTCTTCATAGTAATTTCTTACAATCCTTTGAATTTCTGTGGTGTCAGTTGTAATCTATCCTCTTTCACTTCTAATTGTGTTTATTTAGGTCCTCTCTCTTTTTTTCTTGATGAGCCTGCTTAAAAGCTTGTAGATTTTGTTTATCTTTTCAAAGAACCAGCTCCTGGATTCATTGATCCTTACAATTGTGCTTTTAGTCTCTTTGTCATTTAATTCTGCTCTGATCTTGGTTATTTCCTTCCTTATACTTGCTCTGGACTGTCTTTATTGTTGTTCCTCAAGTTCTTGTACGTGTAGGGTTAGGTTATTTGTTTGAAATATTTCTATCTTTTTTTAGGTAGGGCTGTATCACTATGAACTTCCCTCTCAGGACTGCCTTTGCTGTGTCCCATAAGTTTTGTGTTGTTGGTAGTTCATTTTCATTTGTCTCCCCCAAATTTTTGATTTCCTCCCTAATTTCATTCTTGACCCATTCATTGTTTAATAGCATGCTATTCAATCTCCATGATTTTAAGTGTTCTGGGTTGTTTCCCTTGGGTTGGTTTCTAGTTTCCGTCCTTTGTGATCCAAGAAAATGCTTGGTATGATTTCAATTTTCTTGAATATGTGGAGGCTTGTTTTGTGTCCTATCATGTGGTCTATCTTTGGAAATGTTCCATGTGCATTTGAAAAGAATGTGTATTTAGCTCCTTTGGGATGAAGGGCCCTATATATATCAGTTAAATCCATTTCATCTAGAGCATTGTTCAATGCCACAATATCTTTGTTGATATTTTGTTTGGAAGATCTGTCCATTTTTGACAGTGGGGTGTTAAAATCCCCTAGTATAATTGCAGTTGCTGTCAATATCTTTCTTGAAGTCCTCTAAGATTTTCTTTATGTAGTTGGGTGCTCCTATGTTGGGTGCCTATATATTTATAATGTTTATGTCTTCTTAGTGGATTCTTCCCTTGAGTATTATGAAGTGACCTTCTGGGTCTGTCTTCATGGCCAGTTTTTTGAAGTCTATTTGGTCTGATATGAGTATTGCTACCCCAGCTTATTTTCTCTATTTGCTTGAAAAATTTGTCTCCAGCCCTTCACTTTCAGTCTGTGTAGGCCATTTGTCCTGAAGTGGGTCTCTTGTAGGCAGCATATGTGTGAGTCATGTTTCTTATCCATTCAGCTATTCTATGTCTTTTGATTGGAGCATTTAATCCATTTACATTTAAGGTCATTATTGATAAGTGCTTATTCATTGCCATTTTCATACCTGTGTTCCTCTCTGTCTCTGTCTTTTCCTTCCTTTTCTTAAAGCAGCCCCTTTAGCATCTCTTGCAGAGCTGGTTTGGTGGAGGTGTATTCTTTTAGACTTCTTTTGTCTGGGAAACTCCTTATTTGGCCTTCTATCTTGATTGGGAGCCTTGCTGGGTAAAGTAGCCTTGGTTTCAGGCCTCTGGTTCTCATTACTGGAAATATTTCTTGCCATTCTCTTCTGGCTTGAAACATTTTCATTGAGAAGTCAGCTGCTAACCTTATTGGGGCTCCCCTGTATGTTACTCCCTTACTGCCTTTAAGATTCTCTCTTTATCTTGGTATTTTGCCATTTTAACCATGATATGTCTTTAAGTGGGCCTCTTTGCGTTCCTCTTGATTGGGATTCTCTGTGTTTCCTGGATTTGTGTGACTTTTTCTCTCATCAAATTAGGAAAGTTTTCATCATTACTTTTTCAAAAAGGTTTTCTATCCCTTGCTCTTCTTCTCCTTCTAGTATCCCTGTTATACGGATAGCACTTCATATTGTCTTGCATTTCTATTAATCTGTCTTCATTATTTCTGAGCCTCTTTTCCTTTTCTTGCTCTTTCTGGGTATTTTCTTCTACTTTGTCCTGTAACTCACTGATTCAATCTTCCACTTCATTGATCCTGCTTTTGATTCCTTCTACTGTGTTCTTCAGTTCAGAAATTGTATTCTTCATTTCCTCTTGGCCCTTGTTGATAGTTTCTGTTTCCTTTTGCATGTTGATGTAGTTTTCAGTGAGCTCATTGTAGCTTCCCTATAGTTTCTGGTAGCTCATTGTGAGCTCTTTGAGCTTCCTGACAATCATTGCTTTGAACTTAATATCTGATAGTTGAGTTGCCTCTATTTCATTTAACATTCTTTCTGAGGCTTCTTCCTTTCCTTTCATTTGGGGATTGTTTCTTTGTCTTCCCATTGTTTTTGAGACTCTTCTTGTTTGCTTCAGCATCTTAAATTGATCTGGTCTGGCTCCCTGGGTTTATGGTGTGAAGTTCTGTGGTAGAATACCTGTGAGATTCAGTGGTTCAGTCTCCTTGGTCTCCCGAGATCTCTAGTCTTAGGCTGTTGTTTAAGTTGGCTCTGTGTTTATCCTTGGGTTTTGATTGTTGTTGGGTCTTTCTTTGGTGAGTCCTTCCCACCAGCTGATTAACTGAGGGTCACTCTGTCCACCACCTCTCGTATTTTGTTGCACTGGTGAGGACAGGTTGTGTTGAAGCTGGTTCTTCCATGTGTACAAGATTTTGAGGATTCTCTTTTGCTCTTGTTCAGTTGTTTGTACTGGATAGTTTCTCCACTATTTAGTTGTATTTCCAGATATGCCCTGGATTGAGGTTTGTGTAGTTTCCACTTCCTCCTTCATCTTCTGTTGTATCTGTTGATGGTTCCTATGTTGTCCCTATGTTTCCTGTTCCAGTGGGTATCCTGGTTTTCACAGCCTCCACCTACGCTTTTTTGTGATCAGTTGGAGGGGGAAGGCAAAATGGTTTAAAACAGCAAAAGTGTATTGTATAATATTTACAATAGTAGCCCATAGAGAAGAGGTAGGAGATCCTTTGGCTATGTATAGTGTTAACTGTGATATTCCACCCAACTGTCCACTTTTTAGAAAGGATGGAAAGAAGATAAGACTCTTGTTGGGGAGGGAAGAATTGTGAGTTGGATCTAGATAGCAGTGAGGTTGTGGGAGGTCAGAACCTGAGGTAAGGTGAGAGTAAAGGATAGTAAATAGGTGTAGTGTGTGAGAGAATAAAGTTAACCACTGCAGTAATAGAGTTCAGGAAACTGTGAAGTGGGCTAAGATCCAGGAGGGGTGTTGTGAAGTATTTACAATTATATGGAACAGCTATTATTTACAATAATATTACAGCAACAATCATATGACAGAATCTATGTGATCTGGATAATAAGAATAGGGAGTATAGGACCTTGAGTAGTGTGCTAAAGGAACACAAGTGATGTGAAGGACAGTAAATTATCAATATACTATGAAAAAGACAACAGGAGGAACCTGTCAAATGATACAATATAACCAGCCAAGCAAAGAAGACTAAACGGAAAGAAGAGGAATACCAAAATACTATTAAAATAAAAGATGTAAGAATAATGAAAAATAATAATACAAATATGCAATAACTTGCAGTCTCTCTGTAATAGCAAAGTGAATTTTGTCTCACTGTCTCAACTTTTGGGATGCCCCTCTTTGGGTCCAACTCTGGTCTTTTCACAATTCCATGGGGGGTTTTTTGCCTCACTTGTGGGTATTTAAAAAAAAGGGCAGAAAAGGGAAGACAAAGAGATAAAATTGGAAAGAAAGGAAGAAGGAATAAAACAAGAAAGAAAGAAAGGGAGAAAAAAGGTATTGAAAAATAAAACAAGTGTGGGCTTCGAACCAAAGTGTCACAGGTTCGATTCCCAGTCAGGGCACATGCCTGGGTGGCAGGCCACGGCCCCCAGCAACCGCACATTGATGTTTCTCTCTCTCTCTTTCTCCCTCTCTTCCATCTCTAAGAAATAAATAAATAAAATCTTAAAAAAAGAAAAATAAAACAATAATAAAAATTTAAAAAATAAAAGGTTACTTAAAAAACAACAACAAACCCTCTTATTGGTTTCAAACTGGCCAAACCTGTTTTTCTGGTCTTGCTGGCTACAGCAGGCTGAGGGGAGATTGGTATGGCTTTTCTCCCTTCTGGATCTGCAATCAGCCAGTCTTGTGCTCACTCTCCCCAGAGCTAGCCTGACACTTCTCCCTGGCACCTTGGGTGTCTGATTCAGGTCTTCCTGAGAGCACTCTTTGCCCCGAGGTTACCGCTGTGGGCTGGGGTGCAACACATGCTCACTCAGCCAGGCTGTCTTGGTCCCTTGGGCTTGGACTTGCACCCTTCCTAATGGTATGGGGGTGTGCAGGGCCTTCTGTGCGTCTTCTGCGCCACCTCAGGATCGCTGCCCGCCTGGGTGGGGAGACGGCTGTGCACCTGTTGCTGGAGTATTCCCCAAACAGTTTTTCTTTTTGAGAAATTCCTCCTACTCAAGCCTGCTGCTCCATACAGCCCAATTCCCAGCCAGATCAGTGACTATTGGGGTCAGTGCCCATCACTGCTGGACTCTCAACTCTCCCAAGCCAATGTACACAGGCTCTGTGGGTGACCACAGCCCCTGTGTGTTTGCCACTTTGTCCTTTTTCCCCTCTCTGCCACTTCATGCAGCCAGGTCTCTCTCAGTGCTGTTTAAACCTCCATTGGCCAGGGAGGGAGGGAGCAGTTGACCCAGCTCTCTCCCAAGGACTCTGCAGCATACCCGGGGGTGGGCGCCCAGGTTTCTGAGCTGGTCCCTGGGACCTTATTGACCTGAAACACTCTCCTTATCATCTGGTTTTTCAGTGTCTGCTACAATTTTTGGTCTCTTATTTTCATATATGCTGGGATACTGTTGGCTGTTTGCTCTGTTCCTCCATAGATCAGCTAGGTTTTTCTCCTGTGTGTAGGGGACTACAGGGTATTTTTTTCTGAATTTAGATTTAAATTTGATTCATTATTAAATAGTTTGTATGATAATTAAATAAATTTTGATATATAATTTTAGAGGTTTTAGTTTGTTTATTTGGGGCATATAATCTGGTCTTCCCAATTTTTTATTGACAAGTTTTCTTATACCCAGAAATAATGGAAACATCTTTGCATTTTATTTCTTTGATACAGTTTAGTCTACTCCATATTATAAGTACAGATTTCAGTTGAACAAGCTTCAGTTATAAGGGAGTTGTCTTTACAATTGGTGGGTATTTTTCCCTAATAAACAAATTATTCTCCATATGCTGAGTATATATTACATAAGGGGCCATAAACTCTTCCTAGGTAAAATAAATTGTTTGTTATGAAGATTAAATAGATATTTGTAGTAGTTTCTAGGAAACATCCCTTTCCAAACAACTACAATCCCAACTCAAGGAGTTGTTCTTTGCCAAAGTCAACTTGCCTGGTACTAAATAGTTTCAAGCAAAGTCCTAACAACTTTCATCAGAATTGTATAGATATTCCAAATGTTTCAAAACTGCTACTAAAAAATCCTTCTGATGTGTAAAATGGAGACAGTAGATTATGTAAGGAAAAAAAAAAGCTTTTTTTTCTGAAGTGCCATTTTCTGTAGGAATTCAGTCAGGACACACCTTGACTTAAACATGCCATGTGACTTTCCATGGGCACCATTCTCCAGACTCCGGGGAGGCTGAGGGAGTAGAAAAGTCATACATGTACAAATGGGAGAACCCTTTGGCACTAGTTATGGAGCTTTTACAGACATTGAGTTTGGGATCCAAATGTGTAAGAAGTCCTAACCATCAATGACAATCTAAAAGACCTTCCTTCCTAGTTGCCAACCAACACAGAAACACAAAATGATCAGCTCTAGCCATCAGGGGGATGGCAAAGATTTTTCTTTCTTGTTATCTATAGGAATGCATTGTCTCTAGGATCTTTTCAATGTGTGTATACATTTCTGTGAAGAGGAAATAAGCACAATCAAGAACACCCATCAGCAAAAGGCCTTGAAGGAGCTCCAGGTGTGCTTTATTGCATTGTGTTGATTTTGCCACAGCCAAAATTCCTGTGTACTAAAACAGTCATTTTGAATTTTATGTAATGCAAAAGCCCTTGCCAAGGAGAGATTATAGCTGGCACATAGATATTAATAAGCTACATAACTAACAACAATAACAATAGAAGTTAAACTGTTCTTCTATGTACCTTTGCTAGAATTTGACAGTATTATTATAAAAGACTGTTAATTTTATAGGTACAAAATGTTTATTATTTTCTTAATTATTAGTAAATTAATTGGTTTTCCATGTTTGTAAATTATAGTTCTACCATTAAAAATTTTGTTCATATATTTTGCATATTTTAATTGACTTTTCATCAATATTTCTTATATAACTCATGTGAACTCCATATAAAATAAAGAAAGTTATATTTTATTTGATGAGTATCTGAATTTGTAATACCACTCAATTTCAATTACTATTTTATACAAAGAAAAGTTAAAAATTTTTACATAGTCAAATCTATCACACTTTTCATTTCTCATTTTTTCTATCACATCTAATCTTAGTGCATTTTTTCTGCCTTGCAATTTGCTAAACATACACTCTTATTTTCTCCTAGCTTTCTAAGACTTAATTTATATTTAATTTCTTAATACATCTGGAATTTATTCTAATCCCTTGTTTGGGTTAAGAGCTTAACTGATGTTTTAAAATAGCAAATTAACTACCCTAATATTTACAGAGTAATATTTTCTTTCCCCTTTAAATTGTGAACCTTAACAATATGGATTGCATAGGACAAGGAGTCTTCATTTGAGGACTAGGTAGAGTTAGGTCCTACTCTCAGCTACTTATTAACTGTGAAGTCCTGAGCAAGTCCATTTATCCTTCTGCTCCTCAATTTGCTCATCTGTGAAGTAGGGGTAATACTATCTAACAGCCAGAGTCATTGTGTGAAAAAGTAGCACAATTATGAAACAAAGTCCATGGGACATAATTCGAGCCACCGAGTGTTATTAGTGTTCATCCCTGATAAGTTGTGAAAGGCAAATCCCTTAAGATGACCTAAAGGCTCTAGTGCCTGCACAGTTTTTTTCCTAGTTCTCCCTACCTAATCACTCCCTGACCTCATCTTTTCCCTTTAGCTCGTCCCATTTCTACCATACTAGCAACCTCACTGGCTCCAAATTAGCTAGGCTTACTACTGCCTCACATCTTTACTCTTCCTCTTTTTTCTCCCTGGATGTTTTCCCAGATTCACACCTGGTTTGCTCCCACACTTCTGTAAATTCTTTGCTCAGTTGGTACCTACTTGTGGGGGCCTTCCTTAGGCACCACATTTAAAGTAGGACCTTCCTACAACACTCTTCCTCATCCTTTTTTATTTTTCTCCACAGCACTTACCCATCTCAATTTATTTTATGTTTTTGCTTATTGACTGTCTCATCCCCATGCTGCCCCATGATAAAGACATCCATGGGGTCAGGGCTTTCCCCACATGTTGTTCACGAGTGTATCCCTAGGGTTGGCAGTAGTGTCTGGCAGATAGCATGTGCTCCATGAATTACTGTTGAATGAACAAATCATTCAACATTTTAAATTATGTTGTTTGTTTCAACTGGCTAAGGAGTGAGAGGAGATGATCAAATCAGAGACTAGAAATGAGAGAAAGATTTAGAAATTTTTATAAACCGATTCTTAGATATTACCTATCTTTCTGTACACTGAAAAAAAAGCAAATTGTTTAAAAACAGAAAGTTGCACTATCTTTTGATATCAGCATTTTGTGCCATTCTCTGCATGACTTGGGAAAATTAGATTTACTCCTAGCTTTTTGTTTACATAATCAGAATAGATTATGTAAGGATGTTTTTGTTCTTTATTCTAATGTTTTTCTCTTTATTTAATTGCATTTACCTATGAGAATTGCAATAATCTCTTAAATTGTATGAACTGTACTACCAAAAACCTGTCAAATAAACTCTTCTCATTCCTGTAAACTCATAGACATGGGTTCCCTCTCAGTCGACACAAAGGGAGTGTTTTGCTTCTAACTTTTCTCAAGCCTATATAATATTTTTTAATGTGTCCTTTTTCCACTTTTCCTATTTGAAAATGATTTAGAGTAGAATTCCTTAACTTTCTTTTTCAGGTATCTATTGCCTTGCATGACTAGAAGAGTCTTAACATTATAAAAAGGTGGGTGGGGGGATGACTTCATTCTCTAAGCTGCAACTCTTCCATAACCCTTCATGGATGTGAAATAGAGACAATCTGCTAGAAAGAGCATTTTGTTCTTGCCTTGGCCATCTCCTGATTCATTGATTCCAGAAGTCCTTAAATAGTTGAAGGTGATTTTAAAACCACCATCAAAATTACCTCTTGGGCCCATATTTACTATTAAGTACCCAACTGAAACATTTCTTTGGATGAAGATAAAACAACCAGTGAGTGCTTGCCCATACGTGAAGAGACAGGCATCTCAAAATCAGGATGCCTTGCCTGGTACAAGCAGGGATGACTCAGAGGACCTGGATTTGGGGGAAAAAAAACAACCAGCAGCATGGTGCTCATTTCACTGATAAAAAGGTTCTCTGTGTCATATTGATTAATGCAAATTTGTTCTGTTCTTTAGAATCAGTAAAATAAGCTCAAGAAGTTTTTGTTCAATCAATGTTTACATTGGGTGCCTAAGTTTTTCTAATTTAGGTCTTATCTTTACCTTAAACTCTTGAATGTTCATAGTAGAAGAGGAATTTATTAGTAGAGATTATCAATCTGCAGATATTTACTAGGTCTCATGTTGTCTGATTACTATCCTGAACTCTGGTGGTTGCTCTGAAGGATATAAAAAACTACAAAATACTGTCTCAGGTTTCAGGGAAGCTGTACTTGAATTATTGGTAGAGAAGTGGCCTCAAGGCCTATTTGCTTATTGATTTGCACAAAAGGGAAGCACCTCTGAGAAGGAAGTTTACACTGAAAGGCTTGGAGTGGGGAAGAGCTAGATGTGGAGGACATATGTCTTTCTCTCAACCTGGCCCATGGACTAACGAGGTGAGAGCTTTCTCAAAAGAGAAGCTGAAGATGGAAGCTGAAGAGGAATACTCTGAGAGCTGCGCAGGCTCTTGTAGAGCTGCTGTGAGGGCTCAAAGACGAGGGACAGCATGTAACAGAGACAGGGTTATGTGCAAGGGGACACAAACAGTACAGTGCAGGTGCCCACAGGTCTGCAACCAGCAGAGACTCAGGGTTTATACTCTGGTGGTGGATCCAGGTGCTAATGGGCACAGGACAAAGTGGACATCATGGGGACCAGTGTGGACCAGCAGAAGAGGATTCTTGGTGAGCACATGTGAGAACCAAAGAAACCTCAGAAACACCTGGGAATGATTTGCAGTGGAGGGATGAGGTCCTCATAGTGCAAGTAGATGCAGTGAGACAATAAATTTTCACTATTACTCAGTATTCCCTTATTTGTACCCATGTTTAAGATTATTTTCCTGAGATGATTTCTGGAGTCTCTCCAATATTTATGAAAAAAAAAAGATGTTGGTGAGGTGGTTCTTTCCAGGACACAGCTAGTCAGAGAAGAAGTGACCTGAGTGGAGAAAGAGGAGAGGTTCGAAATTGGGTCAGTCCTGCAAAAGTGAGGTGAATATGTGAATGCCAACTTCCACTTCTCTTTATCCCCATTAGAGGATTTTTGGTTACTGACATGATTTCTGGACGTTATAAACCCTTAGACTGATAGAGAATAGCAGCAGAAGGAAATATTCTAATGGAGTCAAGTGAAATATAGTGCCCACATGAAGCAGTACATTTACTTGGGGGGAACTCTCCAAGTGACCACACACTGTCTGCTGCCTATCTCTTCTCTCTCCAGCTGCCTCAGTAAGGCAAAGGTTGATTGCTGTGTGAGCAAGGCAAAAAATAAAGTAGAGACTCAGTTAATACATACCACTCTTAATTATTAACAGCTGCACATGAGCATGCTTCTTCTAATCAAAAGATCATCAAGTGGGGATAACTATTTACCTCTCTGAGTAGTCTGCCATCTCCACCTTTTTCTCTTTTATTATCTGATGTTTGATCCAAATCCTACTTATGTTAATACAGTGGTTAGAAACCTGAAAAAAGATGTGCAGCTAGTCTTCTCCTGTTTATTGTGACTTCTACAAGCTTCAAAATGCCTGGGATTGTCTTTTGCTGGCATGTTACTTGCTTTTGAAAAATTTATTATAAGAAGATTAAAGACAACAGGCAAGAAAGAACTTTTATAGGTCACATCATCTCCTTCTTCCCTTTATTACCTCCAGAAATAACTGGTTTTAGGGATATTTCATTAGTAAGTTTTGGGGGTAAAAATTAATTCTTCTCTGAATATGATTTAAAGTAAAATATTAATAGATCTAATTTACACATAAGATCACAGAGAAAACATTTCATGTTTGGTTTTTTATTGAGAGTATCCATGCAAAATGAAATTATTTTACATATTCACCATGTCAAAAACTGTGATGGACCTAAGGCTAACCTCACTCATGAGCTAAGGACTTAGCCTGCCATTGTTTCATAGATGCTGGCAGAAGACATGAGACTCTTGGGTAGAAGACAAAGAACTTTACGACTTAGACCAATAACCATAAGCGAAGTATTAGCATTTTTGGTGGTATTCCATAGCCCTTGGTGACATCCGCATACAGAGTGGGTTATTACAAGATAGGAACCCTGAGTCTAGGGAATTAGACAGAATCTTTTACAGAGTGTGCTTTGTCCTTTGCTCCAGAGAGAAGTGACTTTATCTTCAAAGGCTACTCATTATACAAACACCTTTGAAAACAAAGTCCAGATCAAAGGCAGTCAATATCTCTGCTCACAACAAGTGCAGAACATAAGCTGATCATTGAGAATTGTCTCCCAATCACACACATATTTTAAAAAGGTATTGTTAGTGTCAGGGCAAAATATATAAATTAAATGTTATAAGTCCCTCAATTATAATATGAATTTTACCTTATTTTAAAAAAGATTTTATTTACTTATTTTTAGAGAGAGGGGAAGGGAGGGAGAATGAGAAGGAGAGAAATATCAATGTGTAGTTGCCTCTCATGTGGCCCCCACTGGGGCCTGGCTTGTAACCCAGGCATGTGCCCTAACTGGGAATCGAAGTAGCAACCCTTTGGTTCACAGACTGTGCTCAATCCATTGAACTACACCAGCCAGAGCTGAATTTTACTTTATAATATACAATCTTAATTTATATGCAAGTTGGATTCACTTCCCAGGTAATATTTTTATAAATATAAACATACAGTGTTGATAATATAAAAGTCATTCTTTTCTGAAGAGACAAATTTCTATTTGAATTAAAGTTTTTAATAAAGTTAACAATCAAATGAAAAGCCAATTGGAGAAGACCTTTGCAAAATACACTCAATTACAAGAAAATTTGGAAGAGAGATAGATTTTGTCTTTTTGAAGTATTGATGTGAATGGAAAAACACTGGTATAAATGAATAATTGAAGGGAAGGTTACTTGTTCTTCTTGATGAGAAGGAAACTCTTGAGCTGGGCATTGGACAACTGGGGACACAGCTGGAGATGAAGTCTGTGCAATGGCAAAAGGATACCTGGAGAATACAAAACACAAAGAAAAGGAATTGGTCCCATTCAGTTCTTTCTAGTAACAGGTAAATTCTAGTTGATTAGTGTTTTTTTCTGGTAGAGAAATACTTGATTTCTGAAATGCAAGTTCTTATTTTGGTGGGAAGGGGTGTTTGGTATTATTTCACTTTCCCCAACTCACACCAAGAAATATTATAATCCTATAAATCATAAATGCATGTAACTTACTCAGATACTGAAAGTTTCAGTGGGTTATGCTTTCACCCTCCAGAAATTAATATAACTTTAAAGACTAGCTTGTTGAAAATACATCGAATCGAATCTCTTTCACTCGCTTATCAATAAAAACATCCATCCTCTTGGCTTCTGTCATTTTTAGATGCTCAGACAATATGTCTTTCTGATACATGATGATACTAATACTGACCTGTGTAAACATCCTTACACAGTATAACTTGAGGTTGCTAGGAAGCTGTCCATTACAATTTCCCCCTAAACTAGTGACCAAAAATAAATGAATAAAATATATTCTGGTATCAAAGTGTGTTAAATTTGTAAGTGGAATTTTTTACCTCATAAATGATAAAGTTTTCACTCCAGAACCAAACTACCCAGGTCCAAATCCTTGCTTCACCACTTACTAGCAGTGTGACCATAAACAGCTTACTTTGCCTGCCTATGCTTCAGTTTCTCCAACTTGGAAGTGAAGGTAATAATAGCTTTCACCTCAGAAAGCTGCTAGGAGGATTATATGAATTAATACATGAAACATCTTTAGTTCCTGGCACTAAGGAAGCCCCTTATAAATGTTCACTATTATTATCTAAAAACTAGCATTTTTCCTTCCATCTTTTCTGATCAAAATGAAGTTTAAACTTTGGCAAACAAAAGTATTTACATCCACATGAATACTGTGAGCACAGTGTCAGGCACATGGTGAGCATTTAGTGATTATTTGTTGAATGGCTATATCAAATGAATACATAAACTGGTGATGTGCATATTCTCATCTCTTTATTCTCATCTTACCACAAATCTAATAATTATATTGAAAATTCAGTGCAAGTGCTAGAGAATAATCCTGAGGCTGAGCCAGTGCCCATGGGAACCTGTTGTGCCCCTGCTTTTGCCAGCACTGATTTGCTCCCTCTCTCAGGCAGTCTGATGTAGTTTTGGTCAGCACACATCTGCTTCTTTCTCTCTTACGGTGTTAACTGTCAGGGTGGCCTTCTGGATAGAACAAGACAGATATGTGCCCTAAGTTAAATTAGATAATGAAGGTGAAAAGTAAAATACACTCAGTCGCCCTTTGATATTATAGAGAATGAAAAATAAAATTATATTAAATTTCTCCACAGCCTGATAATTAAAACTCAGAGTCATGGCATTTCATCCATATCTGTTCCACAGATTTGAGCCTCCATCACTTTTAGGTAAAACCTATTTGTAGTGTCATTTGGTCAGAAAGCTCTTGAGTGGAAAATGCCATCTCTGGGGTGTGTTATATTTTTAATTCTATACAATGACTCAAAGTTGTTCTATTGCACTGCTTGACTGAGTGTAGACTGAAGTAACCTGACAGATATTTTTTGACATGTCTTGACAAATGTCCTGATGTCCCACCAAAAACTTAGCTATGGTGAGAAACCAAGTTTAACTTGGCCTTATTTGGAGTGGACTCAGTGTGGGGGAATTGTGGGGCACAACTCCTAAGTATCAAAGACTATATGAATAAGAGGGTAGGTGGAGCTTCAGTAGATATTAAAAATACCAGAGAATTTTTCAAATTTCTAACAGCACTGCCATTTTTATTAGAATGTAAAGGACTTATTTTCTTCTTAAGCAAAGTAAACTTGTTGGCACAAGTTAGCTCCTGATATTAAACTGACTTGGAAAGAGGGGGACACAAATTATATAATTTAGGTTTATTTTAGTAGTTCTAGAAAGCCTCCACTACAGAGTAAATGGAAGAAAATGGGCAGAGTTGTCTCTCCCTTGCTACCAAAATTCATATGTTGGAGGCATAATCCCAAGTATCTCAAAATATGACCATATTTGGAGGTAGGGTCTTTACAGAAGTAATTGCATTAAAACAAGGCCATCAGAGTGGGCCCTAATCCAATAAGGACTGGTGTTCTTATGAGAACAGGAAATTATGACACTGACACATAGAAGATGTGAAAACACAGAGAATTGGTGCAGAGGTTTGGATTTTGATGATGACAAAATAGATTATAGATTTATTAAGAATGGTATTGCTTCACAAAAGGTGACAGTTCTGCTGTCACAAATTTCTTTACAGATGAAAGGTGAGAACATCAAGTGAGAATAAAACTCTATTTACTAACATGTTGCTCTATATTACCCACATGGACTAGGGTTTACTGAGTATGGATGTTGAAGGGAGCTTTATGGGAAAAAAAGCATAAGCATCAGAGAGAGAGGTAAGTATTAACAGAAGGTCAGGAAGGGACCACCTCATAGTCTAGAGCTTGGCTTTACTCTTAAAGGTAATGGAGAGCCATTGGTGTCTCTGAGCTAGGGATCTAATAAGATTTGAGTAACAGTTGGTGAAAATTATTTTGGTAGCTATCCCCAGAATGTGTTTCAACTAAAGAAGAAAGAAGGAATGCTATGCAGGATTTTGGTAATCTGAGTGAGAACTGATTATAAGTTGTTGTTTATAACTATAGTGGTGATGGGGAAGAAGGTCAGAATACTAAAGATGGTATAAAGATCTAATGGAACAACACAATGTGGGTAAAAGTAAAATAAGTAGACCAAGGTGACTCTAAAAGATGGTGGACATGTAGCATAGAGGGGCCACCTGTAGGAGGGGCTGTTTCAAAATTTTTTTAGGATTATTTTCAAGGAGAGGGATAAGAAACACAATCAGCTATTGTCATAGTTGTTGCCCATTTTTATAATGCTAGCAGAAGTTTACATACACCTATGACACATGTGCATATTAATCACAGACTAAAGTTTCTGACTTCCTTCTCAGCTACTAAAACAGATGCTAATAAGTATAGAAGTAGGTAAATGCTGTCATGACATCATCCTGGGACTTCTGGCCAAGATGGAGATATAGGTAGATATATTTTGCCTCTTCCTACAACCAAAGAAAGGATGATAAATTTGAAAACAAAAAAAAAATAACCAGAACTGCAAGAAAATCAAACTGTATAGAAGTCCAACAACCAAGGAGTTAAAGAAGAAACATTCATCCAGACCAGTAGGAGGGGCAGAGAAGGGCAGCTGGGATGGAGAGAACTCAAGGCAAAGTGGTGGCTGGAGGACCTGGGCAGTTGAGGCAGCAGCTGGTGGAGTGGGCGGTCCCACATTTGTATGCAGATAAAATGGGAGGAACAACTGGGAAGTGAGACAGATGGCTCAACCCAGGGTTCCAGCACAGGAAATAAAGCCTCAAAACCTCTGACTATAAAAACCTGTGGGGATTTCTGTGGTGGAAAAAACTCCCGGCCTCACAGGAGAGTTGGTTGGAGAGTCCCACAGGGTCCTAGAATGTACACAAACCCCCCCACCCAGGAATCAGCACCAGAAGTGTCCAATTTGCTTGTAAGTAGCAGGGGAAGTGACTGAAAGTCGGCCAAGAGCGAAGCAAGCAGCACTGTTCCTGCTTAGACCCTTTCCCAAGTGCAGTGCTGTGACACAGAAGTAATGTGGATTGCCCTGCCCTAATGCTCCACACCTTACTATGTAACAGGTGTACTGAGACCAAAAAAAATGGCCCAGATGAAAGAACAGATCATAGCTATAAAAATAGAACTAAATGATGAAGAGATAGCCAACTTATCTAATGCACAGTTCAAAACACTGGTAATCAGGATGCTCACAGAAATGCTTGAGTATGGCTGCAAAATAGAGGAAGAAGTGAAGGTTATGCAATGTGAAATAAAGGAAAATGTACAGGGAACCAACAGTGAGAGAAGGAACCAGGACTCAAATCAATGATTTGGACCTAAAGGAAGAAATAAACATTCAACCAGAACAGAATGAAGAAATAAGAATTCCAAAAAATGAGGAGAGGCTTAGGAACTTCCAGGACAACTTTAAAGATTCCAACAGCTGAATCACAAGGGTGCCAGAAAGAGAATAACAGCAAGAAATTGAAAACTTATCTGAACAAATAATGAAGGAGAACTTCCCCAATCTGGCAAAGGAAATAAACTTTCAAGAAGTCCAGGAAGTTCAAATAGTCCCAAAGATGTTGGACCCAAAGAAGCACACACCAAAGCACATCATAATTACATTACCCAAGATGAAAGATAATGAGAGAATCTTAAAAGCAGCAGGAACACCATTGTAGGAGTTCCTATAAGACTCTCAGCTGATTTCTCAAAAGAAACCTTGCAGGCAAGAAGGGGCTTGAAAGAAGTATTCAAAGTCATGATAGGCAAGGACCTACATCCAAGATGACTCTATCCAGCAAAGCTATAATTTAGAATAGAAAGGCATAAAAAGTGCTTCCCAGATAAGATCAAGTTAAAGGAGTTCATCATCACCAAGCTCTTATTACATAAAATGGTGAAGGTACTTACTAAGAAAAAGAAGAAGATAAAAAAATATGAACAGTAAAGTGACAACAAAATCACAACTATCAACAACCGAACCTAAAAAAACAAACAAACCAAAAAAAAAAAAAAACCCTAGGCAAACTAGAACAGGAACAGAATCACAGAAATGGAGATCACATAGAAGGTTATTAGTGGGAGGGAGAGGGAGAGAATGGGTGAAAAGGTACAGGGAATAAGAAGTATAAATGGTAGGTAGAAAACAGACAGGGAGAGGTTAAGAATGGAGAAGCCAAAGAACTTATACGTATGACCCATGGACATGAACTAAGGTAGGGGAATGCTGATGGCAAGGGGAGTGCAGGGTGGAGGGGAATGAAGGGGAGAAAAAAAATGGGATGACTGTAATAGCATAATCAATAGAATATATATTTTTTAAAAAGAAATCCTGAATAGCTATGGCTTTACCTGTCATAGTCTTCAAAATCCAATTCTCTCTAATATGTCTCACCTTGCCTTAAATAAAATTAGGCACTTCCTTTTGTACTTATGAAAGTTCACACCACCCACAGTGCATTTTTGAGTTCATGCCACCAGATTATGGGACCAAATTATGATCTATTTTAAATAGTAAAAATAATATGCATGCATACATTCATCCATACTTATAAAGGAATCTACCAACTTTGGAATATATCTTCTCAATTTTTTACAGCCAAATAAGAGTTATGAATTTCTCTTCTCTCAAAGCATTAAGTTTCAGTAATTGATGTCTATGCAGTAAAAAGAGGAAGAGAACCAAATTTGATACAGAAGACCTGGTTTCCAGTTCAAGCTTTGTCATTTCTTTGATCTAAGACCTTAGGCAACCCACGCTTGATTATGCTATTACAGTCATCCATTTTTTTCTCCCCTTCATTCCCCTCCACCCTGCACTCCCCCTGCCATCAGCATTCCCCTACCTTAGTTCATGTCCATGGGTCATACGTATAAGTTCTTTGGCTTCTCCATTCTTAACCTCTCCCTGTCTGTTTTCTACCTACCATTTATACTTCTTATTCCCTGTACCTTTTCACCCATTCTCTCCCTCTCCCTCCCACTAATAACCTGCAAACATCTGTAAACACTTTCCACCTCTGTAAAATGAAATTGTACCTGCATGATTTAGAGGAAATTTCTTCCCATTGTCTGAGTAATAAATAAGATTACCATATTTTTTGGACTATAAGATGCACTTCCCCCCCCCCCAAATTTGGGAGGAAAGGGAGGGTGCATCTTATAGTCCAAATGCAGCTTGCCTGGCTCACTGTGGGGAGGGATGGCAATGGAACAAGGTCACAGGTTATTAAATATTTTACCACATATTTTGCTTCTAATTTTTTTTCCTATTTTCCTCCTCTAAAACCTAGGTGCATCCTATGGTCCTAAAAATATTATAGTTATTACTGTTATTATTTTGTTTATTTTGCCATGCCCTGCTATAAGCATGGGCTGTGTAACTGTTTTCTTTTTAGCTATTTCCTGCACTGAAGTTGAAGGAGCTCAAGTCTAAGGTTTGTCTTAGGTTTTACCTATTCTCTACTCTTAACTCCATGTCATTTTATCTTTTATGGAAGATTGAGACAGAAGAAGATTTATTGTGGTGAAAGTACTTTCTAAACTACAAAATGCTTTCAATGACAGTAGTCTTTTGATAGGAACTTTTTGTTGGGAATGTTTTATGGATTTGAACTAATATCAGGAAGCTTCCTCCTGAAATAGGGGGATTCTGTGTGGGTTCTTGGGCTTTTGTTTTTTTTACCTGAGGATATGTCTATTGGTTTTAGAGATAAGGGAGGGGAGGGAGAGAGAGAGAGGGAGAGAGAAACATCAATGTGAGAAACATCAATCAGTTGCCTCCCATACATGCCCTGACTGGGCATCAAACCTGGAACCTAGGTATGTGCCCTGAGCAGGAATCAAACGCATAAACTTTTGGTGTATGGAACTGAGACAATGCTCCAATCAAAAGAGCCACTCAGGCCCAACCAGAGCATGGGCTCTTTCTCTTAAAGCAGTAGTTCAACTTTCCAGTGTGGTCACCAAGCCATTTGTCACCCATGGACAGCAACTTTTTCTTTTTTCAGATAAGCAGCCTACAAACTGGTATTTTGGCAGAAAAATCACATTCTGAGTAATAGATCTGGTATCAGTAGAAATCCTATCTCTGCCCCAGTTTGCTCTCTCTCTTTTATATTGAAACTATTGGGGTGCTCACCTCTCTTGAGTAACTAAGTCTGCATTCACAGCTGAAGTACATGCTTCCAGGAGAGAAGTGGTTGGTGCATTTCCGATTCCCTCAGGGACTTTATAACCTATGACAAACCACAGAAACACTCTGTGCTTTAGAGACAAGTTAGTTCCTCTTACCTCTCTCTGACAGGTGCTGTCAGAAATAGAAAGCTCTGAAAGGTCCTCAAAACAGAGACTTAAAATAATAATTATAATTAATAGTGATTAACTTTCATCATAGGTGAGTCATCTCTACATTAGAGATTGAGTGATCATTTCTTTCAAAGTTACTCCTTAACATTTCCTTAGTTACTCAACCTAACTCATCATAAAAGGTAAGCTACATTTTATGTTTTTTTTGTTTTAGCTTTATTGAAGTATAATTGACACAAAAAAGTATATATTTAAGTTGTACAATGTAATGTTTTACTATATGCATACCTTGTGAAATAATCACAATGTATAATCAAGGTAACACATCCATAAACTTACATAATTATCACTTGTGTGTGTGTGTGTGTGTGTGTGTGTGTGCGCGCGTGCACGCGCGCATGGTGAGAACACTTAAAATCTACTCTATGAACAAATTTCAAGTACACAATACAGTATTGTTAACTACAGTCACCATGCTATACATTAGGTCTCCAGAACTTACCCATTCTGCCTCATTTAAACTTTGTACCCTATGGGCAGCATCTCCCCATTTACCCCACTCTCCATCCTGGCAACAACTATTCTAGGTTACATTTTAAGAAAAGTATTCTTAGCTTTTAAAAAGAGCAGAGATGTTTTCTCATCTTATATTTAATGCATGTGCATGGCTGATATTGACAAAGTAATTTTCCTTAAACCACAAAGAATAAAAGGGGTAAATGTTTTCTAAAGTAATGTAATTGTGTAAATACCAATATTTTTGCTTTTAAATTATTTTAATATTCAGCAGGGCAGCTTATCTCTGTGAAATGTTTCCTTCTTCCCCTCTCCAATAACAAATGCATGGGAAGTTCAAACATTTGTAATTTTCTTTGAAGCGATTGCCTAAGGCAGTAAAAGCTGTTTCATCAGCTACAACTTGGAATATTTTTATTTCCTCCTGATGAGATTTTAGGTATGTGCTCATGAACAAGATATATAATTGTCAATAACCATCTTTTCAGCAGATAAAGTTGGTTTATTAAACAGAATGAGCTGTTCTCCTGGTCTTTCCCCACCATGACATACTGCCCATTTATTTTACATTCTTGTAGTGTAAAATAAACACGTTGAGTCTTTTGAGATACTCTAGTGGTTATTTATCTTTCAAATTTAGTAAGAAGGAGGAAGATGATCTTTCTTCTAATATAGGAAACAAAATTAGACCTAACAGTGATACATTATCAATTTTCACAACTATGAAAATATTTCATAAAGGAAACAGTTCTCTGTGCATTTAGGTGACTCTTCACGTTGGCCAATGAAGTCATAAAACCCAAATCCTTTTAAGTTCATTCTGAGTTAATTTTCCATTTGCTTGCAGATTTTCATTTACTCTGGTAAGTTGGATAACCATGCATAATTATGTCAGTCTAATTCCATATTTCTCAGGGCATAAGGAGCCTGTGATTCTCTTCCTGATGCAGGTAGAAAGAGCATGGAGACTCTGCAAACAGGTTTAACTGAGGGACATGCCATAGTAAATTTGCTTTGGTGAAAGTAAATTTGCTTAGTGGAACTGAGTCAAATAATTTTATTGTCCTATATTTCCATGTTTCATACAATCAAAGGCAACATCAACAGATTCTCTTATCCCCAATGTTATAACTATGAAAATGCATAATAAAGTTAAAGACAACTGCATTTACATATATGTACTAACCGAAAAAAAGTCTGTCCACAGTTTTGGGAGAAACATCATGCTTTCAGGCTCATTCTTTTCTATTTGCCATCTTGTATTTGGTTCAGTGAGCATGCTGTCATAGCCAAAGGCATAATATTGGCATGTGCAAGATAGTCAGGGGCAGCCGCATTTGAAGATTTAAAGGTATAACATTATTTAAAATGAAGAAAAATATTTCTAGACCTCATACAGACTGCAAATTCTGTGGCAATAGGAGAAAGTAATAAAACAAGCAAGGAGACACATACATAACAGCTCTCCTCTGAGAGTTTAAAGTAATAGAGTACTTTTCTTAATCCTCAATAATATTCTCTAATTTTTATCTCTACAGCTGTCTTAGCTTGAATCATAGTTTTGTTTTGCCTTAAAGGGAATGGATATTGGGGGAAGGAATGGTTACTGATTCCCAGATTTTAAAAAAAATACAACCCAGGAAGAGTGATGATAAGGGAACTGCAATGGCTGAAGCCACTATTTTCCCCTCTCTGGGTGGTGGTTTGTTGAGGAGAAGATGAAATCCTATCATCATCACCCCATTTTTTAGCAGTTTCAGCATAAAGCAATCTGTTCATTGTATTCAAGCTTTATGAAATTTGGTTTGGAACAAAATTGGTAAAAGAGATAAATATGAGATACTGTGTCTGGTGTCAACTTGAGGCCTATGAAACAAAGATTTGCTAAAGTCATATTTTCAATATGCAGGTTTGGATTTTCATGGTCCAGGTGTTAGATTTCAATATTGGCCCCGTTTACTAATGAAGCAATCCAGCTGAAAGGTAAACCCAACAAAAAACACATCCTTGTCCAAAGCAGTGCAGATTTATTACTATTATGGAAATACATCTTAAGCATTATTAACAATAGAATAAATCAAGGTAATATTTTGAGAATTATGCTTTCATGTTTATACATTCTAGGTAATACATTTTCTTGTATTAATAAATACTATTTAGAGTTCTACAGTTTTTCCTCATTTTTATCTTCCACCCAAACTTCTTTCTCTTCTCATCATCACATTGTTAGCGTGTCCTTAAATAATTTCAGCTACAAACAAAGTGAGTAGAATGCTAACCTCTCTTTGGGGACATGTTTACACATATTTTAAAAGCTTAATTTTTGATTATGCATCTGTGTTTGCACTTTAGATTTCAAGATTATAGTTGTTTTCCTTTCCAAGTAAAGTTTTTCTTGTTGCTAAAACACCCTGATATCCTTTTTAAAACATTTCAGTAAACAAATTTCTGTCCATTGCTACTATAATTAAACAATTTTCGTTCTTTCCTAAGTTAGTCATTTCATCTGTCAGTGGTTGAAAATTACCATATATTAGAGGTTGACACCAAAACACAATATCCTAATGTTAGACCTCAAGCTTCACATTTTCCTTCAGGTTTTCCTTTTTTCATTCATTTTGATCTTGAGTAAAGCATTTGAAAAATTCTTTAAAAAACTTTTTATTGTTGTTCAATTACATGTGTCCCCATCCCCCCATTACTCTCCCCTGCTCTTCCCACCCCTCACCTCTGACATTCAACTTCCCCCACCACTGCCACTTGTCTTTGTCCATGGGTCTTTTATACATGTTCCTTGACTTGATCTTTCCCCTGTTACCTCCCTGACCCTCCCCCCTGGTCACTGTCAGTTTGTTCTTTATTTTCATGTCTCTGGTCCTATTTTGCTTGCTTGTTTGTTTTGTTGATTAGGTTTCACTTACAGATGAGATCATATGGTATTTGTCTCTCACTGCCTGGCTTATTTCACTAAGCATAAAGCTCCCCATCCATGCTGTCACAAAGGGTAAGAGTTCTTTCTTTTTGCTGCATATTCCACTGCTTAAATGTACCACAGTATTTTGAGAAATTCTTGATGGCAATTAAGTTTTACTGTGGTTAAGGCCTATTTTTTCTTGGGATGAATTAGTCAATAAAGATTCATCTGAGTTTTTCAGACAGGCAGCAGCAATGTTTTCCAACTCTCAAGCAACAAATCATCTGCACACTGGGGCCATCCTCCCTGTTACTGAAAGATGGTTGTCAGTGGGGAAAGAACTGTTTCAACTTCCAATTCTATTAGAACAGGGTCTTTTCTCACATCGTGGCTTCTTTGCTTTCTGAGGGAAATCTGCAGTGAATGGTCTCGGTACATTCCAATTGAGGATTTGGCATTTAGCAGGGACAGAATAGCTCTGCTGTCAGTTCTCAGTGAAAAGTAAGTAACTCCAGAGAACAAAAGAAAAACAGTCACTTTCTAATCTTTGTCATGAGTTTTACACACAGCCAACTCTCTAACAGGTCCTCTGAGATACTGGCCTAATTAGGACTTTCCTTTTTGGTTAAACCAGATGGCAAGAGAGAAGGAAGGAGTCCCTGAGAGAGACTTGTTTCTTTACAATCTCCTCCCTACTGTCTTCTCTGATGGGATACCAAGAGAGTAAGCATGCAAGAGACACACAATGAAGCAAGCTAATCAAGAGTGTTTTTTTATGACCTCCAGGGATCTCACACTTTTGTAAGGCAAGACATCTCACAGAGAAAAGGGCCTTATACCCAAAACTGTACACTCCTCTGAAACTTTTGGTAACCAAGTATAGAAAACTAACTCAATCTAGCTTTAATAAAATAAAAAAAGAAAAGCAAGAAGGAACTTTTTGCAAGTAAATGTAGATATGATTGGTTCCTGGATTTGAAGGCTGCCCTCAGCAGTGTGTATGCCAGTTCTACTCTTACATTCATACACAGGTCCCCAGCAATGCTGAGCATGCACAGACCTTTGAAGTTCTGATCTCAGAGGAAGAACTACCATCTCTTCCAATACCTCTTGCAAGGGTCAGGTGAGGGGTCTCATTAGCTTGAGTTAGATCAAATGACCATCCCTAAATTAATCTTTGTGGCCAGCAAAATGAGTGGTCAGTCTGGTCCCTCCCTCACAGGTAGTGCTGCAGTGCAGCAAGGAGAGTTACCCTACCCTGATGAATACCTAAGCCCTGACCCATTACAACTTAACAGGTGCCCCAAGACAAAGAAATATGGCCCAAATAAAAGAACAGAGAAAAACTCCAGAAAGAGAGCTAAACTATGAGGAGATAGCCAACTTATCTGATGGAAAGTTTAAAACTCTGGTAATCAAAATGTTTACAGAACTGTTTGAGCTTGGTCGAAAAATGAAAAAACAAATCAAGGATGCCCAAAATGAAATAAAGCAAAATATTCAAGGAACCAACAGTGACAGGAAGGAAACCAGGACTCAAATCAACGATTTGAAACAAATGGAAGAAATAAACATCCAACCAGAACAGAATGAAGAAACAAGAATTCAAAAAAGTGAAGAGAGGCTTAGGGACCTCCAGGACAACTTTAAATGTTCCAATATCTGAATTATAAGGTTGCCAGAAGGAGAAGAGGAAGAGCAAGATATTGAAAATTTATTTGAACAAATAATGAAGGAAAACTTCCCCAATCTTGTGAAGGAAATAATAGACTTCCAGGAAATCCAGGAAGCCCAGAGAGTCCCAAAGAAGCTGGACCCAAAGAAGAACACACCAAGGCACATCATCATAAAGTTACCCAAGATAAAAGATGAAAAATCATCTTGCTTGGGCTCTCTGTGCTTGCTGGTCTCATACATCTATTTCCTTCACCAGGTTAGGCAAGTTTACTGTCATTATTTTTTTACATAGATTTTTAATTCCTCTCTCTCTTCTCTTTCTGGCATGCCCATGATGCAAATATTGGTATGCTTGAAATTGTCCTGGATGTTCCTTATACTATCCTCACTTTTTGTATTTGTTTTTCTTTTTGCTGCTCTGATTGGGTGTTTTCTGATTCCTTATCTTCTAAATCTATGATTTGATCCTCTGTTTCATCTGGTCCCCTGCTGATCCCCTGTAATGTAGTGTTATTTCAGTTAATGTATTCTTAATTTCTGACTGGTTCTTTTTTATGTTTTCTAGTTCAACTTTTATGTTTTCTATATCTTTGTTGAAGTTCTCATTAAGTTCTTCTACTCATCCCCTAAGTTCATGGAGCATCCTGATAACCAATGTTTTGAACTCTGCAACTAGTAGATTGCTTGTCTCCATTTTGTTTAGCTCTTTTTCTGAGTTTTGTCCTGATCTTTCATTTGGGACAAATTTCTTTGTCTCCTCATTTTGGCCACTTCCCCGTGTTTGTTTGTATGTATTAGTTTGAGCTGTTAGAGTGTCCTTCTGTTGTAGGTGTCCTGTAGGGTCCAATGGCACACCCTCCCCATTCACCCAAGCTAGGCACGCCAGTTGTGCTCCCTCCTGTGGGTTGTATACATTCTACTATTGCAGTCAAGACTTGATTGCTTGGTACATCATTGGGAGGGATTTACCTCAGCCTAACTGGCTTCAAGGACTGGCTATGACCACAGTGGAGGATCTGCTGTGCAGGGCCCACCCCACAAAGCAGGACATACTTCAGCATAGGTGTGGTGCCCACTGAGTCTGCCTCTTGAATGTGTTGCCTGTGGAGGTGGTTAGGTGGTAGTGCTTCAATATGGTCTGAAGCTGTGCACTTGGTGCACTGGCTCTGGGACCTCCTGGTAGGTGCAGGAAAAGGTCAGCCACTAGCTATGTTCTGTGCAGAGCCACCCACCATGACCTACGAAGGCATCTGTAAATGACTACTACATGGGCTAGGCCTAGAGGTGGCCAGGAGTGGCCAAGCTACAAAACAAGGAAGGCTGTTGCTAGTGCTAGGCCTGGGGCTACTTAGCAAGAGGTACAGGGGATGCCAAAGCCAAGTTTTACTTGTTCAAGAGATTTTAGGAAAGTCTGAAGCATGAGACAAGACAGGTCTTTCATATGGAAAAGTCAGTGGAAACAGCTTGGGTGGGCCTGCATGTTGGGTGGGGTGAGGTCTCAGGGAATCACCAGGGTGAGGTGAAAAGTATGAACCAGGTTGATGGGGACTCAAATACAGAGCCCTCTGGCTGGCTCTGTGTGGGGGAGGCTACCCCCAATTCTTATCCTGATGCCAGAAAATTCAATTTCCCTGTATATGTCGCTGGTCCTTTTCAAGCTGTTGCCCCAGTGCTGGAGCTCAGAGGGAGTAAGTCCAAGTAAGTCCATGTGTGGGCCCTTTAAGAGGAACTTGCTAGGACTCTTGAAGCCCTGCCTCTCACTCAGCTTCAATCCCTACTGGTTTTTGCAGCCTGAAGTTATGGGTACTTGTTTTACTGATAGTGGAACTCTGAGCTGGGGTCCTGGTATGGAGCTGGGAACCCTCACTGCTCAAGGGGGACCTCCACATCCAAGATATTTTTTCTGATTTTTATTCACCACATGTGGGTGTGGGAGCAGCTTATTCTCTGTCTCCACCCCTCCCACCAGTGTCCACGTGGCTTCTTTATATTTGTAATTGTAGGACTTCTGTTCAGTTGGATTCCAGGCAGTTCTGAATGATAGTTTTTCTGTAGTTCAGTTATAATTATACTGTGGTTTTAGGAGGATACAAGTGACGCATTTATCTATGCCACCATCCTGACTGCCATACAAGATGCTACTGATGCTTCAAAAAGAACAATCTCTTAACATTGTGAGAAGAGGAGGGGAAGCACAGGGAGGGGAGTGGAGAGGAAAAGTTCAGTACTGGTTTTTAAGCATTTTATTTTGGTAAGTTAAAGGCCTTAAAAATAGCCACAACAAAACTACTATTTAATATAACAAAATTTTTATAAAATAAAGGATATTTCAATACCAAAAAAATTGGAAAGGGCTTGTTTCATATTCAAACAAAATTCCTTAAATTTTAAAAATTTGTGATTTTTTAATTCATTGATATGTCCTGAATTAGCCAGAGATAATTTAATTCTTCATCTCAAAGCAGTCTTTGCTGAAGATTAATGTTTAGGAACCTCAGACTTGCCCCCAAAGAGCTTAATGGTAGGAGCTTTGGAGTTGTGGTTCATCAGTAGGAGAATTTTATGCCCACCATCCCCTTATCACAAAGATAAATAATTCTTCTATCTATAAAGACCTAGCAATGTACCTTATTCTCTGTACTTGGTCTTGGTTCCAAGATATTGATTCTGATACAATTTACACAGATCAGAATCATTTTTTTTGAAATTCAAATAACTTTTATTTAAATTGAAAACACAATTCTTAATACTGCACTAATAGTTAAAATCCCTTGTTATAAAAGAAAACCCTAAAGAGTGCTTCTAGATACAGCAGGAGTTCTAGGTTCATAAGACCAGATCTGACTTGAGACTATCCTTTAAATTGTAGAGAATTAAGAAAAAAATAGGTTATTTACAGAGAACATTATCTACATATGTACTCAGGTACAAATTTGGTAACAGAAAAGACTTTTAAGGGCATGTTGGAATCTCAGAAGCAGTTCTCGAAGAGCTTAGTTTTATTTTTTTGGACTTTGGAAACACCTAAGATCCTGCTTCATCCTCAATCTTGGGATCCAGGTAGTACTTTAAATGTCCCATATCAGTAATTTTATACTCTACAACAAGGAGTACATCAGCAGACATACTGAATGTTACCATAGGAGAGAGTGGAGTAGCTTTTGGAAAGAAGTTCAGATACCTCAGTGCAAAAGTTAGCTGAACTGGCCCATTCATCTCTATGCTAAAAGCTTCCTCTTCTTTATCAACATTACTTGTTTGTGACAACTTAATATTTCTATTTCAAAGTTTCCCACTTGCAGAAAATTTCACTCCATCTTTTGTGCAGGAAATTATAACAGCATCTCCAATATGACTGAGATCTCTGCATATACATGCAAATTCACCAGAAGGCATCTTCACTACACAGCTATACTCTTGTTCTGGAATTCCAAGTTGTTCAACATCTAAATACATTAATTTCATTTCATAGTCTGAAAACTTTTCTTGATTTGGGTCTTGGAATACTAGGGCCAATGTGTCTGCATTATCTTCTGCCCTTTGGGTAATGATGTCTTTATTGTCAGCACATATTTTTTTTAAATATATTTTATTGATTATGTTATTACAGTTGTCCCATCCCCCCCTTCACTCCCCTCTGCCCTGCACACCCCCTCCCACCCACATTCCCCCCCTTTACTTCATGTCCATGGGTCATACATATAAGTTCTTTGGCTTCTACATTTCCTATACTATTCTTACCTTCCCCCTTTCTATTTTCTACCTACCATTTATGCTACTTATTCTCTGTACCTTTTCCCCCTCTCACCCCCTCTTACTCCCCTGTCGTTAACCCTCTATATGATCTCTATTTCTGTGTTTCTATTCCTGTTCTAGTTGTTTGCTTAGTTTGTTTTGTTTTAGGTGTGGTTGTTAATAACTGTGAGTTTGTTGTCATTTTACTGTTCATATTTTTGATCTTCTTTTCCTTAGATAAGTCCCTTTAACATTTCATGTAATAAGGGCTTGGTGATGATGAACTCCTTTAACTTGGCCTTATCTGAGAAGCACTTTATCTGCCCTTCCATTCTAAATGAAAGCTTTGCTGGATAGAGCAATCTTGGATGTAGGTCCTTGTCTTTTATGACTTTAAATACTTCTTTCCTGCCCCTTCTTGCCTGCAAGGTCTCTTTTGAGAAATCAGCTGACAGTCTGATGGGAACTCCTTTGTAAGTAACTGTCTCCATTTCTTTTGCTGCTTCTAGGATTCTCTCCTTATTTTTAATCTTGGGTAATGTAATGATGATGTGCCTTGAAGGTGTGTTCCTCCTTGGATCCAACTTCTTTGGGACTCTCTGAGCTTCCTGGACTTCCTGGAAGTCTATTTCCTTTGCCAGCTTGGGGAATTTCTCCTTTATTATTTGTTCAAATAACTTTTCCACTTGTTGCTCTTCCTCTTCTCCTTTGGGTACCCCTACAAATTGGATGTTGGAACATTTAAAGATGTCCTGGAGGTTCCTGAGCCTCTCCTCACTTTTTTTAAATTCTTTTCTGTTTGGTTGTTTCTTTCTTCCTTCTGGTCCACATTGTTGATTTGAATCCCAGTTTCCTTCCCATCAGTATTGGTTCCCTGTACATTTTCCTTTATTTCACTTAGTGTAGCCTTCATTTTTTTCATCTAATTTGTGACCAAATTCAACCAATTCTGTGAGTATCCTGATTACCAGTGTTTTGAACTGTGCATCTGATAGGTTGGCTATTTCTTCATCACTTAGTTGTATTTGTTCTGGAACTGTGATCTGTTCTTTTGTTTGGACCTTTTTTTTTTGGTCTTGACACACCTGAGGGGTGGAGCCTTAGGTGTCCCCCCTACCCCTGCAGGGCAACCCAGTTGCTGGGTTGTGATGCTGTCAGTGGGGGAGGGGCAGAGCAAGCACCAGAGGGAACAATGGTGCTTTCTCTGCTCTCTGCTGGATTTCAGTCACTTCCCACAAGCAAATTCGGCCCCTCTGGTGCTGATTCGTGTGGATGGGTTTGTGTATATTCTAGGATCCTGTGGGTCTCTCTGATGAACTCTCCTGCGTGGCTGCGAGTCTCTCCCCTTACCACCTCAACCCCTACAGGTGTTTCAAGTCAGTGGCCCAAGGTTTTATTTCCCTACACAGGAGCCCTAGGTTGCACAGTCTGTCTCACTCCCCAGTTGTTTCTCCTAGTCTATCTGCATGTGAATGTGGGACCACCTAGTCTGCAATCTGTCACCTGGACAGTTCACCCACTGCTGCCTTGCTGGCCAGCTGCAGCCCTATGTGCCCTGCTCCACAATCTGCCGCCTCACTGGGTCTTCCAGCCACCACCTTGCTATGAGTCCTCTACGCCTGGCTGCCCATCCATCTCTGCCCCTCCTACCAGTGTGGATAAATATGACTTCTTTAACTCCTTGGTTGTCGGACTTCCAAACAGTTCAGTTTTCTATCAGTTCTGGCTGTTTTTTGTTTTTAAATTGTTGTCCTTCTTTTGGTTGTGTGAGGTGACACAGTGTGTCTACCTATGCCTCCATCTTGGCCAGAAGTCAGAATCATTCTTGATAGAGACGTTTCATCACTCAGGAGAACATCTTCTCTCTTAGCAGGAAGGGAAACCAAAGCTCAAGAGGTAAAGAGATTTGTCTAATGCCACACTCTGCAAGTGAATCCCATAGCCAAGGCAGAACTTTTACAAACCAAGACTCAGTTGGCACTTAAAACTCAGAGAGAAGGGTCAGAACCTGAAGACTGAACATGTCCCTGGGTGGGGCCACTTGTAGAGTAGGCAGAGACAGCCATTGGTGCTGGGAAGGATTCCAGACCAGCAGGTGGAGCACTTCAGCAAAAGACAATGGTGTCACAGGATGGATCTCAGCCTGGCCATCTGGGAGTTTGTGACTGGGGTGTGTGGCAGTGAAAAAAGCATACCATTCTTAGACTTGGAAGTTTACAAGGAGGTCCCATAAAGTCTAAACAAAACCCCACTCTTGGAAAAAACAGATTAAAGGACAGGAGTTTGAGTCTCCTGTCTGAGTTCCTGGAAATGAAGAATAAGAGTGAATGGAGCAGTATCAAGGCTAACTTGATTGGCTTCAGAATTTCCGACTAGTTGGATGGGCAAGGTAATTCTGATATGATTAGTAAGATGGTAGCAGCAAATGTGGGTCTGGAGGGAAGAAATGTGTAGAACTTTTTTCTCCCAGTAAAATGGTTATTATTATGAATATTTTCCTGTTACTTGAACCCCATTGCTGAGCAAATAAAAATGAATCGTATATCAGGCATTGTGTTAGAAGAGATATGGTCATATTTGCATGATGGAATATTTGGGTGAGATTGTGAAATTGTAAGGTATTTAAAAAGAAAAAGAGGAAATTTTGGTAAAACTATAAGAAAAGACAAAGACTGCCTCTTTGAAGAACTGGAAATTAGCTGAATGTAGAGTATCGCAATTTTGTCAAATGTACACAAAAAATCTCAATGTTAGAAGAGGGAGAAAGGCAGTTAGGACTAATAAAGCTCCCAACCAGATAGTATAAATCATGATGGAGACTCAACCTTCTCAGCTAATTAACTGATTTGAAATCTGGTAAGACCATGAAACCCTCATGTCTAGTAAGAGAGGTCAAAGACAAGTTCTAAAAGAGGTCAAAGCCTAGATCTAAAAGAGGGGCCCTGAGCCTTGAAGCAGGACTGATATAGCTTTTTGAGAGACTTAAGAAGCTAAAAGAGAAAGTTCAGAGTGAGTTCCAAAGAAAACATACAGTAATTGGTGGGCATAATCCCCATCAAAAATAAACACAATAGGGAATGCCTAAAATTCTTCAGCACTTTCAGATCATAGGAAGCTGCACTTCAGCATTACTACCTCAGAATTATTTCATATTGAAATAAAATTTGGTTATATATTTTGTAAACTGTTTGATTTAGGCTTGGGGTATGGGATAAAAGGTATGGCATTGACCACCCATTCCTCCTGGAACACAGCAGTCTCCTGGATACAGGAAATCTTTGGTCAAAATATCATCAATCGAAACAAATGAAATGTCCTTGTGACTTTCATAATTAAGCTTTCATATCTTTCACACACACACACACACAAAGAAAACAGTACTTGGAGCACAGGCATTACTGGAAATTCATGAAATGAACCCTCCTTTTTGGGCCAGTGTTTACTACAATCCTGATTGTTTCAGAAAGAAAACTTCATGAAAGGAAATCAAGAGCATTTCTCCAACTCCACGAACACTGCAATAACAGGAAACAAAACTCCTATTTCTGTAGTTTGCGAGATAAGAACTGAATAGTAGATTTTTTCGAAGGCATGTGGCAAATACTGTTAAAGACATATAAATTACTGCCTATTGCATGGTCTTGGCTGGGTGACTTACATTGTAGCTTCTATTTCTGGTGGGGAGACACATTTGTCATTGCTCCAGAAAATGGTAAAAAAACGCCAAGTTGGCAAAAAGAGAAATCGTTGTTAAGAGTATGACCATTTCAACTTTGTTCATTCGGTGAAGACTCTCTTTCCCAAGAACATTCTAGACAATAACTTTGGAGCAAAGCAAGGGCCGATTTGCTAAGCAGTTGAAAGTAATTTCCAATGAACTCCTAAGATACTGCAGTTCAGATGCTTTCTAAGAATAGAATAAATAATAGCACACAGTGGCCTTAAATGGGGGTCTACTTTTAAATATAGAAGGGAATGTCTTAGTTCAGGGCATATTTGCTTATTACATATTTTATATCTCAAGTACGATAGCTAGCCAGCCTATTATAATATATGTCCCCCAACTTTGTTTATGTTGTAACAGCAAACATAATTAAGGAGGCATGTGATTTTTTTTTCACTTTGAAGTTTATCCTCTTCAGTTGCTTTAAAAAGGAAAATAAAGCAAGGACACAAATCTCTCAAAATACACCTTCTAAACAAATATTGCTATGAAATACATACATTCAGGGATTTTTTAGGTTATACTGCAAAGGTGCTCTTCTGGTCATGGTTTTCAGCTTTTAATCATGACAACTGATCATCAGTTTCCTTGTTTGCTCTGACATCTCACTGATGTCATCCTTTGTTGACAAGGTGCAGAGAAAAGAATAGTTAATATTTGGTTATGTCAATAATTGGAAATATTGCTGAGACCATGTAATGGAGGGTGAAATCAGTACTTTTGTTGAATATGTTATTGTCACCACCATTAGAGAACTGTAAAAATGCAAAATAATGTACCATAATTTAATCTCCACTTTGATATACTTTGCTATGCATTATACTTTTTATCTCTAATAGATGACATTTATTCACAATTTAGCATCCTGATTTCAATCCACTTAACTTTATATCATAAGTTAGTGCCTGTGTTATCAAAATTTTGTGTAAAGGTCATTATTATAAATGAATCCATTTAACATGGAAATATCATATAGTAATTGACATACTAATGTTGTTTGCAGTTTTTCTTACTATAAATAACTCCGTGAAATATCTTTGCAAATATATCTTTTTTCTTATTATTTGTGATTACCTTGCAATACTTAGAATTGAAATTACAAGATAAAAGATATAGATTTTTTTTTTTACAACTCTTGATACATATTGCCAAATTGTTTAATAGGAAGGTTGTACAACTTTATAACCCAACAGAAGTTTATAAAGGTAAGCGAGAGAATGTACTTAGTTTTCTTTAATTTGGTCATGGCTCTGTGAAAATTTATACTATGGCAAATAGAGCATTTGTTAAAGACAAACTACTGAAATACCTTTGTTTCAGATAAAATGAAGTAGTAAGTCATCTTTAAATTAGTAGTAAATGCTAGCAATTTAAAATATATTTAAAATTTATTAGGGGGGAAACAGCAAATAATTTTTAAAGTCCATTTTTTAAAGATTTTATTTATTTATTTTTTTAGAGAGGGAAGGGAGGGAGAAAGAGAGAGAGAGAGAGAAACATCAATGTGTGGTTGCTGGGAGCTGTGGCCTGCAACCCAGGCATGTGCCCTGACTGGGAATCGAACCTGCGATGCTTTGGCTTGCAGTCCGCGCTCAATCCACTGAGCTACGCCAGCCAGGGCTTAAAGTCCAGTTTTAAAAATAAAAATAATCCCTCATATTTGCTGCCTGCTTAACAATTTAAAAACACTTTCATTAATGATCTTTGACTAATCATTATAAACTTTAGCAAATTCTGAAATAACTCTGGCTTACCAGAAACCATCAAATCCAGTCACCTTAAGAAGTATACCACAAAACTGTCTTCACAATAAAATTCAAATTTATATTCCCAAGAAATATCTCTGCTTTGGGTAAAGAGTAAATGCTATTGCATGATTCTCTCACTTTCAAGTAGCACAGGAAGGCAGGGCTACAAAATTGGCTGAATAATGTCAGCATGCACACAAGCCTTCGCATCACCTTGAAATCAAATCAGGATAAGAGGAAACTCTTACCACTCTCTGAACATGGCATGCATGCCCCAACCTACCTCAGAACCATTCTACTTTCTCCTGTTCCCTTAGCCTGCAGGTCTGCCCCCAGATGGTGCCATGGGTTTACCCCTCCCTCCTCTACAGCATTGCTATAATGATACCATCTCAGCTGGGCCTCCCTGCATAACCCTAGAATTTCAGCCACCACCATTGCCCCCCTCAAAAAAGCATCTGTTCCTTTTCCCTGCCTTATTTTTCTGCATAGCATTTGTTACTATGATTTTTGTTTCTTTGTTTTACTTGTTTTGGTCTGGCTTATGATAGAGTATAAGCTCCATGAGAGCTGGGATTTCTGTCTGCTTCTTCCACAGCCACATCCCCATTACCTCCAACAGTCTGGTACACAAGCACTTAATATGTCTTTGTTGAAGAAAGGAATGACTAAATGAAAGTGCAGCCTGAAGTTTTCTAACAATTTTTGTGGATATGCTATAAAGGAAAATCGTATTCTTCAGAAGAACCTTGACTTTAATGCCCATGCTGCCGATAGCTTGCATTACAATTATGATATTTCCCCACTGTTAGCTAAGGAACAGAACCAGCCTTTATTAAAATGTTGTCAGACAGATTCTGTGGAGTCAAACAATTCCAAGCTTGCCACTTTCTTGCACATGACCCTGGGCAGTTTATCAACATCTCTGGTTTCAGTTTCCTCATTGGAATATGAGAATGGAGACACCTACCTCTAAGTAGTGATTGTAGTAACTGTAGTGACTGTAGTGATGATTCAACACAGTGTCACAGACAGTACCTGGAACATGGAAGTGGTCAATAATTGTTAGCCCTTATAATTCAGGAGATACTGAGCTAGAAATTTAATGTACCTTATTATGCTTAATTGTCACAGCAACATAAGAAATTGGATAAACTCTTCTGAATATGTATGTATTCTGTGGATCTCCAAATAAGTCTGGAAAGGGTATATAATTCATAATTTTACTGGAGATTCAAACTATGTAATGAATATCTGAAGTAAAGAAATCTGTTCAACTTTAATTTGGGTTTAATCAAACATTACCCAAAAGATGTTTTTCTCTTTTTACAAACACATGTTGTTCATGTGGAGATGGTAATTTCTATAAATGCCCTTTAATAGATACAGAATAGATAATTTTCTTCATTTAACAGAGGAAGAAGCTGAAGCTCAGAATTTCAGTGACTTGTACAATGTCACATAGAGAACAAATAGAAAGGCAGATATCCTAAGCCTGGTCAACCTGATTCAGGAGGCAGATCTTATCATCACCGTACTCCATGTAGCTCCCCATCACCTAACTTGGTTGTGATTATTGCACATGAAGATGACAAAACAATAACACAGCTGCACCTCTAGAATTGTTGAAAATTCCAACTCATCTGGAAAGTAGATTTGCGATAAGATCTCATTTTGTGAACCTAAAAGAAATGTTCTACATGAACTCTAAGTGCTTGGCCATTGCTTTGTGCTACAGAAGACTTTCTTTCTGACATTTATGTTATAGGCAAGCAAATAATAGTAAGGCATCAACATGGCATAACTTACAAAGATTAAAGAAGAGAACTTAAAATCAGTTCATTACAAGCACATTGGTATAAACATAAACTCTGATTTTATTTATTTATGTATTTATTTATTTACTTATTTAGTCTAAGAGAAAACCAGAGAACTTTCAGAACATTAGATGAGGAAAAACTGAATTTCTACACAGACCTCTGCTGGTAGTTAACCAGGCATGAGCCTCGTAGACAGAAATCCCAGCTAGGCAGGCTGCCTTGCTCACAAATAGATGTGGCTTGTCTGTGTTTGGAGATATGCTTACTTCGCTTCTAAATCAGCCAGAAATTTCATACTATGTAACTATTTGGGGCTTTTTTAGACTCTGACAAAATGAGGCCATGGGGTGCAGAGACAAACAGAGATTATTCATATTATTGCTGCTCTTGAAATTTGTATTTCAGCCCTGGCTGGTGTGGCTCAGTGGGTTGGAACATCATCCCATGAACCAAAGGACCACATGTTCAATTCACAGTCAGGACTCTGGGGAACAGCTGATTGATGTTTCTCTCGCATGGGTGTTTCTCTCTCTCTCTCTCCTTTCCCCTCTCTCTAGAATCAATAAATAAATCCTTGGGTGAGAATTAAAAAGAATTTTTGTATTTCATTGCAAATGAAAGAGAAAAAACTTTAATAGTAAATAGGAAAACCATGTTAATACCTTTATTATCAGTCCCCTAAAAGAATTTCCAAATAAGAATTGGCAAAAGTGACAAGACAAACGAAATGAAATAAGATGCCAGAAAAAACACCACAATTGTGGTGTCAAGACAAATCATCTCAATTTAGATAAGTTGGAAATAGTTTAATGTCTTTCATCTAGCAATGTGAGATAAATAAGATTGGAAAGGTATCTTAATGATTAGACCAAATATCCATCTACCTCAATTTGTTTTGCAATACTCTGTCATTTTTATGCCCCACAGTGTCCCTCTATAACTGTACAGAAATAGAAATTGGTAGAAATACTCCAATTGTCATTTTATTTTGTCCAAACCATGATAAGTATACCCAGGTATCTGTTCCAGCCCCAGACTGATCTATGTGTATTTCTCTTGAGATTCCTTCATTCTGAGTTTATATTATAATTTGTTTCTGGTTGTTAAGATAGTGGACCGGTCAGATCTAAGCATAGCTTTTTGGGCATGCTTCTGAGTGGTGACACAGTAGCAAGATAATTCCAAGTTATCATCAGTGGCAACATTGACTACTAGAGAGAACATGAAATTTTGCCCCTTAATCACAGTTCTCAGAGTCCTATAAGTGACAGAAGGGATGGGGCCCAAGTGCTTGGTGGATGATTTATTGCTTGTGTTCAGTAGACAGTTCTTATATACATCTTATACCCACATTAGCAGTCCTACAGTATTGTCAGGAGAAAGGAATTCTTTATATGCTTATGGCATTTTTTAGGGATAATAGCATGCACATGTCCAACATCACTCTTTCATAAATAAGTAAGGATTTAGGTTTTTCCAAAAATGCAATGTCAATCATTAGCGACTTGTAGGATGCCAAATGTCTATGTTTAGTGCAGCTTTTACACATTTTGGACAAAGCAGAACTATTTATTTTGAAATTAAAATGTCTCCAAGCAACAATGTATTACAAAACATTTTAGAAAGCATTTTTGGTGGTGGTTAGGGAAAATTTTCCATATATATGAATAAGCATGTGGAGATAATATGCATAAAACCCCATATGCAACTTCTGACACTTCTGGTGTCTGATTTTACCATAGAAAGAAGTAGCAGTGATTAGGCTGCATGCAATGGTCTGTTCTATTCAACATCTTCAGTGTGCCAACTTTTTATTTTCTGTTTTATTTTATTTTATTTTATTTTTTGACATGTGAAGTAATAATTATGCATGATGTAAACTGCAAAAGCAATGCTAAGGTTTATATCAAGGCAGTGTATATCTAAGTCTATATTTTCAGGCAGTTAACCTCTTGGGGAAAGTACCCTTAAGATAAACATTTCCTTCTCTTTTCCTATATTCTTTTGACAAATGGAAATGCCAATTTGAGAATATCATCAAATCCCATAGTAGGAGGAATAGGTATGAATAAAAGCCATAAATATAAAAACCATGATTATTATTTATTAGCATATTTATATGGCATTTGTGCATGCCATTTCTAGCACTATGTCACTCTGGTTGACAGAGGACTGGAGAGTGGACAATATTGTCTCTCCATTATGGGGAGTCATATGCCCTTGGTCCTCTGCAATTGCCGGGGCAGCCCTTAGTCAACTGGCAGGACCTAGCTTTGGGGGTTAACTTCTGATTGTCAGTGTGCCATAGAATCAGTTTGTATTTGGATTTTTTTCTTCTATCTGATGAACATTTGGAAAACCTTCCTTTATTTGCCCAGCGATCATCCTTTAGTTGAAATTATGTCTTGGCAACATTCTGTGTTATACCAACCAGAAAACCATTGCTCAATTACGTATAATTCAAGTTTTATGCTTCAACAAAAGTTCTAGGGAGTCTTGTAAATAGGTACATCATTAAATACTGAAATCCTTGCTAAGCCCAGACCCTCTCTGTTGGGAGCTTGATATATTTTAGCATTCAGTTTGTCTAACTCCTCATGTTCTGGGTATGAGCATATTCTGATTGTGATTTTTCTCCCCATGTACGTCTGGCTCCAGAGAGAGATTTCATTAATGATACCAGCATGAGCATTTCAGTTTTATGACAGTTTTATTTCTCATTGCAAATTAATATATCGGACACACATAAGTGATGTTCTTCATTGGTTAATTCGAGTCTGCTGGCTCTCATAGTCTTAACAAAATCCCATTTCAGAGTCCACAAGGCTGAAAGTCAGACTCAGGTACATGGTGAGTTACCCCTCAAAGGCCCTGTTGTCCTGTCAGAATATCATCTGCTCCCTTGGAGGCAATTCCCAGATGTCACTATGTAAAAACTGTCTGTTTCAAATTCCTGCAGTCCTCTTGCATTTTTCTCCTAGGGAAGTTTAGAAGCTGTGCGAGCAAAACTATTATGGGATTATGGGATTGGAAGGGCATTTTGGGGAAACTGAGGTGACAATAGTGTAGAGGGAATACTTACTTTGAAGGATCAGGCAAAAATAGATTCTACAACCTCCTATAGAGTGTCCACAGCATTGCTGGCATACCAACGTAGGGGGAGAAGAAACACTTCCACAGAAGGAAATGTTTATTTAGGGATAGCCAAATTTTGGAGGATGAGGAAAATAACAGTTCCATATCTATATTACCTTGGATTTGTCTCTACCCTTTATCATTAGTCACTGCTCCAAACAAAGTTAATGGAAATGTTATGGCTCAATTTCTGTGGCCTGGGGAAGCTTATCAATGGAGCTGCCACTTCCTAGTTACTTGTGGAATTTGTCTGTGTTAAATGAGTTCACTCAGAGGTGTCACAAACATTATAAACTCTGCCCTGCAGTATGATGAAATATTTGAAAAGTGTCACACACATTTAGGGGGGGAAAATAGCTTCTACAATCCTACTTTTTTCCTCCATTCTACCTTGAACTCCTTGCTCAGAAAAGTTAAGTGGATGTTTATAATTATACAAGGTGTAAACATCAATGGAGCTTAATTATATTTTAAAACCAAATTGTTTACCACATAGGTTTTGAAATAAATGTTGTGATCATTTAAGGATACATCCTTTTAAGAAGGAATAATGTAAAGGACATAAATAATAAATTGGAAGCACATTTAAAAGTTGCTTTCTTGGGAGTAAGGTAACTGAATAGCTCACCAGAGACATTCACATTTCATTATATAAATGTATAAAGTCATTTTATTATGCTATTCCAATAGTCACAGCAAGGAACCCTTAAGAAACTTTGATTTCTACAGCAAAGAAATAAAAACACATCAAAAACAAGATAGCTGAGTTACAAAGAACTGTAAAATCATGCTCAATTATATACAGACAACTAGTTATAGAACCAATTCGTTCAGTTAAAGATACAACCACTAACTTCATCAGACTATCCTGTATTTCAGTTAAATTATGCCTTTAAGCAAGAAAAGCCAATGGTTTAGAAATAGTCACAGCATTACTAAATGAATACCTAAGAACTCTGCTATTTGTCTTTGCTAAGCTCTGTGCTATTTACGTGAAGATTTATGGTGTTGAGAGCACAGATACTTTTAGTCATTTTACATGTTACTGCAGGGGTGGGTTGAAAAGGATTAGGCACCAGGAGAAGGACACCTCACTAAAGAATGTCACACGCCCAGTCTTCCTTTAAAGCTTATGGAAGAATTCTGCACCTTAATTTTAAAAGCCACCATGTGACTTTCAGATTGAGTTTCTTAAGTGTACCAAGAGAGAGCTTTCTGGAGGGATTGTGTAATATGAAGCAACTAAATTAATTGAAGCAGCTAAATTTTGCAAAATATTTTAGGGGCTACAAAATACTGGCTTAACAACATTTTTAATCATGTAAGTGCATTTCTTCCCCTCACCCCAAACCCTTATTTCTACATTATTCCCAAAAAGCACATTTTTGTGAATTACAATGGACTTAATTAGAATTAGAATTTAGTTTAGAAATATTCTCATAATAACTAAAATATTAAAATTCTTTTGATACATGATATATTCTTATCACCTTTGCTAGGATACTAAAAAGGATGACTTTTGTTTCTCATTTCCAAGTGCTGTGGGCCTAGGACTGAATAAGAGCTGCTCTGCTCACAGCTAGAATGCTACTTCAATTCTCTGATCTTTTGTTCCTTTATAGAGACAAATGAAGCTAATGAGTCCTATGACTCAGAGTGGTCATGAGGATTAAGTCAGATAAACTGTATAAAATTTTTGGTGCCTGGATTATAGTAGATGTTATAGTGTTAATGTACCCTATAATCCATTCAACTCCAACTAAATTTTAGGCTTCATTGGTACTATGGTAACTAACTTTACCTGTTATTAGTGGATTTAATCATCAAAAGATGATACTCAAATTGCTCCTGACGAAACATAAATATATTTGTTATAACTGTAGTCAAAGGCATTAGATTTAATATTCTCTGTTAGTATTAATTTTCAATAACATAGTACTTAACACTTCATCAAACTCTAATGTACATATTAATTCTACTGGCAAGAGGATTGTTTAAAGGGATATGGCATATAGGGAGAAAGAAGAGATCGTAGGTGTTCTGCACTCAGAATCAACATGATTTGATTCTTCAGCTTTTGCATAATGCATAAGGTTGAGCTTCTGTGGGTTTCAGAATATGGTCTTATGCTAAATGCTACATATTAAAAGGTGAGTTTCAGTATTCCAGCTGTCTCACTCTTTCTTCTTTCCTCCTTTTCTCATGCAGCATTTTATTACATACATCTTTACCTTTGCTCATACATCTTCCCTTGCCCAGAATCCTACCAATGGCTCAAGATCCAGATCAAGTACTATCCCCTCCAACAACTCTTTGGCTGTTATTTTATTCTCCAGATGAAGAGATTGTTAGAATGCAAGCCTCCCAACCATGGAAACAAAGAAGACATTTGAGTCCTTCAACAGATTTACAGCATAATATGAAGAGTCAGGAATAATATATCACAGATGCTACAGTAAGGGGATTTGGAAGCCAGAAAGGGAACCTGATTGGTCAATTCAAGTTAGTCAAGGAGGTGCCTTCCAAAAAATACTTAATGTAGTTGACACCATGAACTTCACCCTGTACACACAGGATCTTGTATGCATAAGTACGTATTGGTCAAGCAGGGTGAATATAGATAGTGGTGGATAAGAGTCCTCAGATAAAGACCTGGGATGTGAAAGCACAACAGCTTGAAGCACCCTGGCTTATTTGGTGCTGCAGGAAATTGGGTAGGGCTGGTGCAGAGGGATGAAGCAAAAGATAAGTTGGGAAAGATAAGAGATATAAAGTCCTCAAAATTTTCTGTTTATTTTACAAAGATTGGACATTATCCTCAAGGGGGTAAGGAACCAATGATTTTTTTTTAAATGAGAGCAAATGGGAAGATGCAGGTTTTACAACACTCTCTAGAAAAATCATGAAGGATGCAGGAAGACTAGATTGGAGGTGGAATCCAGGTTGGGGACTGTTTCGGTCCTCCAGCTTTAAAGTTCTATTGTACTGATTGTCAGTGCCATTTATTTTACCACTTAGTTGCTCTTTTCTTTAATGCATAAGAATTTTCTCTCTACAGCTGTCATGGAAAGTGTTCCTGCCTTGATGTACTTGCATTATTTTTTGGTACCCCTTTGCTAACTCTCTGCAACATCTTTACACACATACATACACAGCTCTCATGGCAGGGATACATACAGAGAAAATGGGCAGGAAATCTTTTAATTGACAGATTCCATTGGTTTCACAAGCAATTATTTGTAGACAATCAGTAAGGATGAGGTCAGAAGCAGTAAACGTTGTGCAAACATATGAGCTCCTAAAAGATGTTTGAAGACTAAAGCAAGGAGAGAGCTGGAACTTGTGTCTCTTGTGATTCTTTAATCCTTGGCTATTTGTTATATGTAACCTAATTTAAGTATTCACATATAAAATAGTAGCTTAATTTAAGTAATTGGATACCATTAAATAATTTATAATTATGTAATAATTTACAACTAATTAAAATCTAGTTTTGACCTTGTTAAATGTATGAGATGATTTGTCCTGAACACATTGCCCTAATTGCCCACATCTTTGAAACTCCATTTTTTAGAGCCTTATCCAACTCAGCAGAATTTTCATTCAAAAATACCCTTTCTTTTTCTTGAAGAGCTTACTTTTTAATCTGAGCTTTTATCCATAAGCACAAATTAGCCTTCACTGAATCTATCATCTTAACTAATAAAGGATTACATGATAAATGTGTAAAATAATGCTGTTTAGGTATGGTGAAATTTTGTGGATGATTGGGAAGTTAAAGGAAGAAAAAAACTTCCTGTCAGGTATCCTATTTTTCTTGGTTTTGAAATTCATGGAATTAAGAAATCTATGTTGTCTAAGACAAGATGACAAACTTCTGCTTTGAAATTGGTATTTCCTTAGTCAAACAAAAAAATAATTTGGCCTTCAGAACACATTGTAAAACACACTTTAGAAAATTTTTGCATTGTGATTGCGATAGAGACCTAAATGTTTGTTTATAAATTTATATAGATACATACATTTAGATATGAGAAATTTTAGTTGATTCTTTAAGTATCCAGCACTCTATAGAGTTGTCAATTCTTTTTAAACCTTTCAGCAGTCTGCCAAACTCTAGTCAGCAGAGAGTACTGGACAGTATACAAGAGAAAGGGACAGGATAGAAAAGGTAAAGAAAGAGAAGAAAGAAAAAAGTGGGGGATTGAAGAAAAAATTCTCAAAAGTGGAAGGATTGACAAGTAGCACCCGTGCAGCAGAAAGAGAGCTATCAGAGAGAGAAGCATTAGAAGAAAATGAAAAAGGAAGACTGCATGACCTCAACAACATGTCAAACTCACTTCACATTTGTTCCCATCATCTTACTCAATGATCCTAAAGAATCCATGGGAGAAAATTTGGAAACAACTTCCTTAGGAAATTAAACTTTATCATTATTAATGTGCACTGAACATTCACCTTATACATGTTATATCTGTGTTGGTAAATATAATCAACCTCACTATGCAAAAGTCAACCCATTCTCCTTATCAACTGTCCTGACTACAGCCCATAAAACTGGGATTAAAAAAGAGAAAGAGACTTTTAAACAAAGTGCCCAGATAATTCTCATAAATCCTCTTTTGGAGAGCACAGAGTATTGCTGAATGCTAATTAACATGGAATTCAAGAAAATTGGGGTTTATAATTTCTCATTAACTTGAGAAGAAATTAGAAATATGTGAGAAAGACTAATAAAGACAAAAGCAAATAAGTAGATTAAAATATTACAGAGAAGATAGAAAAATAAAAAATGGATGATATCATATTTCCCCAAATATCACCCAAATTATAATGCAGACACAGCCCCCCAACAAAGATAGAACATGCTCATAGACAAAATATAAAAATTGCTATCATTGTGAAGCTTAAAAATATATAATGGAATGAAATGAAAACGTCTTACTCCACAAATGGTGTAAGATAAGTGAAGCACCATAATCTATTTCCTTAAAATAGATAGGTCACCCTTGAAACAAATGAACATTTACAGAGAAAATAAAATGTATGCTCTTCCTACCACGAGTAATTCATCAAGGGAAGTTGGACTAACACTAAAAGAGCCTGAGTAATTGTTTTCTAATTGAGTAAATAGAAAATAATAGAAGTACTCCCACAGTTAGCTTAAGAAGATTATGTGGCAGAGGGACACATTTGTTGAAAGTACTGCATTTTTGGACAGTGAAGATAATCACCTGACAATAAATTATAAGCTACAGTAAAAAATTTCCACTTCTTTTTTCCAGTGTGGTAACTAAACCAAGTTTGTGAGGTTTGCTGCCCTTTCCTTCTTGGCTTTGTAGTAAGGTCTGAGGTAATTGCTCTTGCCTGTAACCATGGCATCAATCATGTAATAGGTTGTTTGTTGTTTTGTGCCATCTTCTCTGAATTCAAAGTTTAGATAGATCTGGATGGATAGGAAGAGGAGGGGGAGATAGGGTGGGGGGAGAGAATTTTGCAAGGCATATTTTAAGTGAGAAATCAGTTTAAAGAATAATATATAGGGCAAAATTCCCATTTAAATGAAAAAAATCTGTATATGTGTACAGGTATTTATGTAAATGCATAGAAAGTAGAGTGAAAGACTGCAAGGATGCATAATAAACCTTTACTAATAATGTCTCTGGGTGCTGGCCATCCTCACTACCTTTCCCAGCTTAGGCAATCATTACCTTTCACATGAGCTTCGAACTGCTCTTCTAAATGGTCTCACTGCTTCTACTTTTGTTTAGCCATATCATTCCACTGCAGCCCCAAACCCACGCTAATGCCTTAGCTATAATTCTTTGAAAAACCTTTCAATTTTACAAGTAGGTATTATACAATTATACACTATACATAAATATATTTTCAGTATAAAAATTTCAGACATTTTATCCAAACATTTTCTTTCTTCCCCCACCTCATATCACTTCCCTACACATTCTCTATCCTAAATTACATTTTCTCCCCCAGAGCTACTGCAAATGACTTATTATGTACCTCTCCAGTCTTCTTCTGTACTTCTTAACACAAACACACTTACCTTTGCAACTTTGCACCTTTGTCTTTGCTAGTTTTTGCAAAAACATTATTATGCCATATGTAGTGTTCTGGAGTTTTATTTGTTCCTTAATAATTTGTCTTGGAAAATTTTCTTTGTAAGTATATAAACTCTACTTTGCTCTGATTAACTACTGTAAAATATTTCATAGAATGGAATATATCGTGATTTATTTATTAACATTCAAGCTTATAAAAAGTCTCACTCTCAAAAAATTCCTCACTCTTAAAAAAAATGCTGCATTTGTGTGACAGACCCATTTTATAGACTAGATTCCCTGAAAGTGGGATGCTGAGAGAAGGAATATTAACTCTTGTATTTTACAGATACTGCAACAAATTACATTCTAAAAAAATTCTACCTATTAGCACTATTGGCAGTTTCTGTAATTGATTTTATCTTTTAAAGGTATTAAATTATGATGGCAATATATGACATTTAGTTATTATTTTAATTAGTAATGCCAGAGATACTATTAAGTATATTTTATGTTTTTGCCTGATACTTCCACTTCTCTTTTGACAAATATACTTTTTGTTCATTTTAATAGATTTTTAATTGATTTGTATAAACCCTATTGATCGACTGCTTAATTGATCATTCTTCCCTCTGATATATAGAGCTTCTGGATTTCTCCTGTTGCTCATATTGTCCTAACTACAGATTTGAAATTATTGAATATTGTTTTTTGATGATCTATTGAGAATTCATATTGTTTATGGTGTGAAGTAGAAGAGTTCTGTCTTTTATTTTTTCAAACTGATGGACAATGGTCTAAGACATTTTTTGCATAGTTGATGATTTTTCCAGTGATGTGAAAGGTCATTTCACAATAAACTGCAGCTCCACATATCACATCTGGTTTTATTCTCTCCACTCCCTTTTACTAATGTTTTTATGTTTTCTTTTCATTTTTCTTTCCTTTCAATGTTTTAATTATTGTAGCTTAATGACATGTTCTTATAGCTAGTAAAGCAAGCTCACTTTTTTGTACTTAAAATTCTCTTGGTTATTTTTATAAATTTTATTTGTCATATGAAATTGAGGTCTTGTCAAGTATCATGAAACATCTTATTAAGTTTTTAATTGGGCTTATATTAATTTCAAAGGGTAATCTAGGGGAAAAACAACTATTTTGTATCACTAAATCTTTTTATCCAAGAACATGGATAATCACTTATGTATTTTTAAATGTCCTTCACTGTATTGTTATGGCTTTGTTTTATATGGTTCCTTGTACATTTTTGGATTTATTATTAGATCTGTTTTTATTTTTGCAATTGCACATAAATTTTTTTCTTCCAATATGTATTTTAATTAGTAATTTCTGCTACTTGAGGAATTATTTTTTTTATTTTTGTTCAGTTATAGTTGTCCCAATTTTCCCTCCATTGCTCTCCCCTGATCCACCCAACATTTTTAATGTTTTAATTTGTAGTCTATCTACATTTTAATCTTAGAACTTTATTGTTCTCTTCCTAACTTCTTGCATTTTATACTTTGTATTTGAGAGCCCTTGTTTGGCTCATTTTGACTTATTATCACCCAGCTATGGTGAGGTGGGGCAATGGCAAAATGCACCACTGGTTTTTAAAGGGTCCTATCCTTTTCTTTTTTTAATTTTAGTGAGTAATAATAGACAAATACAATTGCATATGTTTATAGTGTGCAAAGTGATAATTTTATATACATGTAAATTGTAGAATAATTACTGAAATCAAGACAACATGTCTACGACCTCAGTAATTAACATAGGTAACTTGTATGTGTTTGTGTGCATATGTATGGTGATAATGCTGAAGACCTACTCTCAACAACTTTCAAGTAATCAATAACATACTGTTAACTACAGTCATTATGGAAAATCATATGGTGGTTCCTCAAAAATATTAACAAATGAACTGTCATAAGATTCAGCAACCTCACTGCCAGGTATGTATCCAAAAGAAGTGAAATTAGAATTTAAGAAATATCTGTACCCCACATTAATTGCAGCATTATTTACAATAGCAAAGATATCAGAAGAACCGATCCTTTGACAAATGAATGGATAAAGACAATGTCATATCTTTATACAGCTATTACTCAGCCATAAAAAGAAGGAAATCCTGCCATTTGTGACAATATGGATGCATCTGGAGAGCATTTTGCCAAGTGACATAAGCCAGAAAGAGAAGGGGGATTCTGTCTTTCTGAGAGGCCAGTGTCTTTCTGGAATGCTACTCCATCTTCCTGGCCACCATGCCCACCCTCACTGGCTCAGTGTTGGGTACACATCATGACTGTTCATGTACAGCCCAAATGAGGAAGGAGGAGATGGGAGGGCCGTCTCAGTTCCTTCAACTACAGTCCCCGAGTGAGTTCCATGATGCTTCCTCCCTGTGTCCTTTGACTCTGCACTTGAAGTTTCTCAAAGTTGCCCCAACTTCTGGAGAAATTTTTTTCCTCCTGAAGTGTATTCTAGACTTAAGAGAGTCTAGACACATTTTATTTTATACTTTTTATTCTGTAGAAATTTTTTAAAATCTCAGGTCTATCAGTGATATTGTTTCCTGTTTTCTAATGTTATGATTGATTTATTCTCCTTCTATCATCTTTTCTGCTGTTCAGTGCTGTTGGAGACTGGCAGATGAGTTCAATTCAGTTCACTATTTTGATCAACAGAATGATTTCCTCCAGATGTAAGTCGTAATGTATCATTTTTCCCTCCTAAAATGTCCTGGTAATTTTTCCAACTTCTACCTCTGTTTCACCTGCCATTTGTCCAGCCTCATTCTTATCACCATTTCCCTAAAGCCCAGCTCTCATTTACAACCTGGAGACCTGCTTGTGTTCCCCAAACACACTCTTCCTCACCAGTCCTTGCTGTCTGCTATTCTTTACACTCTTCTTTAATTTTGTTCATTTCATTGGTTAGATTAGAACTAACATATCAACTCCTCTAGAAATCTTTTCCTGACCTCCAAAATTAGGTTAGATGCCCCACAACTATTCTTCCATTATGCCCTCTACTTATTCTCACCATTACATTTGTCATACTGTATGGTAATTTGCTTTTTCCTTGTTCTTTACCTCTTTAACCTGTATTTATGTGAAGGGCAGGGATTGTAATTTGTTAATCATCATAAAATCCCTGATGTAAGAAGCTGCAATTAATTATTACCTGTATATTTTCTAGAACCTAATACAATGCCTCAAACATAGGTGTGGTTAAAAGCAGGAGCTTTGGAGTAAGGCAGACTTAAATTGAAAGTCTAGTCTGTTACCTATTAGTTCTGAGCAGTGGTAGAACATAATTTGCAGGGGCCATGGGAAAATGAAAATTCAATCCCATACTTGGGTAGGGAAGTCAATCTCTCATTCCCATAGACTCATCTCCCCAACCCATAGCTAATGAACAATCTCCAAGGGGTTGAACCTTTGTGTTGGAATGGGATTGGTACCTGGATGGAAAGAAAGTAGCTCTTGCCATCACCTACTGGTGAAAATTAGTAACAGAAAATTCATTTAAAATAGGGTCAGGAGACTTGAAAGGAGAATTCTCACTCATGTGTCACTCAACATACCCTACTGACTCAAAAGGTAAGATGTACCTAACAGCTCCTACAGGAAGCAATATTACTTTAATAACTCATCAGGAAGAATAAAAAAGATCTCTCCTTGCTCAGTAAGAGCTCAGCCAATGAGATAAGACTGCCATAATTCAGACAATGAAAAGTCACTATATTTGGAAATTTCTATTTCCTCCAATGAACTCTTTGTTTACAACAGCCCCTCTTAAATCCATAAAACATCAGTCCTCTCCTTTGTTTCTCTGGCCTTGGGTATGGTGTGCATTTAAACCACATGTCTTGAATTGCAATTCTTTGTTATTCCCAAATAAACCCATTTTGTTAGGAAAAAATAAAAAATAATAAATTAAAACCAAACATGTACCAAATGTGACATGGCATTGTCAGCCCTCCCAAAGACTCTGAATTCTCCCCGTGTGTGTTCCCAGCCCCCGCCCCCAAGGGGGCTGCCAGCAACAGTGGAACATGGGTCTCCCACTGCAGGTAATCACTGCCTGGGCCATAAGAATAAGGCAATTACAGGGATAAGAGAAGAGGAGAAGGCCAATGGTATCTTATAGGTGATAAAAGGCAGGACCACTTCTAAACTGAGGCTCCCATCCCTAGCAATGCACTGGTCCCTTGAATTTCACTATAAAAAAATTCAATGATAAAATAATTAAAATGTCAGAAGTAGACCAAAAAGCATTGATTCTAATAATAGTAACCCTTGGGGTGTCAGGAGAGAGGTGGTGAAACCTGTGCAAATTACACTAGTTGCAAGTCAACAAAGCTGGTTCTAAGGTTACTCTGTGAAACAAAAAAAATGTTCTGAGTCTCAGTGTCTTCACCTGTAAAACAGTCATGATGAAACCTACCTCACCAAGTTAAAGTAAGTCTTAAAGAAGTAATGCCCAGGTGTTGGGAGATGGGTGAAAAGGAAACCTTAAAAATTAAATAAAAAATGTAAAAATAAAAATAAACACATCAGCCCTGTAGAATGGGCAGAATGGAAAATTTCAGCCAAAAAGAAAAAAAAATGTCTCAAAGGTTATTAGCACAGCACTCTGATATTTTGGAGGAAGTTAAATGTCTATTGCTTAAAAGTACATAACACAATTTTTAATGGACTATTTTTGTAATGCATAAAATGTTTCAATGTTTAATCAGTCATTAACCATTTACTTAGTTACTATTCTTTTGGGGTGGGTTGTGAAATGCAGGAAATGGCATTGGAATAATTTCACATTTTAAACCTATACCCGAGCCATGCTATATTGAAATTGGGTCTCAGTGAATATTTCTGAGCAGCTGCATATGATTGTCCTGAGGTGCTTAGAAAATAGTGGTTCCTGAGCTCCACCATCAGAAAAATCTGGAGATAAAATTGGGGAAAATATGTTTTTGCAAGCCTTCTAGGTTATTCACATATACACACATTTTCTAAAAAATTACTGTTATTGTTATTGTTTATTCTATTACAGTTGTCACAATTTTCCCTCTTTGTCCTCTTCTGCCCAGCGCATTCCCCTCCCCTGCCCCCTTAGTCATTCCTAAAACTGCTGGCCATGTCCATGGGTCATTCACACATGTTCTTTGACTAGTCCCTTCCCCTTCTTTTCACCATTCCCTGTGCCCCCTCCCCTCTTACCACTGTCAGTCTGTTTCATGATTCCAGGTCTCTGGTTCTGTTTTTGTTAATTAGTTTATTTTGTTCTTTATATTCCTCTTATAAGTGAGATCATTGTAAATTTTTTTTCTCAACATGTCCTTTTGCTTTTATTTCCTTCTGAGGTAAATTTACATACATGGAATGGACTCCTTAAATGCAGATATACAAACTTGACAGATGCTTACACCTTTGTAATCCAAACCCCATCAATACATAAAATATGCCATAGACTGAATGTCTATGTTTTGCCAAAATTCATTTTGAAGTCTAATTCCCAAAGTGGTAATATTTGGAGGTGGGGCCTTTCATATTAAAGCATAGCCCTCATCAATGGGAATAGTTTCCACAAGAGAAAGGGTATCTCTCTGGGCCATGACAGGACATAACAGGAAGATGACTGTGTCCTTCTTCCAACAGGAAGATAATTGAGTTGTAGTTCTTTGTATATCTAGAATGCTAGATATCTGTCATCAGATGTATGTCTTACAAATAGTTTCTCCCAGTCTAAGTTGTCTTTTGAAGAGCAGAATTTTTTAAATTTTAAAGTTTAATTTAACATTTTGTTCTTCTATGGTTAGGGTTTCTTCACACACTAACTTTTGAGAATCCTGCTCTGTATTCTCTCACGTTCTCTAAACTCTTAGCTTAATCATAACCATGACCTGCGCAGCATAAGCAGCCCTCTTCCATTTCCATTCCTCTTCACTCTATGATATCACTCTTCAAGCTCTGCTTCAATGACACTTGAAAGATAACTTCCAAGGAGATAGACTCATCAGGCACTTAAAAAAAAGTCCCCGGTGTATGAAAAAAAATGTTTGATAGTTGTTATTATTATTATTTGAAGAAAAGGACAGCTGGCTTTGTTTCCTGTTGTTCATTTTTTTTCAGAGACACAAATTCCTTTCTATGTTTAAAAATTCCTAAAAGCACCAAGTTCAAGGCTTCAATTGGCAACATAAAATCTGCAGATTTATGAACTCACAGTGAAATGTGAAGGGGAAGATAGGAATGATTATAGTGAGCTCTTTAGGCTCATTTTTAATGCTCTGTATTTAGAAACAATCATCTGAAGATCTAATAGCATTTAACAGAGAGTTAGGATGTAAGGTATATCCCTTTGATGAGAAAAAGCAGACACAGAGACAAGGCACTTTGCCTCAGCCCACCATGGGGAGCTTGGAACAGAAGCCAGTCCCCTATCAGGAGGTCCCAGTTGCCTCTGAAATTCCATGATCAGAACAGGCAGAACACAAAAGAGAAACCCACTGAGGAGAGGAAATGTTTTCCCACAAAAGCAATTTCCTCCAATTTGTATTTCAGCAACAAATTTGTTTCCAGTTTCAGATGCCACTATTCAAAACTGACCTGTTGCCTTTCAACTATAACAGAAGCTCTCTCATTCTTCAGTGATATGCTTCTAAATATTTATCAGTACAACTTGGCCCTTACTTCTCTTTCTCTGGCTTTATTGAGGTGAGTCCTCAGCCCTTGCCAACATTTCTCAAGACTTGATTACTGTTATGTCTTTCACGTGGGTTGATGTGCTTTCTCACGTGATCTATGAGGTGCTATAAACATTTACAACTGAACTGTTGACATAAATAAAACACGGTAAATTTTTACAGTTTAGTGACCTTTATTATGCTTTTTATACTTTTCCCTAGGTCTAGAAGATTTGCTTCAAGAGAAATAGATTAGATTATTGTAACTATATTACTCAGTACCAGTTGCACTCAAATCCTGAAATTGTCTCATTCTTAGAGTTGTGTGTTTGTGTGTTAAGTTAGAATCTGGTTAATTTAATGATAGAAACAAGACCTTGATTAAAATTTCAATCTTCTTCTAATTGACAACTACAGTTGTTTAAGGTAACAAAACTTTAGCAGGCTCTGAATTTCCTGGAGAACTTGTTTAAAAGTAGACTGCTGGCCCAGACCTCCACAGTCTCTGGGTCAGAAGATCTGAGGTGGGTCCAGAAACTTGCCTTTCTAATAAGTGCTGCTGGGCCAGGAATCTGAATAATTGATTTGATTCTTTACACTGAAGAACCAGGAATATTTTCCTTTTTAGTTTTGATTTCCAGTATGTGGTTGCCTTATTTCTAATTGTGAACTATTCAGAAGACTAAGGCTTTGTTATCATAGAAAGCAGGGCTTGTCCTAAAAAAACTGGATAGCCAGTGACCCTCACACATGGACAAATACACATCTCAAGGTACACGGAGTTCCAGGACAGCCTGCCCACTACCAGTGGCCTCCAGCTGTGCTGGGCTTCTCCTCCTGTGGGAAAACCTTGTGAGAATTTTTTGGCCCATTTTTTCCCCTTCACATTACCACCTCTTTCTACTCAGTTACTTTTCAACTTTGTCTGTAGGAGTATGTTAATCAGGAGGACTCACTTCTCTCTCTAGCTTCCCTCCTACACCCCTATCTGTTTTAAACATTAAGTTTCTTACACACACTTAGTGGCTCAGCTCAAACCTCTCTCTCTCTCACACACACACACACACACAACTGCCCCATGACACCCTAGAAAAACTTTCAGTGCCTGTCTGTGGTCTGAGAACATTTTGGTCACACATCTCACTCAACACAAGGCCCTGCAATTTTCTGGTTATGTGTTTGCCCTTCCCTATGAAACTCAGGCTCTTTTAGACAGAGCAGTATCTTATTATGCTTATTGCCCTGCAAAGTCACACCTAATAAATTAAGGGAAGAAAGCAAAATGGGAGGAGGGAGGAAGAGCGGAAGCTCTGTTCCCAGAAAATATGCAGACATATATTATGGAGGGGGTAGTATGGTAGTTGTGTGATTGCAGAAAGCAGTGAAGCCTACTATCTACTATGACAACTCCCCAAAGTGGATCTTCACAGCAACAACAATGTAATGAGCCACCTGAAAGATTTTGCCTTCAGTCAAGGCCATGGACCCAGGACAGCAATAGAAAAGGAATTCAGAGTGCATCACTTGCGCACTTGTCATTCTCATATCTCTGGCAGAGATGGTGCTGATGCCATGACAATGGCAGAGAGCTCTTTGGGGTCCTTCATCTGAGGCTGAAGGATTTTGAGACTCAGGAGGGACATAGGATAAGAAAAAAACAAAGTCAGGAATAATATTTGCAAAGAGCCATTCATTGTTGGCCTCTTATGTGCCAGTTACTCTTCTAGGGGTTGGATGTACAATGGTGTTGGCTGGTTAAGTTGAGGGTTATGTAATAAATTAAAATAATATGTATTTGTCTCTTCATTATGTATGCATGGTCTTAGGCTTTCCCTTAATAAAAGAAATGAAACTCATAGACTTTTCTATTATCTCATTTATCTTTAATATCTTATAAATATAAATGAATGATAAATTCATATCATTCATTATATGTCTCTTTTTTACTTCCAGAAACAGCTTAAAATATTTTTTTCATACAGTCAGTCACTTGGAAGCAGGTTGGGCAGTATCTTACAAAGCTAACTATATAGCCTTACCATACAGTCTAGCAATCATACTACTAATTCATTTACCCAAATGAATTAGGAACTTAGGGTTGTACAAATACTTTCACACAATTGCTTATATATTTATAATTGCTAAATTCATAATCCATAGTATTCAATTCATAACTGATAAAAATTGGAAGCAATCAAGATGTCCTTCTAAATGGATGAATGGATAAACAAACTCTGGTACATTCACACAATGGAATATTTTTCAGCAAGAAAAAGAAATGATCTATCAAGCCATGAAAAAGACATGTAGAAACCTTAAATGCCTATTGCTGCATGAAAAAAGCCAGTCAAACAGGCTACATATTGTATGATTACAACTATGTGACATTCTGGAAGAGGAAAAACTATGGGGACAGTAAAAAGATGAGTGGTTGTCAGGGTTTGAGGGTGAGGGAGGGATAAATAGGTGGAACACAGAGGATTTTTAGGGCAGGAAAACTATTCTGTAAAACAGTGGATACATGTCATAACATATGTCAAAACCCATAGAATGTGCAATACAAAGTGTAAACACTAATGTCAACTATGGACTTTAGTTAATAATAATGTATTGATATTGGCTCATCAATTATAATAAGTATACCATAATACTGCCAAATATTAATAATAGTGGGAAGTGAGTACAGTGAAAAGAGAGTAACTGGGAACTCTCTGTACTTCTGTTTAATTATTTTTTCTACCTATAACTATTCTAAAAATAAAATGTGACACAGGAAAAAAACATATTTCTCTCCATTATGTTCTGAAGACATCTAGAAATCCATTTTTCCCTAGTTCCCGATGCTTTGTTTTTGGAAAAGTTTAATTTTTATTGTGTGTCTTTGTTGGCAGAGTACAATACATTTCCTCTGTCCTAAGCAAAAGGAGATAATATTTAATGCTGATATGATGAAGACTGATGAGAAAGTAAACTCTATGAAATAAAAATATTTTGGAATAAATTATTACAAACTGAGAGGGGAATGAATATTATTAAGTGTAAGTTTATACTTAATACTATTAGTTTCAGAGAATTTGGTCTATACAAATTTAATCTTGGCAGAGATTAAATTTAGTCCTTAGCCATTAAGGACTCTAAGACTGGTACATCTTGAGAAATGTCCTAACTTTTTTGATGGGGTAAAGATGGGGCAAAAGAACTTAAGGGAAAGACTTACTTTTTCTTTCACAAACTTCCATTTGAAGAGATTTTCAAAATCTGTTCTCAAGATAATTCTGGCAGTGAACTTCAAAAACTGCTACTCAGATATCTGTTTTGCAGTAAACTAACGTTTCACCCAGTGTCAAATTGATAGCCAGATACAGGGAAACCTCTATTTACAATAGTACAGCATATTTTTATAGCATTTTTAATTTGTAAAGTCACTTTTCATATATTATCTAATTTGATATTCATAATGATTCTAGGAAAATTATAAAACAAATATTAGCTACTAAATAAATAACCACAATTTCTCAAAGTAAGAAACTTTCATAAATGTTCTTGTAGCTTCTCTTTCATAATCATGGTTTGGGCAACTGGGCCTGCAACTCTAAGAAACCAAGCTAAGATAGGTGGTTATACTTATTCTTAAAACTACAAAAAATATCTTCCTGCAACTCTCAGTTCAGAATCATTATGGCGATTTCTTAAAATAAATCTTTTCTATTTTTCTTATTTCCATCTTTGGTTAAAGCAAATCTGCATATCAAATGCTTGAATGAAAAAATACCTTCTCATAGATTATAATTGGAGATGAAATAATATTAAATATTATTTATATTTATTATATATTACATTTATATATTGCATTTATTATATAAATATTAAATAAGTAAAGATAAATATGTAATCAAAAATAGGTATCTTTGAAAACAAAATGTAGACTCTTGTAGCAGACACTGTTTGCCCTGCTTTCTGTTTTCTGTTTTGAACATGAACAGAAATGTGTGGCATTCTTGAGTATGTGCTCTACTGGGGGCCTCTCAGATCCAAATGTAACATTGGTTACACTTACCTATAGGATATTGAAGAACCTGCATATTAAAAGTTCATTTCTAGAAGCTTTATTAGACTATACACTTTCCATTTTGGCTACCATATGGACTTGTCATGAGAATGCCACAGACACATGGGTACCTAAAGAGGTGAGATGATCAAACCCATGAGATCCAGTCTTTAAGTGAATCCTCACATGCCTTTAGACATAGTAATTCTCCAGAGGGAAATTCAACCTGTGTTTCAGGGTGGAACTTGCTGAGGTTACAACTGTTTGGGTTTGGATTTAGGCCCAGACTGGACAGAAATGGAGTAGAATCATTCTCATTTCAATCTTGGCTATCTGTCTCAGGTTTTTGGTTTTGTGGTTTACTTTAGGGAGTGTGCTCATTGTTACACTTTTGGCTTTTTAGCTTATAAGTATACCTACACATCAAAAGTTCAGATATTTTTAATATAAAATATTATAGGTTTCATGTTTTTTAAATATCAATCTTTTTTTCTCCTGACTTATTTCAGATGGAAAAAGAATTAAAATGTTGGGCTAATTATGTCCTTTTTCTAGGCATGTTAAATTACACATAATCATTAGAAGGCAACTAACAACATAATACTTTAATTTTTTGGTAAAAAGCAAAATTCACCATGGTATATTAAAATTGTGAAAATATTTTCTCTTACCCTAATAGGTTGCCTGTTTATGGTGCATTTATTTAATCAAATACCTCTTTACATATTCAAGGACATTTTTAGAAAGGCTGAAGTCTCTAGGGCCATCTTGGGCCCTCAGTTCTGGGTAGGTGCATTTTCTCATTACCCTAGATTTGAATTCACTGCTGCTTTTCTAGAGAAAGTTGCTGGTCTTTGAAAGAAAAATATTCTAAGATTGTGATCACGCCTATATGTGAGGGAGTTTGGGAAATTCCTGGGAGATTCTTACCAAGATGTTAACACAGATACTACCAGTTCTATGGAGGAAAAGGAAACACTTCCACTAACTCCAGTACAAGAGGGATGGTCATAATCTCTTGCAAAAATGATATCAACATTCAGCACAGAGAAGGAAACCATTATTTTTTATCTGGGTGGGTTAAGGTGGAGGAGACATCTTTGTCTCAAAAGAGACAGATTTCCCTTTCTTTTTTTTTAAGATTTTATTTATTTATTTTTAGAGAGGGAAGGGAGGGAGAGAGAGAGAGAGAGAGAGAGAGAGAAACATCAATGTGCGGTTGCTGGGGGTTATAGCCTGCAACCCAGGCATGTACCCTGGCTGGGAATCGAACCTGTGACACTTTGGTTCGCAGCCCGCGGTCAATCCACTGAGCTACACCAGCCAGGGCCTAGGTTTCCCTTTCTTGACAGATGAAATAAGTGCTGGATTTATCAGTAAATCCCCACAGTCAAAAAGAAACAAGAACACAACACTTCACTTACACATTCCCTAATGAGTAATACTGAAAAAAACTCCTAAACAAAGAAAATACATCTTCAGCATAAATAAATAAAACATCATGCAACATAGTTTTATAGGTTTCCAATTCTTTCTCCTTTGACTTTTTCTCCACAGCAGAGTTTATGTCCAGCGGGAAACTCCTGTGTTGTCCTCCTGAGTGTAATGGGAATTTTGCAGCTCTGCCTGAGTTTCTCTCTGGAGTGTCCATATCTCCACAGGTCCTTCTGACAGCACTTCCTGGCTCCTCCTCACAGGGCTCACCTGGGATTAAATTCCCTCAGTGGGAAGTAGAAAGGGTAAGTTCATGTGGTGGTGATGTTACATTTAGTCTAAAATTGATGTCATTACTGATATTTGCTACCATCAGCTGGTATTGAACTGCAGTCTGGCAGTCTACAGGTAATTCAGCGCAATTCCTGAAAGGGACTGAGCTGACAAACCGCATCATATTACAGGCTGAGCTGACAAACTGCATTAATACTCATTACTATAACTATTATACTTAAACTGCAAGAAACAACATGTAGACCTTTAGCAGATGAGGTGGTGTTTATCTCTTTATAGTGGGAAAAGAAGAGTAATTTAATTTGTCCCCATTGTCCTAACCTGAGTGATGTAACACTCCAGTAACACTAGCTATCATTTATAAGAATGGAGGCATGTATATAATTATGTCAATTCCCTCTATAATTGGCCTTGTCTAGTCTTTATCAGAAACTTCTGTCAAGGGAACATATAATATAAAAGGAGGAGAGGGACTGCTGTCTGCAATATCTGTCTTTAAATTAAAAATCTGTTCTGAAATAAAGAACAGGCATTCTATTCCACACCAGAGGACCGAACTTAGTTGCCAGAAAGATCTCTCTTAAAATTAAAGTTGCTAAACAGAGATTCTCTGTAGTTTGTATGATTATGCTGCAATTTTATATCTACCCAGAATGATGATGGTAGAAAAAAGTCATACGTCAGATAGGCTAAAATATTGAAGTAGGTAGTGTCTAAAGTTACTTCCAGTTTTTATATCCTGTAGCTATAGAAAAGTAGCTATAGGCACATGAACTCTGCATAGAATAGAGGCAAATGATAGATTGCTCCAAAGTAGGGGTTAAAGAAGGCAAGCAAAGCACATAGAATGCATGTAATTTGAAGCAGTGTAAGAAGTGGGTTGAGTGGGAAACATTGAGAAGTTGTGCTTTATTGACATTTTTTTCCCCTTCTGTAAATTGCATTAAGTGCCTGAAAGGAAGTAAGGTATTGGACAGCTACAAAATCTTCTTTTCCCTAAATTTCTTCCAAAATATAATCTACCCACAAATGTATGTGTGTACCCTGATCAGTGGAGGGGTCACACTAATGAGTTGGCCCATTTAATGGTTATTTTGTTTTGGAATTCTCCATAAGAATCCTCTAAAGACACTCTAGAAATAATAGAACAGAAATACTTGGGATAAGCGCCTCTAAACTGCAATTATTTGTCCTATATCTGAAAAAAACATTATAAATTTCTTCTTTCTTCCCCAGTAAGAGGAGAACTATAGGAAGATTTTATAAACATACTCAGATAAAAGTCCCTCTGTGGTCACTTATATGCTCTGCCACATTAAAGGGAATTCAGGGTTTGTGTCCGCACAGCCGCTATTGCCATGGAAACAGAGGACCTCATCAGAATACAACTGCATGAAGAATCAAATGCCCCAGTTACTAGGTCTTTTGATTGGTCTGTAACACATATGAATCTTTTTATACCTAAAAAGTTATTTTCTTCATATGATCTATTATATAAACATGTTTGTGAGCTGGGTCCAGACAGAATACTGTATCTGGTTACTTGATTAAGCTTGTTGATGGAAGGATGGAAAGCAAAACTAGAAGATAGGCCATTCCCAGTTTGCACAAACAGTAGATGACACTAACAGGCCCTTTCTACTGAGGGTTTTCCTAGGAGGAGTTCTCCAGAGACCAAGAGAGCTTAACTATTTGTTTCTGGTAGTGTGCGTTTTACCTTCTAGGAAGCCATTATAATTCTCTATGACTCAGGTAAATTAGGCATGAGCTACTTTGCAACTAGAATTGACACTAAAACTACCTAAATCTTTAAAGCTGGGACTACTTGTCTGAATTTCATAGCCCTCAGGTATTATTGGAAGGTCTTTCAGAGGCAACTTAAATTCCTACTGTAATTTCAGGTTTGTTCCAACTCACCAGAGTGATTTCTAGAGAACAGGTGAGCTGATGCAGACTAAACTTAGGCTATTTTGGGTTTGATAAAAATTCCAATGAGATATTTACCCATTTATAAAATCATTAATTCATATACTTATCAATTCTAACCCAGATAGCTAATCTTTTTTCCTGTAAATAAGTACCCTTTAAGAAACCACCTTCACCTAATTTTTGTTTTATTCATGATAGATAATCTGACTTCTTATTTATGCTATAGAACACGATTTATGAACATGTGCTGTGCTCATCCAAGAAAAATCTGAAATGTGATCATTTCTAAAGCACCTTGTTCAGGAAGGCAAAGAAGGTGTGGTGGATGTCTAATTATGAATATTTGTTTCATATGCATGTAGTTATTTAGTAAAAGATCTTGGAATTTAAGCACCTGGAAACCTTTAAAGCCTTTTCTTGACTCTATTGTTGTGTCTCCCTATGTATGATATTAATATTTCCAGATTTTTTGCTCTCTACTTAGAATTTATCTAATCTATTCTTACATTTTACTTTTAAACTAGTGTCTCAAGTGTTCTTATTTTCATCAATTATTCATATTAACTTACCACTGCATTTTCAAAGCACATTCCATAACATTTTTAACCTATTTACTGATAATATCTTGCCTTACAATAGCATGATTTCAAATGAAATCCATTTTTCTTATTAGGTCTAGAAGGGCCATTTACCTATTCTTCCAATAGGCAAATTCAAGTTTAGTTGGGCTAAAGTGGCCCAACTAAATAATCAAGGACTTATAAATGTGATCTCCTCTGAAAGTTTATCATTTATTCCCTTTTTAATTTTTTACAGATTTGTAGTGTTTTTCCATTACTGTTTTGTCCCCTTATACTCCTTTCCCCTAGCAATCACCACACTGTTGTCCATGTCCATGAGTCCTTTCTCTTTTTTGCTCAATCCCACCATCTCCTCACCCCTTGGTTGTCATACTGCTCTCTATCTGAATTTGTTTCAATTTTTCTTATTCAGTTTGTTTGTTAGATTCCACATGAGTGAAATCATATGGTAGTTGTCCTTTTCTGATAGGCTTTGTTCAGTTAGCATAATGTTCTCCAGGTCCATCCATACTGTTGCAAAGGGTAAAATTTTCTTCTTTTTTACTGCTGAGTAGTATTCCATTGTGTAATTGTCCCATAGTTATTTTATCCACTCATCTACTGATGGACACTTGGGCTGCTTCTATATCTTGGCAATTATAAATAACCCTGTGGTAAACATAGGGGTGCTTATGTTCTTTTGAGTTAGTGTTTTGGGTTCCTTTGGATATATTCCCAGAAGTGGGATTGCTTGGTCAAAAGGCAAATCCATTTTTAATTTTTGAGGTATCTCCATACTGCTTTCCAGAATAGCTGCCCCAATCTGCATTCCCACCATCGATGCAAAAGGATTCCCCTTTCTCCACACCCTCGCCATCACTCATTTGTTGATTTATTGATGATAGCCATTCTGACAACTGTGAGATGGTATCTCATTGTGGTTTTAATTTGCATTCCTCTAGTGATTAATGATGTTGATCATCTTTTCATAGGTCTATTGGCCATCTGTATGTCCTCTTTGGAGAAATATCTATTCAGGTCCTTCTCCTACTTTTAATTGGGCTGTTTGGTTTTTTGGTGTTGAGTTTTGTAACTTTTTTGTACATTTTGGATATTAACCCCTTATCAAATCTATTGGAGAATATGTTCTCCTGTTCTGTGGGTTGCCTTTTTGTTTTGTTGATGTTTATCTTTGCTGTGCAAAAACTTTTTAGTTTGATGTAATCCCATTTTTTAATTTTTTAATTTTGTTCCTCTTGCTTGGGGAGGTATCTAAAGGTATTTATCTAGAGATATCTAAAGAGATATTTTTTCATATATATTTATGAGCAATGTCCAAGATTTTTCTACTTATGTTTTCTTCTACTATTTTTAAGGTTTTTGGTGTAATATTTAAGTCTTTAATTAATTTTGAATTTATTCTTGTGTGAGGTATAAGAAGGTGGTCTAGTTTCATTTTCTGCATGTATCTGTCCAATTTTCCCAAAACTATTTATTGAATAAACTATTTTTAGCCCATTGTGTGTTCTTGCTTCCTTAGTCAAATATTCATTGACTATAAAGGTGTGGGTTTATTTCTTAGCTTTCTATTCTGTTCCATTAATCTATGTGTCTGTTTTTATTGCCAGTACTATGCTGTTTTGACTACTATGGCCTTATAGTAGAGTTTCATATTAGGTAGCATGATTCCTCCAACTCCGTTGTTCTTTCTCAGAATCTCTATTGCTATGTAGGACCTTTTGTGTTTCCACATACATTTTTGAAATATTTGTTCTAGTTCCATGAAATAGGTCATTGGAATCTTGATAGAAATTGCATTGAATCTATAGATTGCTTTGGGTAGCATGAACATTTTAATGATGTTAATTATTCCTATCTGTGAACACAGTAGATGCTTTCACTTACTTGTATCTTCATCAAATTCTTTTTTCATTGTCATAAGTTTATGAATACAGGTCTTTTACATGTTTGGTTAGGTTTATTCCTAGGTATTTTATTCTTTATGAAGTAATTATTAATGAGATTTTTTTCCTAATCCCTTTCTCTTAGTTCATTATTGGTATATAAAAATGCAGCTGATTTCTGAATATCAATTTTGTATCTTGCTCCTTTGCTGAATTCATCTTTTAGTTCTGGTAGTTTCTTGGTGGAATCTTTGGGGTTCTCTATGTACAATATCATGTCATTTGCAAAATGACAGTTTTACTTCTTTCTTTCCAATTTGAATTCCTTTTACTTCTTCTTCTTATCTGATTGCCATGGGTAGAAATCCCAGTACTATGTTGAATAAGAGAGTTGAGAGTTTACATCCCTGTTTTGTTCCTGATCTTAAGGGGAATGCCTATAGTTTTTGCCTATTGAGTATGATGCTAGCAGTGGGCTTGTCATATATGGCCTTTATTATGTTTAGGTATGTTCCCTCTATTCCCTCTATTTGCTAAGAGTTTTTATCATAAATGGGTGCTAGATTTTATCAAATGCTTTTCTTGCATCTGTTGATACAATAGTGTGGTTTTTTATCCTTCATTTTGTTTCTGTGGTTAATCACATTTATTGATTTGTAATTGTTGCTCCAACATTGCACTCCCAGAATAAACCCCACTGAATCATGGTGTATGATCTTTTTGATGCATTGCTATTTTCAGTTTGCTAGTATTTTTTTTAGGATTTTAAGCATCTATGCTCATCAGGGATATTGATCTATAATTTTTTTCTAGTGTCTTTTTCTGGTTTTGGAATTAGGATAATGCTGGTCTCATAAAATAAGTTTGGGAGCTTTCTGTTCTCTTGAAAGTTTTGAAATAATTTGAGATGGAGAGGTATTAGTTCTCAGATTGTTTGGCAAAATTCACTTGTGAAGCCATCGGGTCCAGAGTTTTTGTTTGTTAGGAGGTTTTTTTTTATTATTACTGCTTCAGTTTCAATAAGTGTAATCTGTCTGCTGAGATTCTCTGATTTTCCTGATTTATTTTTGGAAGATTGTATGTTTCTAGGAATTTATCCATTTCATCCAGGTTGTCCAGTTTGTTGACATATTGTTGTTCATAATATTTTCTTACAATCCTTTGTATTTCTTTGGTGTCAGTTATTTGGTGTTATTTCTCTTCTTTCATTTCTGATGTTATTTATTTGGGTCTCTTTTTCTTGATGAATCTAGTTAAAGATGTGTTAATCTTGTTTATCTTTTCAAAGAACAAGCTCTTAGATTCATTGATCTTTTGTATCTTTTTTTAGATTGTCTTTCATCTATTTCTGCTCTGATCTATATTATTTCCTTCCTTCTACTCACTTTAGGCTTTGTTTGTTGTACTTTTTCAAGTACCTTTAAGTGTAAGGTTCAATTGTTAGAGTTTTGTCTTGGTTTTTTTCTTTTGTCTGAACTATTACTCTTTATTAGGCTAAGCTGCAATTAAAACAAATAAACAAAAAAAGGAGATGAGGGACATTGGCCAATTTATACACATAGTTACACACTAATAAGAGTACATTAAATAAAATGTATGCTGAACTGTAAAGAAAATTTGGATTTTTTGTTACAAGCCCAATTAATTTATAAGTCTAATTACAAATGGTCTTTTGCCCCAGCTTTTTTCTAAATATCTGTTTTATTTTATTTTTAAGTATATTTTATTGATTATGCTATTACAGTTTTCCCAGTTTTCCCCCTTTATCCCTCCTCTGCCCTGCCCAACCCTCCAGCATTCCCCCCTTCCTTAGTTCATGTCCATGGGTTGGTTGTACGCCTAAGTTCTTTGAGTTCTCTTTCCTATATCATTTTTATCTTTCCTCATCTATTTGATGCCTAATAATTATGTTTCTTCTTCCCTGTACCTTTCCCCCCTTCATTCCTCCCTTCCCCTTCCCCACTAAAATCCTTCCACATGATGTCCATTTCTCTGATCCTGTTCCTATTCTAGTTATTTGCTTGGTTTTTGTTTTTGTTGTTTTTCTTTTCTTTCTCTTTTTTTAGGTACATTTGTCGATAGTTGTGAGTTTGTTGTCATTTTACTGTTCATATTTTTATCTTCTTTTTCTCAGATAAGTCCCTTTAACACTTCATATGATAAGGGATTGGTGATGATGAACTCCTTTAACTTGACCTTATCTAGGAAGCACTTTATCTCCTCTTCCATTCTAAATGATAGCTCTGCTGGATAGAGTCATCTTGAATGGAGGTCCTTGCCTTTCATGACTTTGAATACTTCTTTCCAGTCCCTTCTTACCTGCAAGGTTTCTTTTGAGAAATCAGCTAATAGCCTTATGGAAACTCCTTTTAGGTAACTCTCTCTTTTCCTCTTGCTTCTTTTAAGATTCTCTCTTTATCTCTAATCTTGGATAACTTTATGATAATGTGTTCCTCTTTGGGCCCAACTTCTTTGGCATTCTCTGGGTTTCCTGGACTTCCTGGAAGTCTATTCCCTTTGCCATACTGGGAGACTTTTCCTTCATTATTTTTTCAAATAAGTTTTCAATTTCTTGCTGTTGTTCTTCTCCTTCTGGCACCTCTGTGACTCGGATATTGGAACATTCAGGTTGTCCCAGAGGTTTCTAAGCCTCTTTTCATATTTTTGAATTCTTGTTTCTTCACTCTGTTCCAGATGGATGTTTATTTCTTCCTTTTGTTTCAAATCGTTGATTTGAGTCCTGGTTTCCTTCCTGCCACTATTGGTTCCCTGAATATTTTGCTTTATTTCATTTTGGGCACTCTTGATTTGTTCTTTCATTTTTCAACCAAGCTCAATCAGTTCTGTGAGCATTTTGATTACCAGGGCTTTAAAGTCTCCATCAGATAGGTTGGCTAGCTTCTCATTGCTTAGCTCTCTTTCTGAAGTTTTGCTCCCTTCTTTCATTTGAACCCTATTTCTTTGTCTTGGGGCACCTGTTAAGTTGTAATGGGGCAGGGTCTTAGGTATTTACCAAGGCAGGGCACTCCTCCTTGCTGCACTGTGGGGGAGGGGCTAGAGATGGAACAATGCTGCTTGTCTGCTTGGCTTTAGCCCACTTTCCAACGAACTCTCTTGTATGAGACTGGGAGGTTTCTCCTACCGCAGCAACTGCCATGGCCCACAGTCAGCTCTGAGTCTCAATTTTCTGTTCAGTCAGTCCTGCTTACATGGTCTGCCACCTCGCAGCAGCCAGCCTCACCCTCATGGTCAGTAGCCTCTCAGCAAGTCCCTTCTGCACAGTCTACCTCCTTGCCATGGGTTCTCTCTGTCCACCATCTTACCAGTCTTGTTGTTTTGGTTGACTGTTTCTTTAATTCCTTGGTTGTTGGAGTTCTATGCAGTTTGATTTTCTGGCACTTCTGGTTGTTTATTGATTTTAGATTGGTTGTTATCTTCCTTTTGGTTGTGTGAGGAAGCGAAGGGTTTCTACCTATGCTTCCATCTTGGTTGAAGCTCCTTTGTCTTTTTTTTTTTTTTTTTTGAGATAGGCCTAGAATTCTATCAATTTTCCTCTTCGGGTTGTTTTCCCTGTGTCCCACACATTTTGGATTGCTGTGTTCTCATTTTCATTTGTTTCAAGGTATCTTTTGATTTCTTTCTTAATCTCCTTCTTGACCTATTCATTGTTTAATAACATGTTATTTTGTTTTCATGCCTTTGTGTGTTTGTTCTTGTAATTGGTTTCTAGTTTCATAGCATTGTGGTCAGAGAAGATGCTTGATATGATTTCAATCTCCCTAAATTTATTGAGATTTGTCTTGTGTCCTAACGTGTTCTGTACTAGAAAATGTTCCACGTGCACTTGAAAAGTGTGTACATTCTGCTGTTTTGTAGTGAAATGATCTAAATATATCAATTAAATCCATTTGATCTGGTGTGTCATTTAGGGTTGCTGTCTCCTTGTTGATTTTCTGTCTGGAAGATCTATGCATTGAAGTCAACGGGGTGTTAAAATCCCTGACTATGACTGTATTTCTGTCAGTCTCTCCCTTTATGTCCATCAAGATTTGCTTTACCTATTTAGGTGCTCCTATGTTGTGTCCCTTATTCTTATAGCTGGGTCTGCTTATCAAGTAATTTAGCAAATCCAAAATGATTGTTTAAAGCAAGACAGTATGATTACATGGAGTATATAACTTAAAGCCCCAAACTAGAAGACTGACATTTAAAATTTGACAGAAGCATTCCTTTTGCAGTAAAATAAACAGCTTTCTCTTCTCCTAGATAAAGTGGAGCATCTTTTTAATTAATCCATATGGTTTGTCCTCTTGCCTAGGAAACCAGTAAAGACAACAATTTTCATTTAGTTCCCTTCTTCCAAGTTTTCAGTGTCAATAAATGCCTGTGATACCAGCTATGATTGTTTAGCCCACACATCTGGCTTGTATCTCAATTGCAATAATAATCTTGTTGCAAACAGCCAACACAGTGATATGTGGAAATACTTGATTTTTTTCTTCTTCCCCTGCTCCCCGCATACCTCCAGCTCCCTTCTTGCCTTTCCCCATTCCCAACCTCACGGAGTCCGGAAACTCTCGCAGCATTCCTGAAAAGTTACATAAGACACCAGAAGTAGATAACATTGTATGTTTCAAGTTTAAAATGAAGAATGTTTATGCCTGTAGGAAAGAACGATCGAAAGAATGTCCCTTTCAGGAACCATATCTGAAATGACTGGGAAGCTGACAAGTGTTTCCCTTATAGTAAAAATGATATTTAAGAATTTTGGGTGTTTTTACTGTCTAGTAAATGGAAATTTCTTTATTCCTTAAGAATAAATAATATAGATCTAAGAATCCACATTACAGCCAACTAGGCTGAGATTTCCAAGGTTTCATATGAAGCAGGAGCAAGGGAAGAAGAATTTTAGATCCAAGAGCCATATCTTTGTGCCAAGAATGGAAGGAAAGTGGTGGAGGTCACAACTCTTGGCTTGGCATAAAAAGAAAGCAAGCCAGGTTCTCCTGTTCACATTTGATCAACTCTCTAATGCCTAACTTCCATGTATGGAGAATTAGGTCTGTCCAACACCCAGAATTTTTAAATCATAGAAGCCCTTCCTTTGCTTCTGGCATAATACAAGCCTTCTCTGAAAACAGTAGTGACTGTGCTATAATTTAGAAGAGGAAGTGATTTATTTGGAAAATGGAATTACTGAAAAAAAAAAAGGTTTAATGTGTAAACATTTTTGCCTAAATCAGTATGCCACGTCACACAAAATTGGTTCTTCCGAAGCCTCCTGACCTTGTCCTTCCCTTCAGTGAGGTCAGCAGCAGGAGACACGCAGCTCCAAGACTGATTGCAACACATTACAACAATCTCCAAGGCAACATGGCCTCAAGGTCGTCGCAGAGCTGCCCAATATCCCAGAAACTCCTGAGGCGCTCTGTTCTTTGTGGTCCGGTATCTGGGTGGGAAGTTTAACCTGAGCATAAGTGGAGGCTGGTCAGTTCCTCCAGGCTTTTTGCTCTTCTCTTGGGTGAGTCATGTTTGTGAACAAGGTGGCCCCCACCTGTAATGTAAATATTTTGAAATGTTTGTAGAGTGTAGACACAACCTTCACCCAGTAGATTTACAACCCATTTAGGTAAGGAAAAACAGAAGGGGGGTGTGATAAGTATCTTTGCTCATATCCTAGGTAGAGGAGATAACTTCAAAAAAGGAATGAATAAAGGAGAAATGAACAAGGCAAAAACATCCAGGGTAGAGTATTCCCTTTTGACTCCTTTATTGTTCTTTGACATCTTGCTGAGTTTATTTTTCTTTTTGTAACAGAGTTATGCTATAAGTGGGATTGCAGAGTGCTGGATACAACTGAAATAAAATGCAATGTTTACCAGTGGCTCCTCACAGCAATGACTACACTTTATTTTATTATTTTAATTGATGTATGATTGACATACATAAAAGCTGTACACACTTAATGTATACATCTTGATGACTTTGGATAAGTATTCCCCAGTATTTTCTTTTTTTTTTAACTATCTTAACCATTTTTCAATTATATTTTATTGATTATGCTATTACAGTTGTCTCAATTTTTCCCTCTTTGCCCCCTTCCACCACACATCCTCCACTCCCTCAGGGAATCCCTCCAACAATTGTTCACATCCATGGGTCATGCATATAAGTTCTTTGGCTACTCCATTTCCTATATTGTACTATACATCCCCCTGGCTGTTCTGTAACTACCTATTTGTACTTCTTAATCGTCGCACCTCTTCACTCATCCCCCCACACCCTCCTCCCATCTGGCAACCATCAAAATGCTCTCTGTATCCATGATTCTGTCTCTGTTCTTCTTGTTTGCTTAGTTTGTTTCTTAGATTCAATTGTTGATAGACATGTGTTTATTGCCATTTTATTTTTCATAATTTTGATTTTTTCTTATATGGTTCCCTTTAACATTTCATATAATAATGGTTTGGTGATGATGAACTCCTTTTGTTTTTTCTTGTCTGAGAAGTTCTTTATAGCCCTCTGGTTCTAAATGATATCTTTGCCACATAGAGCATTCTTGGCTATAGAGCCCTGCTTTTCATGACTTTGAATATTTCTTGACAGTCCCTTCTAGCCTGCAAAGTTTCTTTTGAGAAATCAGCTGATAGTCTCATGGGAACTCCCTTGTAGCTAACTAACTGCTTTTCTCTTGATGCTTTTAAGATTCTTTCTTTATCTTTAACTTTTGGCATTTTAATTATGATGTGTCTTGGAGTGGGCCTCTTTGAATCCATTTTGTTTGGGACTCTCTGTGCTTCCTGGACTTGTATGTCTGTTACTTTCACAAAATTAGGGACGTTTTCATTCATTATTTCTTCAAACAGGTTTCCAATTTCTTGCTTGTTCTCTTCTCCTTCTGGCACCCCCTGATGCAAATATTGGAATGCTTGAAGTTGTTTTATAAGCTCCTTACACTGTCCTTGTTTTTTAGGATTCTTTTTCCTTCTTGTTGTTCTGATTGCTTGTTTTATTTTCCTGATGTTCCAAATCACTGATTTCATTCTTGGCTTTATCCACTCTACTGTTACTTCTTTGTAGATTGGTCTTTATTTCAATTAGTGTATCCTTTATTTCTGACTGGATCTTTATGCTGTTGTCCTCACTAATCTTCTTGAGCATCCTTATAACCAGGGTTATGAACTCTGCATCTGATAGATTCCTTATCTTTGTTTTTTTTATTTCTTTTTCTGAAGTTCTGATGTGTTTTTTTTTTTGTTCATTTGACCCATGTTTCTCTGACCCCTCATTTCATTGACCTCCTTGTGCTTGTTTCTATGTGTTTAAGGTGGAGTTTCTATGACTCTCCTTCTTTTGGTAGCATGGCCTAATGTAGTAGGTGTCCTGTAGGGTCCAGCAACACAGCCTACCCTATCACCCAAGCTGAGTACTGGAGGCATGCCCTTCATGTGGGCTGAGAATACCCTTCTCTGTAGTTGAGTCTTGATTGCTGTTGGAAGGTCAATGGGAGGGATTTACCCAGGCCAGGCAGCTGCAAGGACTGGCTATGACCATTGACCACAAACCTCTGCCCTCCATGGCAGATCAGGTGTGCAGGGATAGGGTGGTGGTACTCTGACATGGTCTGTAACTGTCCACTGGGTGCAAGGGCTCTGAATTTTCCTGGTGGTGCAGGCCAAAGTCAACCCCCACCTGTGTTTTGTTTGGGGCCATCAAGCCTGAGCCATAAAGCAAACTGAAATGGTTGCTACTTGTTCTGGGCTTGGAGGTTCCAGGTGAAATCAAGCTGTGATTCTAGGCTGGCTGCTGCTAGTGCAGTGCCTAGGGCCACCAAGCAAGAGGGGGGCTGGGGGTAGCTATTGCTTGTTTGAGATGATTTAGGAAGTTGTGTAGCATGAGCCAAGACCAGCCATTCATGTGGAAAAATCTCTGTTAACAGCTTCGGTGGGCCCATAAAATGGGTGGGATTGAGGGTCAGAAGATTTCTAGGGCCAGGCAAACAGTGTAAGCCAGATTGATGGAGTCTCAACTATGGCACCAGCCAGCTGGCTCTGTGGCTCTGCAGAGTGAGGGTTCAGAAAATGGACAATGGCCTTTCCATCTGGGAGAAAGTTGTTCCCTAGCTCTTGCCTTGATGTCAGAACCTGCACTCCCTCCCCATATGCCACTGGTGCCTCTCAAGCTGCTTCCTCAGTGTTGGAGCTCAGAGGGAGTGAGTCTGCATAATTCCATGTGTGAGATCTTTAAGAGGAACTGCTTGGGACCCCAGAAGTTTCTTCCATTGACTGAGTCCCTGCTGGGTTTTGCAGCCAGAATTGTTAGGGACTTATCTTCCTGGCACTGAAACCCTAGGCTGGAGAGGGGTCTGGTATGGAGCTGGGACTCTTCTCCTGAGATATACCTCCTGAATTTTTATCTACCACACATGGATATGGTAACTTCTGCATCTCCTCCCCTCCTACCAGTCTGGATAGATGTGGTTTCTTTAATTCCATAGTTGTCAGACTTCTTTTCAACTGAAATTCTGATGATTCCAACAGGTGATTGTTCTATAATTTAGTTGTAATTTTGATGTGGTTGTGCAAGGAGGTGAGCTGTGTTTACCTATTCTACCATCTTGACCTCTCCATTATTTTAGATATCATTTCAGCCAGAATTTTCTTGCAATAAATACTTTTACTTAATAACATTGAGAATATTTTTGTGTGTCAATAGGAACATAAGAGACATTTAAAAATATAGAGAATTTTTATGAGTTTATTTGAGCCAAGCTGGTAATTGCCAGGAAGCAAAAATCTCAATCAATTAAGAAAATACTCCAGAGAATAGCTGTTTTTCACTTTATTTTATATTACAATCAAAAGTGGAGGTGAGTGGGCTTACATGAAATCCACTGGTGATAGATTAGTGAGGCAGAGAAAACAAAACAGGGAAATCTATGGAACTGGGTAAAAAGTAAAATGAGTAGACACATACTTCTTTTACATTTGTGGGTGTAGGATAGTTAGCAGTTAATAATTAACACAATAACAATAACAATGAGGGGTTTTGTGGTCTCTGCTCATGTGCAGTGAAGGACCCAGAAAAAAGAAAATTACCCTGACATTCCAAAGATATGTTATCATAAGTGCAGAAAGACAATAGACAAACTCAGATAAGGTAAAGAATGACCTTTTAAAAAAATTGATTTGAAAGATAGAGAAAGTCACATCAATTTGTTGTTCCACCTATTTGTGCAGTCATTGGTTCATTCTTGCATGTGTCCTGACCTGGGACGAACCTGCAAACTTGGTGCATAAGGACAACATTCTAGCCAACTGAGCTACCCAGCCAGGCAAGATTGATCTTTTTCAGGAAAGATACTGTCCTAGGACATGACTATCTGCCATAACTCATGACTCACTTTTAGTTAGAAAGTTTTAATTTCAGACCATCCTATGTGGTTACTTTAGGTGTCGGAGTTTTTAAGGCCCACCATGCAGGCCTCCCCTGAGCTTTCCAGGTTTACTATGTGGCCTCTTTTTCTGTCACATTTGCATATATTCAGCAAAAATTTCTGGAACTTCTCTCTATATTAAGCACAAGACACTATGCAAGGCCCTGGGACAAGGGAAAAGGCATTTGCAATGCAATCTGTCAGTGCTATGGGAGTCAAGAGGAAGAAATGACCTTAAGGGGATGCTGTTGAGCACAAAGCAAGCTAAGTATCCTTAACTTATGAATTTTCATAACCTCTCCATACTTCAGTTGCCTCGTCTATAACATCAGAGCAAAAATAGCGTTTCCTGCAAAGGCATCTTATGGATTGTATCCTAGCTTAAGATGACTGTGCCTTCCACTTGTAACTCATTATTGATCCAGTAACTTCAGGGATATTACCCATTTGCTCTCTTAGTTGCAGTAACTCCCAATGCTGAAGGGGGTAGGTATTCTTAGTAAGAATGAAAATGGAGTTGTTTTTTCTTCAGTTTGTTAGGACTGTCTTCATGCAGCTTCCATCACTTTGGAGGATTAAGTTAGACACAGCTGTGGCAAGTTCTGTACAGCTGAATGGAAACCAACTTCAATTAGTCAGGCACTGGGCAGAGTGTGGCTCATCAAAATCTCCAGCCATTCTAGAGGCATGAGAACGTTCATTTGTCTAGTGTTTTAATCCAGACAGACCTAAAGGCAAAGAAGACAGTTGTAATTCACACAGCAGCAAAAGCCAGTATTGCTTTTACAAAAGTGATCCCATGTTCCATGGTTTCATAACAAGTTGCCACATCTCAAAATAGTAATTCTCACAAGGGAAGATCCTGGATGAGGATTTTAATTGTTTGTCATATTAATGAACCAAAGAAGTGAAGCTGATTAAACTTTTAGAAAGATATTAACCCTAGCTGTGAGAAACTTTTGCATTAAAACAAAAAAAATTTTATTTAACCTCTATTTTTAAAGTAGAATGAGGAGGTTTTGGAAGGTGGAAATTAGTAGTGATGTCTCTTCTCTAAAAGATGTACAACAAATTTCCACATGTAAGGCAGCCAAATAAAACACACTACAAAAACTTTTAGTAAAATTTTTTTTTGTTTCCAATATTTATTTATTTATTTTTTTATTAATTGTTGTTCTGCCTTTCCCCCTACCCCAGCCCAACACCCCAGCCCTCCCCACATCCCTCCCATTTCCATCCCCCCTGTTGTTGTCCGTGTGTCCTTTATAACTGTTCCTGCATACAGTGAACAGATGGGAAAGAGGAGGGAATTTCAGAAGAAAAGGGTGAAGGGTTTGCAGTAAAAAATCTTATACTCACCATTTATAACAAAAAGCCAGAATCCAGAAAAACAAAGTGATATAAGTAAAATAAGCAGTCAGCAATAAAAATGCATAACTCTTACAACCATCTTATGAAATAGATGTTATCCTTATTTCACAGACAACAAAACTAATATTTAAAGAGATTAAGTGACTTACAGAAGGCCATCCTAGATCACTTTTCACTGGCCCCAAAACCTGAGAACTTAACATTGCAAAACTTTTTCCCTATCAGGGATTTACTTAGGTCAGGTGTGCAACTTTCAAAAAGGGGTTGACACCGAAGGTTGCCTAAGGCAATAAAGCCTTGACCATGATATAAAATTATCTAATATTAAGTGGGTTCTTTTTTTCAGCAAACCTTCTAGGACAGGGATTGGAAAACTATAGTGCATGGTCCAAATTCAGTCCTCACTCTGTGTTTAAAAATAAAATTATATTGGAATATGCTCATTCCTTTATGCATTGCCTGTGATTATGTTTAAGCTACAATGGCAGAATAGCTTTAACAGAGACCATATGTCCCCCAATGCTGAAATTATCTGTTTACTATTACTCTCACTCAATATTTTACAGTGTTCTTATGAGCCCTGAGATCCCTTGCAACTTTGTAAGGTATCACCTAAATCATAAAAGAGTATATAGTCTACTTGATGCAGCTTTAATGTTAAGTATATTCTACACCATCCAAATCTACTTTAAGTGAACTTAGTTTAGGTAAACTTCACTTAGCTAAAACATCCTATTTCCCAAACTTCCTAGATCAATAAAATCCTAATATAAAAATGCTCCGCAATCTCTAGTATAAAGACCAAACTGTTACAGTTAAAAGCTACATACTTATTGTGGACCCAACAAATTTATTCATGTTAAAACATGGTTTAGGTTTAATTTTGTTTTACAATCCCCCACTTGTACACTTTTATTTCTGTTGCTTTCAGTGGTTTTGTGGTTAGCAATGTATCTCTCCTTCTTAGCTTGTGAGCTAGTTCTTGCATTCTTCTACCTCTGAATCTTCAAATAGCTATAAAGTGAAAGACAATTGTTACTCTCTTTTCTGTACCATCTATTATTCTTTCTCTACTGATTTATTTACATTAGCTTAAAAACATGCTTTTATTTTCTCTCATCTTAGTTAAAAAAAAGAAAGAAATTAGCTTTCTCTTAATCAATATTTCTTTCTATGGCCCTGTTTATTAACATCTCCTTGAAGTAAAACTTCCTTAGAACTTTCTTCAAGTTCTTTTCTGTCTTCTCTTTTAAATAATTTCCAGTCAGGCCTCCCACTTCCATACCCACTCCAACTACTCTACTGAAATTGTTCTCAACTGGGTCAGCAATGACCTTGTTACTTAATCCGTAGTTAACTTTCAATCCTTATGCTACATGACCTACAACTGCTTGCTCTATTCTCCTTGGTACGCCTTCTCCCCATGGCTTCAGAATGCCACACCCTCTTGGGATCTTAAGTTTTGTCAGAGTTCATATATAGAACTGCACTTGGCACTGAGTAGGTGCTCAGTAGAAACCTGTTTAAATAAAGAAAATTGGGACATCTAACCTTGTCTGAGCTACAAAATAAATTTGCAGCACTGCCAACAGGATACTATTAAACATTGTTTGAAAGTTTGTTAGGAAAATGTTTACACTAAAACCAAATGATCACATTCCAATGTAATAGAATCAAGTACTTTTAATAAAATAGCCATCCCTCTTCAATAGGCTATCTATTTACAGACCTCCTTTAAGGTGTTTATGGAAATCATAAAATTTTTATTGATAAACTGATGACAGTATTTCATTCTACCAAGAATAGCACCCATTTTCAAGAAAGAGTTACAAATTTGGGTAAGTCGCTGATTGAAAAGCACAACCTGACATCCTTTTTTTTACTTAACACTGTATTTTACAGAAGTTGTAAGGCCCTTGGGATTATACCAGTGGTAGATAGCTATATTAGTAAAGCCATTTCAGAAGAAAGTCATCAGGAATAGAATGACACATTAACCAGGATGTCTGCTCTGGTCAGGTAATAATGTGGCATATGTCTTAGGGAAAAGACATTCTTTCCTGCCTTCCCACTCCCAGAAGGGACAGAAGGTAATTTTATTGTGAGTGTTCAATTATACTTTGGAATGGAGTTAAATTGGGGGAAGGGGGGAAAGTGTCCTGGTAAATTTTAACTGACTTGCATTTGGTTTAAGAAGCATTTTTATTCAGTATGTCTTTCCTAGATCAAAATGTTCTACATGGTATATACAAATTAAGAATCCAGACTCTCAAGGTTATTCAAAAGAGCCTTTGAGAACACTAAGTGATTGTCCTGAGCATCTGCAGATCCTATGAGAAGAAAAGCACGTATCATGAGCGTGCTGTAAACATTGTGTGAGAATGAAGCTGGAATTGTGATGTACAAGGCTTCCTCTGGGTGGGTGACATGCCACCAAGACAAATGACATTCCAGCCACTCAGTTGGCCAAAGTCTGAGATTATTAACCAATTTCCGTCCTGTTCTTTTTTTTATGGGTTTTAATGACCAGGCGAGATTTCACTGTTTAATATTTAAACAAATGTTTTTATGCTGAGACAATAAGCCACTATTGAGACTGGCTAGAACTGTTTAATATTCTCCAGTATGGCTGACTGCCATCACACTGGAGTAAATGGCTTAAGTTGATTTCTAGAAATGTTCAAAAATTAAAGCTCCTTTTTTGTGACACACATGATGAGAGTCTCCTTAAATTGCACATTTTGAATACCATGTGTGTGTGGCCTGCCCCACAGGGTGACTTTCTCTATTGTTCCCTCTCTCCTAGCAGAACAAGGTTAAGTCAGGATAGCTTGTGTTGGCTAAACAAACCGGCTTGCTGCTTCTCTGCATTGACCCTTACCAATTTACTGACAATGGCCTTTGAAAGCCCCTTTTAGTCATCCATCACCAAAAGTAGCTGGGTAGTGAACTTCATTATGAGGTTTGATATTCCTCACTGGCACGAGGGGCTTTAATGAACTGTTGAGGTAAACTTAGTGTGAGAGCATTTTTTCACCCAAGGCAAGATATCTCTCAAAATCCACTTTGACCTATTTAAAGATTGGTTAATTTTTTTCCCTTAAAGTTGAGCGTTATAATGTTTGGCTGTGACATAAATCAAGAAGTCTAACTTTACAAAATGTTCAGGATCTTTATGTGCCTGAAAAATAATGTGATGGGCAACTTTGCAAGAGATATTTGAACACACTCCTAACTGGGTTTTATTTCATAAGGATTGGGTGTAGGTAGAACAGGCTGAAAATCATCATCATCACCCTGGTAGATTTTTAGACACAAAACTCTACAAAACATTGAAGTTGTAAATTTTACTTATACCCACTACATTTTAACTAGCTTCTTTCCATAGAAGAGATGGGGCCCAGCAATTGGAAAGAATGATACAAATCATCTTAAGTTGAACAACCTCAGCGAAACAAAAACAGACTTATTAGAATTTTTAGAAAAGTACTTTGTTGATTTTTATTGTTTAAGCTAGTTTGCTTTAATAATATAATTACATCTCAAATGTAAAAAAAATAAAATCATTTGACTATTATTGTATATAAATTCTAAAGTTTCCACAACATACTGTTTGATAAATAAAAAGATTCTTCCAACCCAAGCCCCATAGGGTGTGAATTAGAGAACACACTTTCTTAGAAAGGGCATGAGTGGGCGTAGATTCATACACATTCTCTCACCCAGGTGTCTCACTCACTATTGTAATAATGGCTATCTGAGGCCAGGAGACTATGTAAAGCTACCTGGCCACAGGGAGAAGTGTTTCTCAAATTTGTCACATCAGAAGGATTAATTGGAGCATTTGCTAAAAGTATAAATTCCCAGCACCCTCACCCACCCACCTTTCACTTCAGATTGACTCATTAGACATAGGTTGGAGCCCAAGAATACAGATTATTAATAGATAATTCTTTATAGCAGGAAATTGTGTGAAACACTTCTCTAGAATACATAATTCCCAAATAATGACTTTATCTATTAAATATATACCAGTTTTATGGCTTGATATATTTATAGGAAGTGAACAAGAGAAATTGGAAAAGACATAAGATAGGAAAAGCATATATAAAATATATGATAGGAGGAAATTTAAGTATGACAATATAATATAAGCAATGAGTAGTGACTGGAAACTTGGTATATAAAAAGATGGAAAAACAGAGAGAAAGATCCAGAAGTTTGTCTTCTGTTGTCTAGAACTTGTGTCCAGGGCCAAGTCCCCTGTTCAAATTACAGTGCCCTGCTCAATAGCCCCTATCTCTTTAGTGCATGTCGTATGAGACACCTGGAAGCTTTTGGCAATGCTTGGGGTTTCTTTAGTTATGTATTTATTTTGAAATGGGAATCATTAAGGAAAATAAGTAGAAGTAGTAAATGTGTTTACAAAGTAGCTACTGTTTATTGAATACCCAGCTATGTTCCACTTTCTGTCTTAATGTTATACCATTTCTTCAGTGATCTTTACTAAAACACCCTGAAAGGCTTTATTACATTTTTATTGATAAGGAAACAGAAGCTCAGAGAAATGATTTATGTAAGGTCACATTATCTACAAGTGAACCCAGACGTATTTCTTTCTAATACACTATATGTTAGTGAGATGGTAAGGGGTGGATTATGATGTAAGAAACTTGAATTCATTTCCTAGGAACTCATTGTATGTAATTAGATTCCTTTGTGCCTTGACTTTAATGTCTTCCAGTCTGCAAGTCACTTTTCTGTTAACAGGTTTGAACAACACCTAATTTTGCATCAGTTGAAGTACATATAAGACTTCTGTTTGGGTTCTAAACCTGATGTGAAATGAAAGGAACATTTCAGAAATCTTTCAGTTGCTATCAAAATGGCAACAGTCTGCACAGGTTCAGGAGCCCATTAAAGTACCATCTACCTAACTGGGAGCCACTTGATGGGTTACTGTTATCTTTGACCTTGTCTCACACTTGTCAGCCTGCGAAGATCTGACAAAAGGGAGCTACTATCTAAAACAAAGCATTCTGTTCCATTTGGCAAAAGTCAAAATGATCTCCCAGACACTCTTGCCTAGAAGTAACTGCCTTCTAATGAATTGTTGTTGTTTTTATTAAGGATTATATAAAGTTGATTCATCCTCTTGGATTATAATAGACACAAACATAACACAATGTGCTTTTCCTATGCAGAAGCTGTTTGCAAGCTATGTAACAAGTCCCAGGTGAACCTCTGCAAATCAATGATATTTGTACAAATTTAAAGAGGTTTGCGCAAAGCTCTGAAAGGATTGAAAATAAGCATTTTCAAACAATCACTTTCATCCAAAGGACTGTACTCCCTGGTGTCAAGGCGTATCCTTTGTGAGAAAGAGCTGGGGATATGAAAAAGAATATGAAATTAATGTTAAAAAAACAGATGTCCAGCGCCTTAGGGACTAGCAATGTAATGCCTGAGCAAGAGAGCTCTAAAGTGCAAATGAGTCCAGGAAGGAAATGTGATAATGTGGGGAGTGATATCTGTTGGGGAGGTCTTAGGTCTGTAGGGGTTTCATATTTTCAGCAATGACTCAGTGATGGCACCAAGAATATATTTGTATTTATTATGTCAGTAGATGACCCCAGACTGACCCAGAGAAAATTAAAATTCCAAGTGACTTTATTCGATGTGGGGGAGGAACTTAGTGAAGATTTTAAGGATGTATTCCAGGCCATGCACACATAGAGAATATAATAAGGGAGATGAAAATCATTTGGGGTTTACAGTGAATTCCACAGTTTCTAGGTTACAAATGTATACTTGTAGCACTGTTTCCAAAGAAGCATGTAACATGTACAATGGTTAACTGGAAAGAAAGTATATGGTGGGCTCCCTTTTCTTTAGTCAGTAAAACAAAGGGCAGAAAAGAGAAAGTAAGAGGGAATTGTAAAATGGGACATTCAGGTCAACATAGAGGATGAGATTTGCAATATGGAGAAGTATTTAATATTACAATATGTGGATAATGATGTTATTATTATCCTTCTCATCACTTTCCTGAGATTTTTAAAAGCCAGAGAAGTTCTCTTTTAACTAGAGTAATTTGCATGCCATTATGACTACTGACACAAATAGCATCTAGGTTTAGACGATTCCTTAAGGTCCCCTTAACCTGTTGTTTCTGTGGACAGCAATAGAGGAAAATGCAGGCCCTATTTGAAATTTCCCTGGGTGCTCTGCTCTTATCCTGGACCCAGAGAGTTCTCAGGATAACACAAATTTAGGCTGTGTTGGTTTTTCATCTCTCTATGCTAACTGACTCTGAAATTGGAGCACACCCCTGTTTTATTCCCACTCAATTCCCCAAAATAAAAGTAGATGAGTTCATTTCCTCTTGCCCTGCACTAACTCTGACTTTGCTAGTTCATCTTCTTCAATTTTATTGTCACACATACAAGACTGAAATGAAGAGGCAAAGAAAAGGAGAGGGATAGAAAGAAGCAGGCATGCAATAAATATTTATTAAATGAACGAAGGACCTATGATTCCTGATGCTCCTTCTTATGCTTTTTTCCACTTAAGAACACATTTTATCCCTAAAAAAAATAAACAACCAACAATCTGAGGACCAATTTAGCTTACTTTACCCCACCTCAAGCCCTGAAATGACCTAATATTTTATCTTGGAATGTTCCACTGAGTTTTCAAAAATTCCTAGTATGTAGTGGTGTGGTTTGGCTTAATTCTATTTTCACAAAAATATTGACTAAATGAGCCTTTCAAAAAAACTCCTTTGTTATCACCAGACTCAACCTTTCACCAATGTAAAAGCATTACCTCATTAAATTTTTGCTATTTTCATTCTTACTTTTCCTTTACTCTTTATAAGAAATTTTCCCATTTTCAAAATTGAAGTCATTCTTCTATCTTAATGTATAATTTAGAGTATCATAAACTATATGCATGTAAATCTCACTACATGTAAATTCTGGTACCAGAAAATCTGATTTCAAAACAGACACATTGCAGCTAAGGCTAATTCTTTTTAGTTCTGAAGGAGTCACCATAAGATTCTTTAAATAAGATCTATGGTGTAAATATGGTTCAAATTATATGTAACTTTTTAGGAACACATCTATTGTGTATGAGGGGTAATGTTTCTGAAATGATCATGGGGTAGGCAAAGCAGCCAACTGGTAGTGACCTTTTAGGAGTGATTCAGGGTGTTAGGAACTAGAGTTCCCAAAGACCTTTAAAGCATGTGAACTCTTTTAAATTCTGGAGGTCAGAGGAAGCCTAAGAACTACCCAACTTAAAATTACTTCACAGACAGTTAAATCCAGATGAGGAGTGAATTAGAATAGGGAAAGAATTTTTTACAGCTCCTATAATATCAGATGCCCTAGTCCTAGCTAGCCTTAAATGATACATAACAACCACTAACACTTTGACACTAAAATACTTATACTCTACATTTTTAAAAAAATTGAATAATTTAGGGAGCTACAAAATGTAATTAGACAAATCAAATATACACAAGAAAAAGATAATGAATATAAAAACAAAGAGAGAAGCCAATTAAACTACATATGGCATAACGTGCTCTCTTATGGAAGACATTGATGTGACTCCTCACTTTTCAGCAGTTCATGAGAAAAAGGAAACTAAATAGTTACATAATTTGTTGCCTTTCTAAGATTTTTTAAATGCTTGTGAATGCATATCAGGAAGAAATTTTTCACCTAAGTCCTCATAAAAGTGGCACCAGGTAGGTACAAAAATAACATCCCTAATGATATACTTACTACACACCAGTGGTTCTCAAATTTTAGCATGTATCAGAATCAACTGGAAGACTTCTTCAAACACATGACACGCCCAAATATTTGTATTTTAACATGGTCCCAAGTGATAGGATGCTGCTGGTTCAGGGGCCACATGCAGACAACCACTGAGGTAGGCACCAGGCCAAATTTCCCAAGTCCTCTCCTTAAAGCATCCTTCCATATAGAAAGCATCCTGTCATATAGATTGATGACAAGCAATAACTGCAGCTGATCAGTTCCACAGGATTAGTGCAAGAGCCCAGGCACTTTTCCTCTGTGGATCCACTACAGAGTGGGAGGTACCAATGTGGAGAGGTAACAGCCACATAGTTTTCATTCAGTAAATTTATCATATCCTTCCTTAATGCAGTTCAACCCTGTTGGTTTATTCGTCATATTCCCCAACAAACTTATAGATTTCTTTCTCACTCATCAAATACTTTTTGCCACCCAGAGCAGAACTAACTACTGTAACCCAGCCATCCTTCAACAGCAACTACAAGAACAAGCCTTTTGTTATTGAAAACTTCTTTTTTAAATTTTTATTGTTGTTCAAGTACACTTGTTTAAATGTCAACAGATTTTGCATTTATAATCCTTGTTTGTTATTTATGTGTTCTTTTTTATTACTTATTTATTATGTATCAAGTTTTTAAGATGGAAATTCCTCATATTTCCAAGAACAGTTAAAATTCTACAAACTATGTATGATGCTTCCTAGTATCTCTAAAGCATGTGATATAGTGATTTTTATAAAAAGGATATTCAAGGACTTCCGGTGAAGATGGAGGCATAGGTAGATACACTGTGCCTCCTCACACAGCCAAAGGAAGGACAATAACAAATTTAAAAACAAAAAACAACCAGAATTGACAGAAAATTGAACTGTATCAAAGTCCAACCACCAAGGAGTTAAAGAAGAAACATTCATCCAGACCAGTAGGAGGGGCGGAGACAGGTAGCCAGGCAGAGAGGACGTGGCAAGGCAGTGGCTGGAGGAGCTTGTGGTCCCATATTTGAATGCAGATAAACTGGGGAAATAACTGGGGAGCAAGACAGATCACAGAACCCAGGGTTCTAGTACATTGAAATAGTCTCTAAACCTCTGACTGGAGAAAACAATGGGGATTACAGCAGTGGGAGAAACCCCCAGCCTCACAGGAGAGTTCACTGGAGAGACCAACAAGGGCCTACAATGTACACAAACCCACCCACCTGGGAATCAGCACTAGAAGGGCCCAGTTTATTTGTGGGTAGGAGGGGAAGTGACTGAAAGCCAGCAGAGAGCTGAATAAGTGTCACTCATCCCTCTCAGACAGCACCACAACGCATTGATGTGCACTGCCTGGCCCTGGCAAATACCTAAGGCTCCACCCCTTACTACCTGACAGGTACGATGAGAAAAAAAATAGTCCAAATGAAAGAACAGATCAAAGCTCCAGAAAAAATACAACTAGGAGACAAAGAGATAGACAATCTATTAGATGCAGAGTTCAAAACACTATCAGGATGCTCACAGAATTGGTTATGTATGGTCGAAAAATAGAGGAAAAAGTGAAGGCTATAAAAAGTGAAATAAATAAAAATGTACAGGGAACCAACAGTGACTCAAGTCAACAGTTTGGAGCAGAAGGAAGAAATAAACATTCAATCAAAACAGATGAAGGGACAAGAATTCCAAAACATGAGGAGAGGCTTGGGAACCTCTGGGACAACTTTAAATGTCCAAACATCCAAATCATAGGGGTGTCAGAAGGAGAAGAGAAAGAGCAACAAATTGAAAGCTTATCTGAAAAAAATGAAGGAGAACTTCCTCAATCTGGCAAAGGAAATAGACTTCCAGGAAGTTCAAGAAGTCCAGAGAGTCCCAAAGAAGTTGGACCCAAGAAGGCCACACCAAGGAACATCATAATTACATTACCCAAGATGAAAGATAAGGAGAGAATCTTAAAAGCAGCAAGAGAAAAGGAGTTTCTCCTACAAAGGAGCTCCCATAAGACTATCAGCTGATTTCTCAAAAGAAACCTTTCAAGCAAGAAGGGGCTGGAAGAAGTATTCCAAGTCATGAAAGGCAAGGACCTACATCCAAGATTACTCTATCCAGCAAAGCTATCATTTAGAATAGAAGGGCAGATAAAGTGCTTCTGGGATAAGATGAAGTTAAAGGAGTTCATCATCACCAAGCCCTTATTATATAAAATGTTAAAGGGTCTTATCTAAGAAAAAGAAGATCAAAACTATGAACAGTAAAATGATAACAAACTCACAACTACCAACAAATGAACCTAAAACAAAAACAAAAATAAACTAAGCAAATAACTAGAAGAGGAACAGAATCACAGAAATGGAGATCCCATGGTGGATTATCGGCAGGGAAGTGGGGTATGGAATGGAGGAAAAGGTAAAAGAAATAAGTAGCATAAATGACAGGTACAAAATAGGCAGGGGTAGGTTAAGAATCGTATAGGAAATGTAAAAGCCAAAAAACTTATATGTATGACCCATGGACATGAACTAAAGGGTGGGGGTGGGTGGGTTGCAGAAGTGCAGGGTGGAGAGGAATAAAGGGGAGAAGATGGAACAACTGTAATAGCATAATCTATAAAATATATTTTTAAAATGGCATTCAATTATGCTCAGTGCTAAACAAAAATTCTAATGAAAAAAAAACTTGAAAAACTCGCCAGGCCAATAACTAATGTCAACAGAGATTTCCCTTAGAAATAGAAAAGCAACTTAGCATAGCTTCTTTCTCACAGTGTTGGACTCTTTAGATTGACTATGTTCAATTGACAAAAAATGTGTACATATACAAAATGTGTACAAAAGTGGTTTTATTAACAATGCAATCAATGTATAGTATGGGTATACTTTTTGAAATAGGATTTTTCTGTATTTTAAAGCTGAGATCATTCATTGCTTCAACAAATATTTGATGAGCATTTACTGGTAAAGTGATAGGAAAACGGGGTACCTACTTAAGGACCTCACACCACAACAGAGAGGAAAGACACATCACCCATAAACAGGAACCCTGCTGGGGAAACAAAGAAGAGAGTGGTCAGGCAGGGGGAGGGTCTAGAAGGTTACCATATTCAAGGCCGCAGAACACATATTGAGGGTGGCAGAACGTTTTAGGCAAACAGGACCCATACTTTTAGGAATTTGCATGCCTTGTATCATAACAGGTGAAACAAAAAATTAATCCTTTAATCAACATTTTCCTGTGAACAAGGGACACATCAAGAATAGGAGGTTTATACTGACACACACAATAATATGGATCTCTGGCCAGAAATATTCTTCTACTAATTGCCATGGTTCTGACATTTCACTGTGAAGAAGCCATACTTACACATCTTAAAGGCTTTCTGGTTTTTAAAAGTCCTCAAATAAAATGCCATTTTTTCCTAAGATGGGGTTGCTCAAACTCAGTGACATTATTGACATTTGGGGACAGGTAAGTTTTTTGCTCTGAGTGGTTATCTGGTACACTGTAGGATGTTTAGCAGAGTTTCTGATATCTGACCCAAAGTACCAGTAGAGCCTACCCCATAGACATAACAATCAAAAATATCTCCACACATTGTCAAATGTCCCCTTAGGGGGCAAAATTTCCTCCCACTCCCATTGCCTAGAACCACTGTCCTAGAAGGTATTATACCTTAAGCTGAGGTTAGCTATGAGTCTGATCAAAGAACAGTAATCCTCTCTCTGAGGCACTCACTCCCCCCACTTGCCCACTATGCTGCTAGGGGAGGAATGACAGACCAGTGAGGAAGCAGGAGACAATTGCCTGCCAACTTCATTCGCTATACCAGCTCTGGCTGGCAATGGGGTGATGGGTGTCCCCTTCAACTGAAATTTAGGAATCAAACTATTTGAGTATGAGTGATCTTGGGGGAAAGAAGAAAGGTGAATCAGAATATGCCAACTCAAAGTCGCCCAACTTTATATGAGCTTGGGAAAGAGTGACTAAATTAAATCTTTTCTTTTTAGGTATAACTTACCTAAAGAAAGGGGATTCAAAAGATGATATATTGCTTGACCAAATGTCTGTAAAATACAAAATTATTATTGATATCAATAACCAAAAATAACAATGTCCTTTACACACATAATGCTTTACAGCTTTTAAAAGTTTTTTCACACACTATCTTATCCAATAATCATCAATACATTCTGATGTTTGAAAAATCAAAATAATCTAAAAAGGAAAATGATGAAAAGTCTCACTGCCACCCTTGCCCCATCCACTACATTTCCTCCTCACTAAACATAAATAACTATTTTATGAGTTTCCTTGGAATTTTTCTAGAATTTCTTTATTAAAATAAGAATATACAAATATATGTTCATATTTTCCTGTATCTTACACTAAAAGATATCATGCTGTACATGATACCTTTGCAGTTTGCTTGATTCTTTCTAACATCCTAGGAACTGTTGCATATAGTGAACTCCCTCATCATGTTTTCATAGTTACATTGTCTTCCACTACATGGATATGCCACCATTTGTGTAAATCATCCTCCATTGATGAAACTTAGATGGTTTTCAGTATTGGCTATTGCATGTAATGCTGCAGTAATTATCCTTGGCCATGCATTGTCTTATATGTGTATTTGCCACCTTTATCTGATCCTCACATCAATCTCATGAGACAGGCAGGAAGGGGATCTTTCTGTCATTTAGCAAGTATATTTCTTTTTCTGTGCATGGTAAAAACACATAAAAATATATGCTATCGATTATATTTAAGTATGCAGTTTGGTAATGTTAAGTATATTTACATTGCTGTGAAACTGATCACCAGAACTTTTTATCTTGCAGAACCGAAACTGTACTCATTAAACAATAAACCCCCTTTGTGTGTGTGTATGGGTGTGTTTTAAATTTTATTTTATTTTATTTTAATTGTTGTTCAAGTACAGTTTTCTGTTTTTTATTCCCATCCTAGCCCACCTCCCCCAGCCCTCCCCACCTCCCTCCCATTTCCACCTCTATGAACATTAGGGTGAGTAGGTTGTTTTGGATTGGTGTTTCAGGGTTCTTAGGATATAATCCTAGCAGTGGAATTGCTAGGTGAAAAGGCTGATCCATTTTTTCCATTTTCTTAGAAAATTCCATACTGTTTTCCATAGTTGTTGTACGAGTCTGCAGTCTCACCAACAGTGCACTAGGGTTCCCTTTTCTCCACAACCTCTCCAACACTTGTTGTTTGTTGCTTTGTTTATGATGGCCATCCTGACTGGTGTGAAGTGGTATCTCATTGTGGTTTTAATTTGCATCTCTCTGATAGTTAGTGATAATCTTTTCAAATGTCTTTGAATTCTCTGTATGTCCTTCTTGGAGAAGTGTCTGTTCAAGTCCTTTGCCCATTTTTTTTAAATGGGTTGCTTGTCTTCTTAGAGAGGAGTCGTGTAAGTTCTTTCTATATTTTGGAGATTAAACCCTTGTCTGAGGTATCATTGGCAAATATGTTTTCCCATACAGTTGGTTCTCTTTTTGTTTTAATACTGTTTTTTTTAGCCATGCAGAAGCTTTTTATTTTGATGAGATCCCATTAATTTATTCTTTCCTTTATGTCTCTTGCGCTAGAGGGCATATCAGTAAAAATGTTGCTGCACAAAATATCTGAGATTTTCCTGCCTATGTTCTCTTCTAGGACTTTAATGGTGTCATGGCTTATATTTAAGTCTTTTATCCACCTTGAATTTATTTTTGTGTATGGTGTAAGTTAGTGCTCGAGTTTCATTTTTTTTCACATAGCTGTCCAGTTCTCCCAACACCATTTGTTGAAACTCAACAGGCTATTTTTGCTCCATTATTAATTGACTTGAATATTAATTGACCATACAGACTTGGGTTTATTTCTGGGATCTCTGTTCTGTTCCACTGGTCCATGTGTCTGTTTTTATGCCAATACCAGGCTGTTCTGATTAGAGTGGACTTGTAATATAGTTTAGTATCAGGTATTGTGATCCCTCCTACTTTACTCTTCCTTCTCAAAATTGCAGCAGCTATTCGGGGTCGTTTATGATTCCATATAAATTTTTGAAGTATTTGTTCCATGTCTGTGAAATATGTCATTGGTACTTTAATAGGTATTGCATTGAATCTGTAAATTGCTATGGGTAGCATGGACATTTTGATGATGTTAATTCTTCCAATCCATGAACATGGTATATGTTTCCATTTGTTTGTGTCTTCTTTGATTTCTTTCTTCAGTGTTCTGTAGTTTTCTGAATACAGGTCTTTTACCTCCCTGGTTAGGTTTATTCCTAGGTATTTTATTTTTCTTGTTGCTATATCAAATGGGATTTTTTTCTTGATTTCTGATTCTGCTGTTTCATTGTTGGTGTACAAAAATGCCTTTGATTTCTGGATTTGAATTTATATCCTGCTGTTTTGCCAAATTCATTTATTAAGTTGAGCAGTTTTTTGGTGGAATCCCTAGGATTTTCTATGTACACTATCACATCATCTGCAAACAGTGACGGCTTTGTTTCCTCCTTTCCGATTTGTATGCCTTTTATTTCCTTATCTGGTCTGATCACTGTGGCTAAAACTTCTAATACTATATTGAATAGAAGTGGTGAAAGTGGACAACCTTGTCTTGTTCCTGATCTTAGTGGAAAAGATTTCAATTTTTGCCCATTGATTGTGATGTTGGCTGTAGGTCTCTCATATATGGCCTTTTTTATGTTGAGGAATGCTCCCTCTATTCCCACTTTGCTGAGTGTTTTTATCATAAATGGGTACTGTACCTTATCAAATGCTTTTTCTGCATCTATTGATACGATCATATGATTTTTGTCTTTGCTTTTGTTTATGTGATGTATTACATTTACTGACTTGTGAATATTGAACCATCCTTGCATCCCTGGGATGAATCCCACTTGGTCATCGTGTATGATCATTTTAATGTATTGTTGGATGTGGTTTGCCAGTATTTCATTGAGGATTTTAGCATTTATGTTCATCAGCAATATTGGCCTGAACTTTTCTTTCTTTGTTATGTCTTTATCTAGTTTGGGGATTAGGATGATGCTGGCATCATAAAAGGACTGTGGGAGTCTTCCATCTTTTGGGATTTTTTGGAATAGTCTATGAAGGATAGGGGTTAGCTCTTCCTTAAATGCTTTGTAGAATTCTCCTGTGAAACCATCTGGTCCAGGGCTTTTGTGTGTTGGGAGTTTTTTGATTACTGCTTCAATTTCATCTGCTGTTATTGGTCTGTTCAGGCTTTATACTTCTTCTTCACTGAGTTTTGGAAGATTATATTTTTCTAGAAATTTGTCCATTTTGCCTAGGTTTTCAAATTTCTTGACATACAGGTCTTCATAGCAATTTCTTACAATCCTTTGTATTTCTGTGGTGTCAGTTGTAATCTATTCTCTTTCATTTCTGATTGTGTTTATTTGGGTCTTCTCTCTTTTTTTTCTTGATGAATCTGGTTAAAGGCTTGTACATTTTGTTTATCTTTTCAAAGAACCAGTTCCTAAATTCATTGATCCTTACAATTGTGCTTTTAGTCTCTATGTCATTTAATTCTGCTCTAATCGTTGTTATTTCCTTTCTTCTACTTGCTCTGGGCTTTGTTTGTTGTTTTTCCTCAAGTTCTTGTAGGTGTAGGGTTAGGTTATTTGTTTGAACTGTTTCTATCTTCTTTAGGCAAGCCTGTATCACTGTGAACTTCCCTCTCAGGACTGCCTTTGCTGTGTCCCATAAGTTTTGAGTTGTCAGTTCATTTTCGTTTGTTTCCAGAAACTTTTTGATTTCTTTCCTAACTTCATTCTTGATCCATTCATTGTTTAATAGCATGCTATTCAATCTCCATGATTTTGAGTGTTTTGGTTTTTTCCCTTGGGGTTGGTTTCTAGTTTCAGTCCCTTGTGGTCGGAGAAAATGCTTGGTATGATTTCAATTTTCTTGAATATGTGGAGGGGCTTGTTTTGTGTCCTATCATGTGGTCTATCTTTGGAAATGTTCCATGTGCATTTGAAAAGAATGTGTATTTAGCTTCTTTGGGATGAAGGGCTCCCTATATGTGTAGGGCTCCCTACACACATCCATTTCATCTAGAGCATTGTTCAATGCCACAATGTCTATGTTGATATTTGTTTGGAAGATCTGTCCATTTTTGACAGTGGGGAGTTAAAATCTCCCACTATAGTTTTGTTGCTGCCAATATCTTTCTTGAAGTCCTGTGAGATTTTCTTTATGTATTTGGGTGCTCCTATGTTGGATGCATATGTTTACAATGTTTATGTCTTCTCGGTGGATTCTTCCCTTGAGTATTATGAAGTGACCTTCTTTATGGCCCTTTTTTTCAAGTCTGTTTTGTCTTGATATGAGTATTGCTACCCCAGCTTTTTTTCCTGTCTGTTTGCTTGGAAAATTTGTCTCCAGTCCTTCACTTTCAGTCTGTGTACGTCTTTTATTCTGAGGTGGGTCTCTTGTAGGCAGCTTATTTGTGCTTTCTTATCCATTCAGCTATTCTATGTCTTTTGATTGGAGCATTTAATCCATTTACATTTAAGGTTATTATTGATAGGCACTTACTTATTGCCATTTTTATACCTGTGTTCCTCTCTGTCTTTCTCTTTTCCTTCCTTCCTTAAAGTAGCCCCTTTAGCATCTCTTACAGAGCTGGTTTGGTGGAGGTGTATTCTTTTAGACTTCTTTGTTGGGGAAACGCCTTATTTGGCTTTCTATCTTGATTGAGAGCCTTCCTGGGTAAAGTAGCCTTGGTTTCAGGCCTCTGGTTCTCTGCTTGCAATATTTCTTGCTATTTTCTTCTGGCTTGAAACATTTCCCTTGATAAGTCAGCTGAGAACCTTATTAGGGCTCCCTTGTATGTTACTTCCTCTTTCTCCCTTGCTGCCTTTAAGATTCTCTCTTTGTCTTCGAATTTTGCCATTTTAATTATGATGTGTCTTGAAGTGGGCCTCTTTGGGTTCCTCTTGATTGGGACTCTCTGTGTTTCCTGGATTTGTGTGACTTTTTCTCTCCTCAAATTAGGGAAGTTTTCCATCATTACTTTTTCAAATAGGTTTCCTATCCCTTGCTCTTCCTCTTCTCCTTCTGGTATCCCTAGTATATGGATATTATGATGTTTCATATTGTCTTGCATTTCTCTTAATCCCCCTTCATTCTTTCTGAGCCTCTTTTCCTTTTCTTGCTTTTTCTGAGTGTTTTTTATACTTTGTCCTCCAACTCACTGATCTGATATTCTGCTTCATCAATATTGCTTTTGATTCCTTCTACTGTGTTCTTCAGTTCAGAAATTATATTTTTCATTTCCTCTTGGCCCTTGTTGATAGTTTCTATTTCCTTTTAGATGTTGATATAGTTTGCAGTGAGCTCATTGTAGCTTCCGTGTAGTTTCTGGTAATTCACTGTGAGCTCATTGAGCTTCATGATAACCATTGCTTTGAGCTCTGTATCTGATAATTGAGTTGCCTTTATTTTATTTAGCATTCTTTCTGAGGCTCACTCCTTTCCTTTATTTGGGTATTATTTCTTTGTCTTCCCATTGTTTGTGGGACTCTTCTTATTAGTCTCAGCTTCTTAAATTGACCTGTTCTGGCTCCCTGGATTTATGGTGTGAAGTTCTGTGGTAGAATACCTGTGAGATTCAGTGGTTCAGTCTCCTTGATCTCCCGAGATCTCTAGTCTTAGGCTGTTGTTTAAGTTGGCTTCGTGTTTGTCTTTGGGTTTTGATTGTTGTTGGGTCTTTCTTTGGTGAGTCCTTCCCACCAGCTGATTAACTGGGGGTCACTCTGTCCACCACCTTTTGTATTTTGTTGCACTGGTGAGGGGAGGTTGTATTGAAGCTGGTTCTTCCATGTGTACAAGGTTTTGAGGATTCCATCTTGCTCTTGTTCAGTTGTTTATTCTGGGTAATTTCTCTACTATTTAGTTGTATTTCCAGATAGGTCCTAGATTGAGGTTAATGTGGCTTCCACTCCTTCCTTCACCTTCTTCTGTTGTTATCTGTTGGTAGTTCCTTTGTTGTTGGGTTTCCTGTTCCAGTGGGTATCCTGGTGTTCACAGCTTCTACCTACTTTTTTTGTGATCAGTTGGAGGGGGAAGGCAAAATGATTTAAGACAGCAAGAGAGTATTCTATGATATTTACATTAGCAGCCAGTAGAGAAAAGACAAGAGATCCTCTGGCTATGTATAATGTTAACCATGATATTCCACCCAACTATCCACTTTTTAGAAAGGATGGTTAAGACTCTTGTTGGGGAGAGAAGGTTTGTGAGTTGGATCTAGAAGGCAGTGAGGTTGTGGGAGGTCAGATTCTGAGGTAAGGTGAGAGTAAAGGGTAGTAAATACGTGTAGCATGTGAGAGAATAGAGTTAACCACTGCAGTAATAAAGTTCAGGAAACCATGAAGTGGGCTGAGATCTGGGAGGGCTGTTATGTAGTATTTACAATTATATTAAACAGCCATTACTTACAATAATATTATAGCAATAATCTTATGAATCTATGTGATCTGGATAACAAGAATAGCGAGTATAAGACCTTGAGTAGTGTGCTAAAGGAACACAAGTGACATGAAGAACAATAAATTAGCAATACACTATGAAAGAGAGGACAGGAGGAACCTGTCAAATGATACAATTTAAGCAGCTAAGCAAAGAAGACTAAACAGAAAGAAGAGGAATACCAAAATACTATTAAAATAAAAGATGTAAGAATAATGAAAAAAATTATACATATATGCAATACCTTGCAGGTTCTCTGTAATAGCAAAGTGAGATTTGTCTCACTGTCAGCTGTTGGGATGCCCTCTCTTTGGGTCCATCTCTGGTCTTTTCATAGTTCCAGGGTTTTTTTGTCTCACTTGTGGGTGTTAAAAAAAAGGAGGAGGAGGAGGAAAGAAGAGGTACAATTGGAAAGAAAGGAAGAAGGAATAAAACAAGAAAGGAGAGAGAGGAAAAAGGAATTGAGAGATAAAAAAACAATAAAAAGTACAAAATAAAAAATTACTTTAAAAAAGCCTCTTGCTTTTTCAAACTGGCTACACTGGGTTTTTTTGTTTGTTTTTGTTTTTGTTTTTGTCTTCCTGGCTACAGCAGTCTGGGGGAGCTTTTTTTGATCAGCACTCAGGAAGCCTCGAGAGCACTCTCCCCAGAGCTAGCCCAGTGCCTCTTAGCAGGGCTTTGGATGTGGAATCCAGGCCTTCTGCAGAGTGCACTCTCCCCAGGTTGCAGGCGTGCTTGCTGAGCCAGGCTGCCTCTTGCTCCACTTGGTTCCGCATGTATCCTTTCCAGTGCTATGGGGGCCCACAAGGTTTCCTACGCTTCTTCAGGTTCACTGCCCAGCTGGGTGGGGAGGAGGCTGGAGTGATTGTTGCAGGAGAATTCCCCAAACAGTGTCTCTTTTCACTTTTTCTTTTTGAGAAATTCCTCCTACTCAAGCCTGTTACTCTGTACAGCAGCCTGGCCTCTAGCACAGCCCAATTCTCCAGCCAGAGCAGGGACTATCCAAGTCAGGGCTCACCACATCAGGACTCTCAACTCTACCTAGACAAATCCACAGACTCCATGGGTGCTCACAGCCCCTGTGTTTTTGCTACTTAGTCCTTATTCCCCTCTCTGTGACTTCAAGAGACCAGGTCTCTCCCTGTGCTGCTCAAACCTTGTTTGGCTGGAGAGGGAGCAATTGATCCAGCTCTCTCCCAAGAACCCTGTAGCAGACCCACTGGGCACCAAGCCTGGGGCTACAGCCATCCTGGTCCTCATGCTGGTCCCTGGGACCTTATTGTCCTGATGCACTCTCCTTACCATCTCCTGATGCATTCTCCTTACCATCTCCTGATGCATTTTCCTTACTCTCTGGTTTTTCAATGTCTGCCACAATTTTTGGTCTCCTATTTTCATATATGCTGGGGTACTGTTGGCTGTTTGCTCTGTTCCTCCATAGATAGGCTAGGTTTTTCTCCTGTGTATAGGAGGAAGTGGAATCTGCTCCCTCCTACCTCACTGCCACATCTTCCTCTCTCCCTTAAATCCCCCTATTTTTGCCTTTATCCCCAATCACTGGTAACCACTATTCTATTTCTAAGAATTTGACTACTTCAGATACTTCCTGTAAGGGGAATAATACAGTACTTTTTTGGTGACTGTTTTATTTCAATTAGCATAGTGTCTTCCTAGTTCATCTATGTTGTACTATGTATCAGAATTTTATTCCTTTTTAAGGCTGAGTAATATTTTATTGCTTGTATATACCACATTTTGTTTACCCATTCATCTGTTGATGGACACTTGGGTTGCTTCTACATTTTAGCTAGTGTGAATAATGCTGTTGTGAACACAGGTGTGCAAGTATCTCTGTAAGATTCTGTTTTCAATTATTTTGAATATATACCCATAAGTGGGATGGCTAGATTATATAGTAATTCTATTTTTAATTTTTGAAAAACCACCATACTGTTTTCCATATCAGCCACACCCTTTTATGTTCCCAATAGCTCCCAGTGCTTGAGCTTAATTTTTTAATTTTCTTAAATACTTGGTAGTATTATACATGCAGAAACCAAGGCATATGCTGCAATCTCACAGATAATGCAAGGCAGAATAGAACATACCCACAGATTTTCACAACATAATTGTTCTATTTACTGAATCAAAGTCCCAAGCAGAGCAAACAATGCAAATGTTATCTTCTGTCATCACTAAGTTTGATTATCTATGTTAGAGTCTCAGTAATAATTTTAGCCAATGAATTTTTTTACCCTCTGAAAGAATATATCTCCCTCTTGTTCCTCAATTCTGTGACTGCTCTCCCCAGCACCATCATCATGCCTTATACTCCCCAAACATAAAAGATTGGTATGCTAGCTTACTGGTTGTTATTCATGCAGGTTGCATTCATTCTCTACTATTCATAAATTAACTGAAATCTTGACCTTGGAAATCGAATGATGTCCCATTAGCCAAACACTGGAAAAAGAGTTCTGAATGACTAACACAGTAGCCCAGCTAGATGTGTTTGCTAACCAGAAAATCTATGATCTCTGTGCCAGGCACGTGGGACCAGAGGAAGAACTAATTCTTGGCTGTATTACTGGATTTTTCCACCAAAGGATTATTGCAGGAAGACAGGTCACAAAGTCAAAGCATATATTACTGAGCAGGGAATACCATCAGAGGCAAAAACAAACACCAGCAGGAAAAAAGGAAGGCCTGGCCCACTCTTGCTCACATGTCTCACCTCAAAGATGTTGGTAGTTGAAAGCTGTTTCAATAATGATAGCTCAAACTGATGACAATACTCTCTAGAACTATCCTTGTGATTCAGTTGCCTTAGCTTTCATAAAACATCCTGAAGAAAAGGAAGGTGATCACCGTGGGGAAGGATGCGCCCAAATATTATCCAGCTGAGCTAATATAATAGTTTTCTGATCTACACTTGCTTCAGATCAATTTTCAAAGAATTTGTACTATAGCTGTCAAGGAAATTGCCATCAACAATAAAATTATAATCTCTGACACTGGAGTGCACTATCAATTTTGAAGAAAAAGATGGTTTCTGTACATTAGTGGAAATGAATTGTTCATAATCAGCTAACAAGTACTAGATCATGACATATCAAGATGATACTAGGAATGACATGTCAAGATGATAGTAGAAAGAGAACCACATATAGAAAGAGACATGGAGGCAATTATCATGAGCATGTACCTCTCTTGAACTTGGCATTGGACAAAGGGAAAAAGGGGGAAAATCTCTCTGAATAATTCATAATCAGACTCTGATATATGTATAGGTTTGCAATGTAATTTTGTATTTATAGTTTGGTCCAAAGAAACCTGAATTCAATCCAAGACCTTGGAAAATAAGCTTTGTCCTCCAAATTCTTTCTATTTCCCAGTGATCAAAGGCTGAATCTTATCAGAAATTATCTAACCCTTTATTTTAACACTTCAATTCATTGTGTAATATAAACATGCCACAAAAGCAGTAACACATGAAGATACTGTTATCCAGGTATCTATCATAACTATTATTAACTATCCACATAGTAAAATCAATTAATTCTTTTGAATCTCAGAATCCATAAACTCTAGTAGATTAAAGCATTTCAAAGAATGAAAGCTAAAGAGAACTAGCATGATTAATCTAATATCTATTCTATTAAAATAATTTCTTATTTCTCATCAAATTCTAATATGTAAACTATTATTATTAACATTATTTCTAAGCTACTGGTGAGAAAACTGAAGCATAGTAATTAACATGCCCAAAATAAAGGTTGGTTTATTCAAGCTCCAGTATGGGGTGGTAACTTGAGAAGTAAGATTCATTCCATGATAGGCCCCAAATGCTTTACGTCTATGCTATATGTACTGGTGCACTAAACTTCTTTCCAGTACTCACATTCTATTGTTATAACAGAATTTAAAAATCAGAACTATTTTCAGTCTATAGTTAATAAAAAGCTCTTTGTATATATTATTTATTAATCCTTCTTCAATAAAATAAAGTTTGTACAATTATTTATTAACACTTAAAGATTAGTGTATCAATGTGAATCAAGCATGTGAAAATGAGTGTGACACTCTCTTGAGGAAAAGGAAAGAAATTGTTCATTTATTTCTGAATATTTTAAAGGGCCTAATATATGAGGTCTGTACAGAAAAATCCAGCCATTGTTAATATAACTAGAATGGTTTGCTTGACATTCATGTAGCCTGGCAGCCAAGGAGAGTGGACTGGAATGTGCATGCATGAACAATGACGACTTCACTGTACTAGTCAGCAGGGATGGTAGATGCCATTGAGTGAGCATGTGCACTGTGTGGCCACTGATGGCCACTCCCACTGGCCACTGATGACCACTGGGAGGACTGTGTGAGGTCCCAAGGTGCCTACTTTGAAGGTGACTGAGGCATCATTGTACTATGTACAATGTTTCTTGTATCTTGTATCTCCTTCAATAAATGTCTCCATTTTTCATATTATATGGCTGGATACCTTGTGGACAGACCTCATATTATGGGCCCTATATATCTATATCTATATCTATATCTATCTATATATCTATATCATCTATATCTATATTTATATATATCTATATCTATCTATATATCTGAATAAGTTAGACAAGAAAATTGCTCTTATGAAGCTTACATTCTAATAGGGAAATACATAAAATAAACAAGTAGAAAAATAATGGCATTTAAGAAAATGTTAGTTACTATAAAGAAGAGAAAAATAGAATAGAGAGTGACTGACAGTCAGGATGGGGCTGCTGCTTTAGCAGGGAGGTTAGTAATTGCCAATCTGGGATGGTGACTGATACTTGAGAAAAGTCCTGAATGATGAATTTAAAAGCCAGTCGTCTGTGGGGTCTCAGAGAGAACTTTCCAGCCCAAAGGAAGGTAAGCATAAAGACCATAAGGTAAGGAGGTGTAAAAGACAGAGTAGTTGGACATGATTTCACACAGATAGATGGGTCTAGATCACATATGACCTTGTCATTAGTTGGAAACTCCTAGAGGGTTTACCATATCCCTCTACTGTTTGAAGAATGGAGTTGCCAAATATCCTTCACCTAGCTTCCTCCGTGTTAACATCTTACATAACCATATAACAGTAATAAAACTAAGTAAGATTTTACCAGCTTTTCCACTAATGTTCTTTTTTCTTTCTGGATCCCATGTTGCATTGAGTTGTCATGTCTCCTTCATTTCCCTCAGCCTGTGGTAGTTCCTTAGTCTTTCCTTGTCTTTCATGACCTTGACATTTTGAAGAATAATCGTCAGCTACTTTTGTAAAATATTCCTCAATTTGTGTTTGTGTAATATTTTCTCATAATTAGGTTGAGTTATATATTTGGAGAGAATACCACAGAAATCATCATCTTCATTGTGCACAATCATATCAGAAAGAGCATGATGCTAACCATCACAGTCACAAATATATTTTGGAAAGAGTGAGATACAAATAAGTCCAATAAATAAAATATGAATCATAAAATAGTATGGGAGAGAAATTTATATCATATAATCGGGAGATTTACTGTGTTCAGGATATGATTTATGCTACTAATATGTAATTGAAAATATCTTGTTAAAATTGGATTCCTGAAATATAAATCTGTGAATAGTATTCTCTCTTATGTCAATTCCTTTTAGTTTACTTAGTTTGCCTAGACCTACCACTTCCTAAATAAGTCTTGAGGCCACCGTAGTTCAAGTACATCTAGAATTTCTAGCCCAGTTAGAATCCCCTCCAGTCCACATTTTTATATATTTTAATAAATTTTAACAATTTGTAGAAGGTAAAGAGCTATTAAGTTGAGCTGCTGGTTGGAAAATACAATCTTTAACTCTCCCAAACCCACCATTTCTTTAGTATATATTTTTATTGTCCCACTTCAAAAGAGACTTAGGTTGAAAATTTGCACTGAAAACACAGTGCACATCCCTGTGAAGTCTACAATCTGGTGGACAAAGTCACCAAGAATCTCTCTGAGGTAAAAAAAAAAAAAGAAGTTAAATGATGTTTTTTCCTTGAATTCTCAGCTAAAGAGAAAGAACAAAATTACCAGTTTATCACTCTCTATAGAATTTTGGATCTAATCAAAGATTGAATATTAATCATGTTTTTACAGGAAGAACAACATCATGAAGCTTTTCCAGCTAAAAAAAGAATAAAAATAAATTGGTACATTTCACAAATTTGAGAGTTTCTGACAATGACTCAGCAAGCAATCATGTCAGGAATGCAGGATCTTACCAGATGTCTGGTTTGGTTGTCAGGCTGTATTCTTCAGAACCAGACTGAGGGACAGAATGTCTATTTTAGACTAGACCTTAACTTAAACTTGTTGAGATTTAAGCCAATGTGAATATGGAGATTGGTGTGTTTCAGGGACACAGGGATAGTGTGACATTCTCAGCTATCTGGTGACTTGTGGAAGGAGCAAATTTGTTTCAACTCTCTTCTCTGTATCCCAAAACACAGAAGCAGACCTGTCTGTCTTGGTAGGACTTCAACTTGGTATAGCACATTCTGGAATACATGTACATGTGGATGGCAATTCAATTCATACACATATATGTACTTAAATGTGACTCACACTACCTTGTCTATCTTTTTATTTCTATTAATCCTGCATTTCCTTATGATGCTTCATATCTAATGTTTAACAGAAACCTGATATATTATTTGCTTTTTTAATTTATTATTTTATCTACCTGAGCCATCTGCAAGCTCACTGAGAACAGGGATCATGCTTTTTACTCTTCTGTGACCCCCAAAGCATTTTGACTGAACTGGCATTCAAACAAATTCTGAATTTCAAGTGAATAAAAATATGATATTCTTGTTATAAATAAATACCATGAGCCAAAAAAAAAATAGCTAGTTGAAGCATTTCCCACAAACTCATCTTATTCATCTAGGAACCAAATAACAAAAATCTGTTGGATGGGCATTGCAATTGTTAGTCTGTATGCGGTCCTTACAGATGTACTGAGCACAGCATTGTTCTTCCTGAGGACTTCTGGTTTTCCCTTCACATTGGATATCTGTGTTGTCAAAATTACTTTAAAAATTTATCTAAAATATAAAGCAATCAATCAAAACATTGTTATTGAGAGTCTACTATATCCATGGACTATATTTCAAAGTGGGTAGTTGTTAAAATATCAAGAACAGAACACTGTAACACCCAAACTGGAAATCACTGTGGTGTGTTAATATAACCCTCAATGTACTTATTTGGAAATAAGCTTTAACATTGAGTTCTTTAAAGGGGACATCTTACCAATTTAACTATTCTAGACATAAGAATCATGACCCTAATTAATTAGGTTGGCATTACCAAGTTTAACAATACGTTAGAGTAGTGTTTCCCAAATTGTGCCCCTTGGTACAGCAGTTTCTAGCAAGAAGTCAGTAAGTGTTGAATAAAAAACAACAATTCAATGAAGACAATGATGAAGTAAATTTGGGAAATGGTGCCTACTGTATCACTTTCAATAATTCCCAATGCATGTAATTATAGTAACACTTCTGAGAAGCCCTTCTGTTAAGAAATCTGCTTAGTTAAATTGTTTCCCAAACTAATTTGCCTGTAGACCACTGCCCTCTTTTATTTTTAATGATTTATTAACATTTGAAAGGGCATGGTGTCCCAAGGAGCACAATTTAGAAAAATTTTTCTAAGGAGATTATTTTTTTAAATTTCATAGTCTTTTATTATTTTTATTTTTTAATGTATTTGTTATTATTCAATTACAGTTGTTCCCATTTTTCCCCATTATTCTCACCTGCTCTACCCACCCCCACTTCCCACATTCAATTTTCCCCCCTTTAATTCAGTTCTTTTTGAAGACAAAGGATTCCCTGAGAAAAACCACACCTGCTCTCAGTAATGAGAATGACATGCAGTTGACTCTGCAGAAAGATTTTGGTATCACAGCTTGCCTCTTCTTCTTAAAAAGCAGGTAATAAACAGTAACCAGTGGGTGAAGGAATAGTTTCCATTCTACATAATCATTATCTTTTCTCCTTTTCCCTCCTATTCACTGGTTTTGTCCATCCTCTTTTTTTTTGAGGTAGAGTATTTATCTCTGTTTTCTCATCCCATGTTACTAAGTGTAGAAAAGTTACTATATTTCCTTTAGTAACCACAAAAGTGAATTTTTGTTTATTGCTAAATTTCTTAGTCTTCCAACTTGTCTGTGTTCTCTCTGAAAGATCAACATTCTATGATGTTTGAGAGAAAGAGATACTCTACATGCTCTGTTAATATCTTTTCCTTTATTTTCTAGAATATTCTGTGATGATTAATAACTCATGTCTTCAACTTCTTCCCTTAACTGGCTTCATTGCCTTACCCCCAAAACATGTTCAAGTCTCCTTCATGCTAATCAGACAAACTCTTCTGACTCTCTTGGTTGTAGCAGTATTCATTATCCTCATCTCAGACAAAGTTCTAAGAAAACATTACTTTTACTTATTCTATTCTGCTTGCACCTCAATGTACTCTTCAACATTCTGCATCTACTTTATACTATATTTTCCCCCAGTCCACTCTATTAATACGGTTCTAAGAGCACCAGTCACCATGTCCCTGTTATTATCTTGCTTGATCTTTCTGCTGCAGCTGACTCATTAACCAGAACATTCATGAACTCTCTACTCTCTTAATTTTAGTTACACTACACGTGCTTGGTGCTTCTCTTTCCTAGTCACTTTGTGAGGGTTCCCTAGTCTATCCTACCCTAACTTTGATGTCCCTGGTGCCTGTTCCTGCTCACTCTTCTCACTCTATTTGTTCTTTCTGGAGAATTTATTCTATTCTCAAATATTTAGCCTCCACTTGTTTACTGATAATTGGTAATTGTTTATATCCATTATGAGCATCTCTCTTATATTTCAGATTCACATAATCAATGCCTCCCAGACACCTTTTTCTTGATACTCCATATAAACTCCCACTCAACATATTCACAGTAAAACTTTTTACTTCTTCCTCCTACTTCAGGACAATTTACTCTTAAAATTTAATTCTTTTTTAAATGGTTTTTATTGTTATTCTATTACAGTTCTCCCAATATCTTTTCCCTTTTGCCTTCTTCTGCCTATCTCAGCCCCCCCCCAATCCTACAGTCAATTCTCACACTGTTTTCCATGTCCATGGGTCATTCATACATGTTCTTTACTAGTCCCTTCCCCATCTTTCCACCCAAATCCTGCCCCCGATCCCTCTGGTCACTGCTAGTCTGTTCCTTGTTTCCATGCCTATGGTTCTGTTTTGTTTGTTAATTTATTTTGTTCATTAGACTCCTCTTATAGATGAGGTCATACAGTATTTGTCTTTCACCGCCTGGCTTATTTCACTTAGCATAATATCTCCAGTTCCATCCATGCTGTCATAAAAGGTAGGAGTTTCTTCTTTCTTTCTGCTGCATAATATTCCACTGTGTAAATGTACCACAGGTATTTGACCCACTCGTTTACTGATGGGCACTTAGGCTGTTTCCAGCATTGGGTATTGTATGTAGTGCAGCTATGAACATAGGGGTGCATAATTTCTTTTGAATTGGTGATTTGGGCTTGTTTAAATATATCCCCAATAGCAAAACATCTCGGTCAAAAGGCAGTTCCATTTTTAGTTTTTTTAAGGAAATTCCATACTGTTTTCCACGTCTGCATGCCCACCTATAGTCCTTTAAGGTTCCCTTTTCTCTACACCCTCACCAGCACTTGTTGTTTGTTGATTTATTAATGATAGCCTTCTGACAGGTGTAAGGAGATATCTCATTTTGGTTTTAATTTGCATCTCTCTGATGGCTAGTGATGTTGAGCATCTTTTCATAAATCTATGGGCCCTCTGTATGTCCTCCTTGGAGAAGTCTTTGTTCAGGTCCTTTGTCCATTTTTTAATTGGATTGTCTTCCTGGTGTTGAGTCATATGAGTTCTTTATATGTTTTGGAGATCAAACCCTTGCCCAATGTATCTTGGGCAAATATGTCCTCCCATACAGTTGATTCCCTTTTCCTTTTGATGACAGTTTCTTTAGCCATGCAGAAGCATTTTGGTTTGATGTAGTCCTGTCTGTTTATTTTTTTCTTTGTTTTCTTTGCCCTAGAAGACACATTGGCAAATATATTGCAATATAGAATGTCTTAAATTTTACTGCCTATGTTTTGCTCTAAGACATTTATGGTGTCATGACTTATGTTTAAGTCTTTTATCCATTTTGAGTTTATTCTGGTGTATGGTGTAAGTTGGTGGTCATTTTTTTGCATGTACCAGTCCAGTTCTCCCAACATCATTTATTGAAGAGGCTATTTTTGCTCCACTGTATGCTCTTACATCCTTTATCAAATATAACTTGACCAGAGACATGGGTTTATTTATGGGTTCTCTATTCTGTTCCACTGATCTGTGTGTCTATTCTTATGCCAGTACCAGACTGTTTTGATTACAGTGACCTTATAGTATAGTTTGATATCAGGTACTGTGATCCTTTCTACTTTATCCCTTTTGTTCAAGATTGTTGAGACTATTCTGGGTCTTCTTTTAGGACTATTTGTTCTAGATCTGTGAAGTATGCCATTGGTATTTTAATAGGAATCATGTTGAATCTATAGATTGCTTTGGGTAGTGTGCCCTTGTTAATGATGTTAATTCTTCCAATCCATGAACATGGTATATGCTTCCATTTATTTGTATCTTCCTTAATTTCTTTCTTGAGTGTTTTATTGTTTTCTAATTATAGACCTTTTACCTCCTTTGTTAAAATTATTCCTAGGTACTTTATTTTTCTTGTTGCTATAGTAAATGACATTTTTTCTTACTTTCTCTTTCTGGGTCCACCTCTAGCACAAAGAAGAATGAGGTGAAATTTGTCTCAGCAGAGTTTGGTGTTTGCCTTCTGTTTTCTATTTCTGGATCTGCTTCCAGTTTTTTATCAGTTTAAGATCCCAGAGTGGGTCATTCAGCTTCTGACAACACCACTTGTATCACCTTTACCTACCTCTAGAGGGGGCTTATATTATGATCGAGAGGGTGGGTCCCCTGGGTCTCTCCTAGGAAGCACTGTTCAGTCTTCTGGGAAAGTTGTGGATGTGTTCCCCCTACTCCTGCACAACCTGTCTTGGCTGTCCCAGCTCATTTGCAATAATGTATAGTTTCTGCTGAATTAGTTGTCCATTTCAAGGGAGAGGCCAACCTGTGTCAGAAGGTCAGCTCTTTCTTGCTTGGTGCTGAGGGCAGCTCTGTGTGCAAACTGAGGCTGGGCAGGGCCCTGATTCCCCCTTGCTGCACCAATTTTTGATTTCCCTGCTTTGCTGGCCTCAGTGGAATAGGGCCCTAAGAACCACTGTATTTTTGTCTCCCTGAGAGAAGTTCAAAATGGGTCCTTTAGGCATTTCTCTGTCTGTCTTTCTCTTGGAGATATTCACCCTGCAGGAGGTTCTTGAGCTTCTCCTGCTTAAGATCCTGCAGGAGGTAGGGGTTAGGTGTGTCCTTCCCTTCCCAGAGGCTCAATCTCCCCCAGGGAAGGTGACTCTGTCTGCCTGTAAATAATCTCAGGTGCTCCACTCCCACCCATCCAGTTCCCAACCCACTTCCTTCATAGCTGACACAGTCCCGAACTCTCCAGTCTACATCCCTCTGGTCTACTAGCTGTGCCAGTAGCTGCTGGGACTGAGAAATTCCCTCACTGTGCGTCTTTCTGATTTCCCTGTCCAGCTGCACTGATTGGTAGCAAACCATGCCCTCAATCTTTTCCCCTTGCTGGCAGGGCAGCTGTGAATGGGGTCCCTGCCCAAAACATCTCAGCTCTCCTTTTAAAAAGTCTCTCTAGGCACTCCCACTGCAGCAGAGTCACTGTCCAGCTTTCCTCACATACTACCTCTCCAAAAAGCCAAAAGTCTCTCGCAGTCACAGGTGTCTATGGCCTGCCTCTATCTGACTCAGGTGCAGATAGAATCACACTCTCTCTCTGGCATTCTCCCAGTTGGCATGTGAGGCTGCAGCTATGAGTGTGCTGCTTGCTCTCTGTGTGTGTGGCCTGGATCTCCCCACCTTTGTGTATCCGAGTCACTCCTGCCCTGGATCTGGGGGTTCTATGCCCTGGGAGTGGAGGGAGCCTGAGTTGTGATCTCTGACCAAGTTCTCTGAGGCCACAGGCACCATGCTTGTGGTATTTCCCCTTCAATCTATGAAATCTCCATAACACCCATGGTGAAGTGTCTTCTGTTCTCCTTGGTTCCCAAACTTCATATCAGCTAAGATTCCAGTGAATATTAGTTTATTTCTCAAAAGATCAGCCAAGTATCTGAGTTCAGTACAAGAGCAGGTAGACTCAGCTTCCACCTACTTGGCTGCCATCTCTCTCCATCAGATGTAATTCTTATTACAGTTGGTGATAACATTATAGTCTTCTTTCCAAAAAGAAACCTCTGATCTTTCTTATTGGAGTCAGCCTCCTCTCTTATCTTTCCCTCACTTGCAACATTTAAAAATGACTTGGTCCTTTTAATTATACTATTTTACCATACAGAATAGCCTTTGAACATTTGGTCTCACTTATTCAAGTTTGCAAACTATACAGCCACTAAACTAATCTACCTAAAACACAAATTGGGTCAATTTATTGTTCTTCTTTATGCCTACCAGCCAAAATCTAATGGGAAGCTATTGTCTATAATAGCAATTCTTTTTCAGTGGTCTGTGAATTCTTCACTTTTTGTACTTATGTCTACGTACTAGATTTTCATTATAAACTTAAAAAACACATCATAATTAAAATGCCAAAGATAAAGGGTCAATCTTAAAAGCAGCAAGAGAAAAGAAGAAATTTACCTATAAAGGACTTCATAGAAGATTATCAGATGATTTCTCACAAGAAAACTTGCAGGCAAGAAGGGGCTGGAAAGAAGTATTCTAAGTCATGAAAGGCAAGGACCTACATCCAAGATGACTCTATCCAGCAAAGCTTTCATTTAGAATGGAAGGGCAGATAAAGTGCTTCCTGGACAAGGTCAAGTTAAAGGAGTTCATCTTCACTAAGCCCTTATTATATGAAGTCTTAAAGGGACTTATCTAAGAAAAAGAAGATAAAAAATATGAACAGTAAAATGACAACCAACTCACAACTATCAACAACTGAACCTAAAACAAAACAAACTAAGCAAACAACTAGAACAGGAACAGAATCATAGACTGGAGATCACATGGAGGGTTATCAAGTGGGAAGGGGAAAGGAGGAGAATGGAGGGAAAAGCACAGGGAATAAGAAGCATAAATGGTAGGTACAAAATAGACAGGGAGAGGTTAATAACAGTATAAGAAATGGAGAAGCCAGAGAAGTTTATGTACACACCATGGACATGAACAAAGAGTGGGATGCTGGAGGGAATAGGGGTACAGAGCAGAGGGAGACAAAGAGGAGAAAAACTGGGACAACTATAATAGCATAATCAATAAAATATACTTAAAAAATCAACACAGTACAGCAGGCTGAATGCAGAATGAAATATGAGAACCTAGACATTTTCTCTTAAGCCAGACATTAAAGAAACTTGCAATGTCAATCTTCTCACTAACTTTAATTATTGTTTTGGAAAAATTAAGTTGCTTTTTTATAAAAATAGGTTATTTATGTTAATATATAATAAATTTATTATTTTAAGATAAATGAAATAATAAATGTTTTAGATGCCTCAGTTATAATGTCTAATAGTAAATATAGGTTGACATAACTTTTATAATCCAAAAAGGACTTTGGGATCCTCAGTCATTTTTAACAGTAAGACCAAAAGCTTTATGAACTTCTGATTCAGAGGTTACAATGAAAGCTCTTTAACATGCAAGTCTTTACTCGCCTATTTAATACATTTACTTTTTAAATATTTATTTTAAAAATTATGTTATGCCTGACCTACATCTGACCCAATTAATGTTGGGGTTACCTTCTTGATAAAGGATTCCCCAAACTCCAGTCTAGACTAGGTTATTCCTTTTCTGTGGTCCAATTGTGCTAAAATAACTTGTTTTTGTGTATCTCTTCCTAAGGGTTGTCAACTCATGGAGAAAGTACTGTATTTTATTAGCCTTTATATTCTTAGTCCCTAGCTCAGCACTTCAAAATAATCAATAACTGACTGTTCACAAATCAAAACAGGTCTATGACTGATTTTCAAGATGCTTTCACTTTTTTGTGGCTGGTTTTCTTCCTATCGCACCCAAAGTTGGAACAGTCTAAAATTCTCCTAATTCATAACCACAAGTCTTCCATTTCATATACTTATCCATTCATTCATTTATTCAACAAATACTAAGTGCTTAAAATGTCTCGGGCACTGGGCTACACAGTTTTCAATGGTGAAACAGAACATACATGTTCTCTTTCCATTTGGAGAAAATTGTCAATAAATGAAACTCTCCATTGCACCAATAAATACACAAATAAATGTATACCTGTAAATATCCATATACGTTCTAGAAGCAAAAAATACATGGTATTATTAGAAAGGTTGAGGTAGGGACACATTTCTTCTGATAGTTCAGGCAATCAGAAGATTCCGTCAGAGGATGATATTTAAGATGAAACTGAAAATGTGGAAAGAAGTAGCCAGATGTGGAATAAATGAAAGAATAGGAAGTGTGAAGGCCTGAGGTAGTAAGGGCCTTATCATATTTGAGGAACTAAATAATGATCAATATTACTGAAACAGCATAAACAAGGGGCAGAGTGGCCTGAGTTAATCAGGACTGTCTTTGGCAAATCAAGACATATGGTCACCCTACTTATAAGCTATTCTAAGGTGATAAGATTTTATTCCAAGTGAAATGGGAAGCTATTCAAAGGTTTTAAGATCACTCTGGTTGCTATTTGGAAAATAGGAAACAAGAGAGTAAGATTAAAAACAAGACCATCAGAGAAGCTCTGGTGACATTCTAGATGAAGGTAATATTGGCTTAGACTAGGTGGGGAGTGGAAAGGTTGGAGATCTATTTAGAAGAGAGGTCAACAAGGTTTGGTGGTAAATTGGGAGTGGTGGTTTGAGGAAGATGTTAGAATCAAGAATAATCCTATATTTTTTAACTGGGCAAAGGGGTAGATGTTGGGGTCTTTAACTGAGATGTCTTTGGGAAAGAGTAGGTTTATGACATGGGGAGAGTGGGGCAGAAATTTAAAATTTAGTAATTTTGAATATTACAATTCCTGTGAGACCTCCAAGTGGAGACAGATGAAAGTTGGCCTTAAATACAGGTCTGAATTTTTAAAAAACTGGCTAAAAATGTTAACATGGCAGTCATCAGCACATAGACAGCATGTAAGGAAAGGTTCAAAATATTTCCTTTTGCCTCTTCATCCATTTTAAAAAGCTTATGTAATCCCTGTCCTATGATTGTTCCCCCACATCCCACACTTGTGAAATAAAAAGGGGTTAGAAATTGGCTTCCAACTTTACATTTTGATAACCTTGCTAAGGTAGCTTGAATGATTGATTGTATTGCATCTTTTGAAACATTGAATTTTCAACTTTTCCAAATAGAACTGATACTTCAAAGTTGTACCATTCCTAATAGTTTGAGAATAAATCACTTCAGAAAAATTAAATTATTTTGTAAGTATGTGAGTGAGATCAGTTATTATGGGGGGAGTATTTATAAAGTTAAGACTTTGATTACTAAAGTATCATGCTCTGATATTTTGTTTGTCAAATTTGGATTTAGTAAATTAAGTTTTCTTGAAGAGGTAAGATCTTGGTTTTGTTTTTAAAGCTAATATTATTATTTTCTCTATGGCAAAAGGCCTACTAGCCTATCTAATTCAACATTATTTCATTAATTATGGGTGGGTCTCTTTCCATTTTTAGAATTAAAGCTAAAACTGAAATGCTTAGGTCATTAATCTTTGTACTTCCAAGTTCATGTAAAAGCTCATGCTTGTAGAATTCTTTTTTTAATATATTTTATTTATTTATTTTTAGAGAGGGAAGGGAGGGAGATAGAGAGAGAGAGAAACATCAATGTGCAGTTGCTGGGGATTATGGCCTGCAACCCAGGAATCTACCCTGGCTGGGAATCGAACCTGGGACACTTTGGTTCCCAGCCCGCGCTCAATCCACTGAGCTATGCCAGCCAGGGCTGCTTGTGGAATTCTTTAAGTGAATTGATGATTTCAAGAATTTTGGAGAATATTTTACTAAATATCCCAAAGGCTTATTGCCTCTCCAATTGGTAAATGTAACAAATAAATGAAAAGAAATAACCATGATTTGTTAATAGAACTTAGCCCTGATCTGCATTTACTATTTTACATGAAGATACAGGGCATGTATGCTTGAAAAAATATATCTGATTAGATATTTTACACACTATTTCCAGGTGTTACTAGACGTGGGAATTTTTAAGTAATGATATATTTCCAAACTTTTAATCTACCCCTTGCAAACTATGATCAGAAGAATAATATAAAGATTCTGGCTAAGTTAATTTTTTATATATGTGTATGTGTACATATATCTATATGTATGTGTAGGTATGAATATGTATGTATATGTGCACAAAAATGTATATATGCATAACTGAAAGAGTAGATGCCAAACTATTGACAGGGATTTTTCTGTAGAGGGGAGTGGAAATACAGGGATGCATGGCATGGGTTTTTGTGTTTATTCTCTGTATGTCCATAATATCTGAGTCTTTCAATGGTCAATGTATTAACATTTCTTGTGTAATTTAAAAAGAAATAAAGAGAAAAACAAATAAATAGATGAATATTTTACTTTAAAAAACAAGGCAAAAAGGGGAAAAAGGAGAATGAAAAGATGGTTATCAAAAACTGGGAGTATGGCAAAAATATCTAAACTTTCTTTATCAATTTATTTCCCATTGGGAAAATTGAAGCAAAATCTAGACTTGTTTTTTGTAACCACCTGAACTTTGGCTAGACCACACATTTACGGTAGTGTTAGCTGGTTATAAATGAACCTTTATCTACTGTTTTGTACAGAGAAAGACCCACAAGACCCAAGAGCTCTTCTTTTGCTCCTGTTATCCCACCTCCAACACTATGCAGCACAGGGATCCTCCAGCAGATGAGTCATTATGAACATTAGCTGTTGGTCTCTATTTCAGGCTCCCTCTACTTAGATGGCTGACCTTGGCTATGATCCTTATCTTTTTTGTTTTAATTCAGCTCTTTTTAAAAATAAATTATGTGTGTTGCTCTCCTTTTCCCTTAGTAATGGTCAACCCATCTTCATGAGTCATAAGGTCATTACTTTAATTCTCACCAGTACTTGTTTACTCAAGATGCAATTCTTAAAAGAAAGAACTTCCATTGGCAGCTCCTCTTGGAGAAACAAAACCCTCTAACCCTGGGGGAGAATTCTCTGTGTTACATACACTCTGTCTTCTAACATTTGCAGATCCCAGATTAGAACACTCATTATGGACATGCTTGAAGAAATTCCCTAAAGAGTTGAGCATACTTTTGCTACCAGGAACACAGTGGTGCTTGGATGAATGCGTCTTAGGCAGCCAGAATGGAAATGGGTTTAATTTCTGATAACAAAATGTCCTGCCATTCCTTTATCTTCTTCTGCTCACATCCCTATCTTTTTCCTTTCTCTGCTTCCTCTTTCCCTCTTTTCTGTTCTTCTCTCTGTCTCATGCTCAGTACCTCCCAGACTTTTTGTTTTCCAGGAGACTGTCTAACACAGGGCATGTGTGACTTATTGGGAATGAAGTCCACTGACATTTCTCAAAGCCTCCCTGGCATTGCAGCTCAGAATGACAAGGACCCTCACAGAGCAGCAGATGGCCTGCAGCTCTGAGTGATAAACCAGACCACTTAGATCTAATCTGACAGGCAGCTTCAGAGACTTGAAGAAATTCTCAAGGAGTATTTTGCCCCTCCTGGGTGAGTCCAAGTGCACTCTGAAGCTGCCACTCACTCTTTGCCCAGGGGCAGGTTGGAGATGCTAACCCACATTTTTAGACCAAAAAAAGTGCTACTTCTTTGCCACACATGCTTTTACCACATGCTAAAAGCAATAGGATTTGAAAATGTCTTAAAATTGCTCAATCTTCATACCTCATTTTGTTAACTGTGCTATCTCCCCCAAAAAATAAAGGAAGAAAAAGGATAAGGAAGAAGAAAAGGATAGCTCTATAACCTCCTCAAGGTTACAAAATATTATATATGGTATATTGTATATTGTATAGTGTGTGATATATAGTGAGACATGGTACTACTTAACATACACTTCCTGGATGTTTGGGGCTGGCATTTAATGTTTTGGTGGGAGAAACTGATCCACTAGAGAAAAAATGAAACCCTACTGAATTTATATTTTAATGTAAAATTTGTGCAGAATTTTAGGTTGATAAACTGAGATGCAACATTTCTTCAAAGCAAACATGTGTAGACTTCCTCCTCCAGGACCCTGCAGAGTGAGTCACTCCCTGAGTTTATTTGCCTCATTTTAGTGACTGAATCTAACAAGAGGTTGTGTATGGAATTTAACTTTTTAGAAGTAAATTTAATGTTTGATATATTTTGGTAAGGACTGTTTGTGAACAAAAAATTGTTAACATTGGACTTGTAAAATTTTCCAGATTGTTCATGTGCAAAATTTTAAAGGTGTAGGTAAGGTCATTCAAGTGTAACTTAAGCCATATACCACAAACTTCCAAGACTTCTATTGAACAAAAGATGACAAACTTATCTCAAGTAAAGAGATGAAGTCATGAGAATTTAGATTAATGACCTTAACTATAGTTGGGGTTTTGAGCTCATTACTTATCTTCAGGGCAATTCTCATACTCTCTCTATTAAACTAAGAGCCAGGGAATCACTTGTCAGCCTGGGAAAATGCACCAGAAATATCAACCAGCTTTCATTTCACACAAAGCTTGAAGACCCCTCCTATTTTTAGGTACGAGACTAAGCATTTTGCAAAGTGCTAATCCCCCAGGCAACCCAAGGCATAATATTTTCTTGTTCTGGGTTCTTTAATAGCTTTGGGTTTGCATTGTACCAGCATAAAGCACCTAGCACTGCTGATTTTCAATAACTCAACAGGTCCAGACTCATAGGCAAGTAGTTTCAAGCCATCGCCCAGGCCTGCATCAGCCAGAAGTAAATCCAATTCATCACTTTGCAATATTTGTTTATTCTTGTTCCAAATGTGGTTCAAAGAAAAACAAAACCCAGGGGAGCTGGGTACAATTTGTTAGCCTGCAAGCAGCAATAATTTTAACAAAACTATATAGAATAGACCTTGTCACCATGTCATTACAAGGACTCTTGCTATACTTTTATCTGAAGTAACCAAAAGAATCAGAAATGAACCATTATTTCTTGTTCTTGAAAGAATGAATAATATTCAAAATCTTTTAGAAAAAATGATATACCAGAATATTCATAATCCTTTCATTGTCCACAGTTTCAGTTATCTAATGTCCAGTGTGTTTATGAATGCCCTTTGGAGTAAGCCCAAATTTGTGTTCTGGAATTATCTCAGAGAATGTCTGTCTCATGAATCTCCATCTATCTTTTGCAACTTTGTTGCGCGTGGGTCACCGGCTAGCAGTGACCACGGCACACTGTGGATGGCTCGACGATAAACACGCGAGAAAAAACATGCACAGAGACAAACTAGTTTCTGTGGAGAAGTAGGGACGAAATGGCCACCCCTTCTAGTGAGGAGCGCGCTGATTTACCGTCCATACCTGCTTTTATTAGGCTCATGCTACATAATAACTCAGGTAACGTACAATACTCATTAGGGGAAGTAAGGAACATATAAAACAAAGAACTCTGCCGGTCTATTGAGTTGGGGGGTCAAAGAGCTGTAAGGCTGAGGAACAAACTAGCTTCCTCCTAAGACCCTCCTCATTCAACTAAGAGCATTCTTGGACAAAGAAGGTTTCACAGTAATTTACATGTTCTTTCTTAGGCCCGATCACCCCGGGAAATCCGCACTTCCCAGTACCGAGCTGCACTTCCCCGTCATTGTTTCAGGCTTAGGTGGAGCGCGGGAACTAAAGCCACCGAGAGATAAGGAGATTTTCTTCCGGACGCTGAGAACTCAGACTTTGTCAAAGCCGAGGAGTGAGGGTCCATCACCCCCCTTTTGCTGCAGCCCCCCCAAGTCCTTCTTTTGGGGGGGCCTCCCAAAGTGATCGTGCCTGGCTTGGGTTGTTCCCCCGTGGGGAATCTTACCCGTCTTTGGCTAACCGACCAAGCTTTTTTGGGGTTCCGCAGCAGAAACAGCATTACTGCCAGGGAGACAAGCTTTTTTCTCCTTGCCGGCTCACGGTTCCAAGGGCGTTCCCTTAGCTTTAGCCTAGGCGGGGGTCTCAGCTTCTAATACCAGTCAGGGCGGTTCCCAACATATCCCCCTTTTTTAGTTTTTTAAAATCAATTGTGGTCGTTAAGCCTGTGAAACCTACTTTTGCTGTTTTTCGAATGCAAATCAGAAGAAAAGCAACATCTACATACATCATAAGGCAATAATAGAAATATAAAGCAGAAACTAAATTCTATGGGTGGTGAATACCTAAATTTCTAAATTCAGTGCAAGAAAACATATTAAGGGAAAAACAAAAGTAATAGGTCTGATTACATTTCAATCTTTGTGAGAAATTACATAGATATCAGGAAAGGCAAATTACAAGGCAGTTTGAGCATAATGCAAGCCTGACTTTTTACAAGAGGATTTCTTAACAGGTGCAGTTCTGCGCACCGACTCATCACCTACTTTCTTACGTGGGTGTAGAGTTTTAATCTTACGCCTGCCAGAGTGGTTTCTCATACCTTCTCCCTTGTTTTCAGTTAGGACTGCTAAGGGTTCCATAAAGGTGGCTACCTGCTGGTCTCTGACACGACCCTGGGAAAACAATTTGCAAATACACCGAAGTACACAAATCAATATCACAATCAGTAAACAACCAGCAGCTCCAAAAACCCAAATTCTCAAATTAATTCCATCAAACCATGTTTTAGGATTCAGCCAATTAATATTTTCATTAAGGGCTCGAAAAATGTCCTGTTTGGTTAAACGTTGAATGTCCTGCAGCTGATGATGTAACTCCAACTGCAATTTATCAATTTGTCCTTTTAAGTTAGTGGAGAAAGCTCCCCTCAAGCGATGTTGTATATCAGTCCAAGTATGTTGGCTGGAATTCCACTGTAGCGGTGTGACACACAGTCTGGAGAAACCAGGGTCACAGGTTAGGTGTTGACGAATCACGAGAGCGTCCCTGGCGTTCACCAATCCAGTCCAGTGCTGATTCAACTGCAGAAAGGCGGGTCAGGATCTCCTGATCTATTGAGCCTGTTGGACTAATTCTAAAGTAGCATTGATTAAACCATAAGTGCAACCAGGTGTTAACAAACTGTCGGACTCATAAGGAGAGCAGTGCATTGTTAAATGCTATAATGCCATTTGGATTCATTCATTTTTTTGGTCATATTCTGGAGATAACAGATTTGGAAAGAGTTGGAAGGCACAATTAAATCATAACCACTATTAACGACTGGTCTTGTTAGATTTATGCAAAGAGACCTTATGTCATCATTCACTCCTTTAGAATGCCAAATTCTGGAGGGATCAGGTAGGGAGAAAAATATAAAGTGTGAAGGAAAATCCTTTTCCTTCTGATATCTACCAGGCTTCTGAAAACTTTCACTTTCACAGACCTTCTGCAATCATTCACAAACTCTCTATTCTTTTTCATACACTTTCTGATATCCACCAAGATTGCATCTCCATGTCTTATACCTTCAATTACTAACACACACCACATAATTCTTTCTTAAAACGTTTACTTCCACAGACTTTCTGAAACATTCACAAACCTTCTAATCTTTCTTTCATACTCCTTCTGATATTCACCAAGATTGCATTTCCATGCCTTATACCTTCAATTATTAACTAACATCACATAACTTCTTTCCTAAAACATTTACTTTTCCATTTATCTTTACAGTTTCCCATTTACATTCCTACAGTGTGAAGTTTCAACCTTCCCTGGAATCCTCAATTTTTTTTTTTTTCAGAGCAGATACAGAGTAAAATCCATCCTTCTCTGTGGGGGTGAAGGTGGGGCCTCCGTGATCTGCTCACTCAATTTGCACATCGTTTCACTGTCAGAATCAGATTCATCATCATCTAGCTCTGTTTTCTTTGCCCAAATGAACTCGAGAGAATCCCTGACAAGCCTCCAGGTTACAAAGGTGTGTGCACCAATAGATATACCACTGTTTTGCAAAGATTTCAACCTTTCACCCACTTTTTCCCAAAACATCAATGTCTAACGTCCCTCTATCAGGAAATGAAGGACAACATTTTCTTATAGATTGCAAAAGCTGCACCAAATGCTTTTCTTTCTTATACTTTGTTATACTTTCTTATATTTCCTTATACTTTGCTTCTTTAAGAACTTGTTGTAATATACGCAGAAAAGATTTCTGCCCTTTAGATAAGTTACAACCTATGTTTACCTCCCTTCTTTTTTTTTAAAGAAAAAGCTTACTTTTATTTACTTTTAATTGGCCAAAATAAATCACCTGATTACTTTTTTTCAAGGCAAATCTTTTTTTTTCCCCAAACTTGAGAATTAAATTACTATTTACCCAATTATAGGCGGTCGCGAAGAGAGAAACGACCTAGAAAAGAAAGACCTACTTCCCTGAAAATTCAACGCATCCCACGACAAGCCCGAAAAGAGTTCGGGGTCGTTGGCCCTTACCTGGGCTGTTAGCGCGCAAATCCACCCGAAGTTGATGCGTTGTCCACAGCGACGGCTCGTAGCCGCTGGTTCCAAGTGGTCTCGAACGGGGTCCCACCTCTGTGGTCCCGAATCGCTGCCCCACGTTTGGGCGCCAGCTGTTGCGCGTGGGTCACCGGCTAGCAGTGACCACGGCACACTGTGGATGGCTCGACGATAAACACGCGAGAAAAAACACACATGCACAGAGACAAACTAGTTTCTGTGGGGAAGTAGGGACGAAATGGCCACCCCTTCTAGTGAGGGAGCGCGCTGATTTACCGTCCATACCTGCTTTTATTAGGCTCATGCTACATAATAACTCAGGTAACGTACAATACTCATTAGGGGAAGTAAGGAACATATAAAACAAAGAACTCTGCCGGTCTATTGAGTTGGGGGGTCAAAGAGCTGTAAGGCTGAGGAACAAACTAGCTTCCTCCTAAGACCCTCCTCATTCAACTAAGAGCATTCTTGGACAAAGAAGGTTTCACAGTAATTTACATGTTCTTTCTTAGGCCCGATCACCCCCGGGAAATCCGCACTTCCCAGTACCGAGCTGCACTTCCCCGTCATTGTTTCAGGCTTAGGTGGAGCGCGGGAACTAAAGCCACCGAGAGATAAGGAGATTTTCTTCCGGACGCTGAGAACTCAGACTTTGTCAAAGCCGAGGAGTGAGGGTCCATCACCCCCTTTTGCTGCAGCCCCCCCAAGTCCTTCTTTTGGGGGGCCTCCCAAAAGTGATCGTGCCTGGCTTGGGTTGTTCCCCCGTGGGGAATCTTACCCGTCTTTGGCTAACCGACCAAGCTTTTTTGGGGTTCCGCAGCAGAAACAGCATTACTGCCAGGGAGATAAGCTTTTTTCTCCTTGCCGGCTCACGGTTCCAAGGGCGTTCCCTTAGCTTTAGCCTAGGCGGGGGGTCTCAGCTTCTAATACCAGTCAGGGCGGTTCCCAACATATCCCCCTTTTTTAGTTTTTTAAAATCAATTGTGGTCGTTAAGCCTGTGAAACCTACTTTTGCTGTTTTCGAATGCAAATCAGAAGAAAAGCAACATCTACATACATCATAAGGCAATAATAGAAATATAAAGCAGAAACTAAATTCTATGGGTGGTGAATACCTAAATTTCTAAATTCAGTGCAAGAAAACATATTAAGGGAAAAACAAAAGTAATAGGTCTGATTACATTTCAATCTTTGATGAGAAATTACATAGATATCAGGAAAGGCAAATTACAAGGCAGTTTGAGCATAATGCAAGCCTGACTTTTTACAAGAGGATTTCTTAACAGGTGCAGTTCTGCGCACCGACTCATCACCTACTTTCTTACGTGGGTGTAGAGTTTTAATCTTACGCCTGCCAGAGTGGTTTCTCATACCTTCTCCCTTGTTTTCAGTTAGGACTGCTAAGGGTTCCATAAAGGTGGCTACCTGCTGGTCTCTGACACGACCCTGGGAAAACAATTTGCAAATACACCGAAGTACACAAATCAATATCACAATCAGTAAACAACCAGCAGCTCCAAAAACCCAAATTCTCAAATTAATTCCATCAAACCATGTTTTAGGATTCAGCCAATTAATATTTTCATTAAGGGCTCGAAAAAATGTCCTGTTTGGTTAAACGTTGAATGTCCTGCAGCTGATGATGTAACTCCAACTGCAATTTATCAATTTGTCCTTTTAAGTTAGTGGAGAAAGCTCCCCTCAAGCGATGTTGTATATCAGTCCAAGTATGTTGGCTGGAATTCCACTGTAGCGGTGTGACACACAGTCTGGAGAAACCAGGGTCACAGGTTAGGTGTTGACGAATCACGAGAGCGTCCCTGGCGTTCACCAATCCAGTCCAGTGCTGATTCAACTGCAGAAAGGCGGGTCAGGATCTCCTGATCTATTGAGCCTGTTGGACTAATTCTAAAGTAGCATTGATTAAACCATAAGTGCAACCAGGTGTTAACAAACTGTCGGACTCATAAGGAGAGCAGTGCATTGTTAAATGCTATAATGCCATTTGGATTCATTCATTTTTTTGGTCATATTCTGGAGATAACAGATTTGGAAAGAGTTGGAAGGCACAATTAAATCATAACCACTATTAACGACTGGTCTTGTTAGATTTATGCAAAGAGACCTTATGTCATCATTCACTCCTTTAGAATGCCAAATTCTGGAGGGATCAGGTAGGGAGAAAAATATAAAGTGTGAAGGAAAATCCTTTTCCTTCTGATATCTACCAGGCTTCTGAAAACTTTCACTTTCACAGACCTTCTGCAATCATTCACAAACTCTCTATTCTTTTTCATACACTTTCTGATATCCACCAAGATTGCATCTCCATGTCTTATACCTTCAATTACTAACACACACCACATAATTCTTTCTTAAAACGTTTACTTCCACAGACTTTTCTGAAACATTCACAAACCTTCTAATCTTTCTTTCATACTCCTTCTGATATTCACCAAGATTGCATTTCCATGCCTTATACCTTCAATTATTAACTAACATCACATAACTTCTTTCCTAAAACATTTACTTTTCCATTTATCTTTACAGTTTCCCATTTACATTCCTACAGTGTGAAGTTTCAACCTTCCCTGGAATCCTCAATTTTTTTTTTTTTCAGAGCAGATACAGAGTAAAATCCATCCTTCTCTGTGGGGGTGAAGGTGGGGCCTCCGTGATCTGCTCACTCAATTTGCACATCGTTTCACTGTCAGAATCAGATTCATCATCATCTAGCTCTGTTTTCTTTGCCCAAATGAACTCGAGAGAATCCCTGACAAGCCTCCAGGTTACAAAGGTGTGTGCACCAATAGATATACCACTGTTTTGCAAAGATTTCAACCTTTCACCCACTTTTTCCCAAAACATCAATGTCTAACGTCCCTCTATCAGGAAATGAAGGACAACATTTTCTTATAGATTGCAAAAGCTGCACCAAATGCTTTTCTTTCTTATACTTTGTTATACTTTCTTATACTTTCCTTATACTTTGCTTCTTTAAGAACTTGTTGTAATATACGCAGAAAAGATTTCTGCCCTTTAGATAAGTTACAACCTATGTTTACCTCCCTTCTTTTTTTTTAAAGAAAAAAGCTTACTTTTATTTACTTTTAATTGGCCAAAATAAATCACCTGATTACTTTTTTCAAGGCAAATCTTTTTTTTTCCCCAAACTTGAGAATTAAATTACTATTTACCCAATTATAGGCGGTCGCGAAGAGAGAAACGACCTAGAAAAGAAAGACCTACTTCCCTGAAAATTCAACGCATCCCACGACAAGCCCGAAAAGAGTTCGGGGTCGTTGGCCCTTACCTGGGCTGTTAGCGCGCAAATCCACCCGAAGTTGATGCGTTGTCCACAGCGACGGCTCGTAGCCGCTGGTTCCAAGTGGTCTCGAACGGGGTCCCACCTCTGTGGTCCCGAATCGCTGCCCCACGTTTGGGCGCCAGCTGTTGCGCGTGGGTCACCGGCCAGCAGTGACCACGGCACACTGTGGATGGCTCGACGATAAACACGCGAGAAAAAACATGCACAGAGACAAACCAGTTTCTGTGGGGAAGTAGGGACAGAAATGGCCACCCCTTCTAGTGAGGAGCGCGCTGATTTACCGTCCATACCTGCTTTTATTAGGCTCATGCTACATAATAACTCAGGTAACGTACAATACTCATTAGGGGAAGTAAGGAACATATAAAACAAAGAACTCTGCCGGTCTATTGAGTTGGGGGTCAAAGAGCTGTAAGGCTGAGGAACAAACTAGCTTCCTCCTAAGACCCTCCTCATTCAACTAAGAGCATTCTTGGACAAAGAAGGTTTCACAGTAATTTACATGTTCTTTCTTAGGCCCGATCACCCCGGGAAATCCGCACTTCCCAGTACCGAGCTGCACTTCCCCGTCATTGTTTCAGGCTTAGGTGGAGCGCGGGAACTAAAGCCACCGAGAGATAAGGAGATTTTCTTCCGGACGCTGAGAACTCAGACTTTGTCAAAGCCGAGGAGTGAGGGTCCATCACCCCCCTTTTGCTGCAGCCCCCCCAAGTCCTTCTTTTGGGGGGGGCCTCCCAAAAGTGATCGTGCCTGGCTTGGGTTGTCCCCCCGTGGGGAATCTTACCCGTCTTTGGCTAACCGACCAAGCTTTTTTGGGGTTCCGCAGCAGAAACAGCATTACTGCCAGGGAGACAAGCTTTTTTCTCCTTGCCGGCTCACGGTTCCAAGGGCGTTCCCTTAGCTTTAGCCTAGGCGGGGGTCTCAGCTTCTAATACCAGTCAGGGCGGTTCCCAACACAACTTGGTGGAAGTGATCTGATTTTATTATTGATAAATCACCATTTCTTCCATTAATTATCTGCAATCTCATTTTGGAAGCAATAAAGGCTGAAAATCTGGAAACACAAGGTCTGTCCAGAAAGTATCCAACCAGGTACTATATAAAATAGAGACATTTTATGAAGAAGATAAGAGATACAAGAAACATTGTACATAGAACAATGATGCCCCAGTCTCCTTCAGAGTAGGCACCTTGGGACCTAACATAGTTCTCCCAATTGCCATCAGCTGCTTCATCATATTTTCCTGAATCTCATCGATGGTCTGAAATCTCTTCCCTTTCAAAGGTGATCTTAGTTTTGGGAAAAACCAGAAGTCACAGGGTGCCAAATATGAGCCGTAGGAGGCTGAGTCACTTGGGTGATTTGATGTTTTGCCAAACAACTCTGCAGAAGATGTAATGCATGAGTGGGCGCATTGTCAGGATGAAACTGCCAATCACCAGTTGCCCATAGCTGCAGCCTTCTGAATCATCTGAATAGTTTCTGTGGTGGAATGTTCAACTTCAATGCAAAATTTGATGCAGATTTGTTGTTCTACTAGCTCAGTCATTTTGGATGAGATGGCCACATAATACACATGCTCACTCAATGGTGTCTACCACCCCCACTGACTCAGTCAAATGAAGTCATCCTTGTTCACACATGCCCATTCCAGCCCACTGTCCTTGGCTTCCAGGTTACATTGATGTTGCTCCAACTGTTCTTGTTATATTAGCAATGGCTGGACTTTTTCTGGACTGACCTTGTATGCCTTTTCTTCTTGAAGTCTCAGAATTATAATTTATACTTGTGTTCTGAGATCCAAGCAATAACTCTTTAAAATTTTTTTAAGATTTTATTTATTTATTTTTAGAGAGGGAAGGGAGGGAGAAAAAGAGAGAGAGAAACATCAATGCGTGGTTGCTGGGGGCCATGGCCTGCAACCCAGGCACGTGCCCTGACTGGGAATCGAACCTGTGATGCTTTGGTTCGCAGTCCGTGCTCAATCCACTGAACTACACCAGCCAGGGAACTCTTTACAAATTTTAACGTCTCTAGAGAATGTCATTTCACTCTTTGACTTTGGTAGGATGATCCTGCCTAAGGATGGGATGAAATTCTTAAGGAGATTCAGAAATGGGGAAGGAACTTCTTTCTCAGTCTTAGCACCAGTCCTGGCTGCCTCTGACTTCAGGCGGCAATGCATTCTCTGTTTTACAGTACAACAGTGATAACATGACAAACCTACGATGTTCAAAGGGTGCTCTGCTTTTCCCTTAAAGACATATTTTTTTTAGAAATAGATATGTTTGTTCCCAACCTGTCAGAATTAATGAGGAGCAGAAAAAAAAACTGATATAAAGGGCTACTCCTTTTAAGCAGGAAAAGTTTCTGCTTTTATGTGAGTTGAGTTGGTCAATGTTGTGGGAAAACCTGATAATCCTCCTTCCCTGCCTATATTAGGAGAAAGGTTGTTCCAGGTTCGCTTCTTTGAAGAGGGCTGGGTCTGCCTCCAAGCTTAAATCAACTACCTCAGGAAACTGTGGATGATGCTCTGACTATTCAAAGAGACAGTTGGAAAAAACTCTTCCAAAGTATTTGGATATAACTGACTGTTATCAGTTAGGATCACAACTGTACAATGGTTCTTTAAAAACCAGGATATCAATGAGGTATTTCTATGATTGAAGTAAGATGTTTCTTATTATAAACTTTTGTGGGACAATTTATTGACTAGTCATAAAAACTCTCATAGCACTTGCCCAGTCACTCTTTGTCTGCATCCTCCTACAACTGGAGTAAAATGGTTTCTCAGAAGTCTATAAGAAACTCCAACTGCCAATAATGAATAAGGAAATAAGCCATACTTAAACTGAATTTTGGTTGTTTTTGCAAGATGGTAACTTACTACAGCAAGCATCTTGGGGATTCCATACAAAATAATTTAACAGAACTACTGATGGAATACAGCACTCTGATACTGTGTGCTTATGATGGCTTGAGTTTGCATTTTGAGTCTACTAATATTTAAATGGGACTTCCCTTAGCACTTTATTCATAATCTGTCTGGAAATGCATCTTTTTTGTTTTGTGTCTAAGTCATGCCTGTGCTTACACCCTAACTCCTTTATTAGTAATACCCATGTTGGCTGGACACAGATCTGAATTACTTTTCTGTACTCATTACATACTCTTAGCAAATGAATTGTTAATGAGTGTAAATATATATTATTCTAAGAGTATCTTCTTTCTACTAAGCAGAAAGGCACACATTTATACATAGATGGATATGTTGATAACTGTGAGTGAATCTTAAGACTGAGGCTGTCCTTGTTTTAATTTCTGGGTTAAATAATATTTAAATTCTTGTAGGAAAATGTTGTATCATAGGTTTTCAAAAATTTCAAAAAGAGGTATAAACATAAAGATTGAGACTGACTTTTGGAAACCATCAATGTTTAAGCTTATCTTCTTTTAAAACAGAAGTCAAAAATAACTTTAAAATCCTATCAAAATACTAGATGTGATTAATTATGAAATAATATATTCTATAACTGATATAACATTATGGTGAAAACTACAACCTAAAATAGTCTTATCTATCTTGCAGCTCTCAAGAATAAATGCACTCAAAATGCTGAAAGCGCAATTCATTATTGTCATCAGACTTTTGGATCTATTGCATCCAACAGTCAGAGAGAATTTTTGCCTGTTCAGACAGACACCAAGTTTTTTTTAAAAAGGCTCCTTTTTGATCTAGCTTTAAGAATCATTGTCAATGTGAAATACATGGAGACTGTAGAGGGTGAGTTGTTTATTATGCTAGAAGGTGTCTTCTGTATTTTATTGTTTATGTGGTATGAAGGTGACATTGTATGCCTGCTATCCTCTGGGACCCTCATGCAAAAAAGATATTTTCTCTCCCTGCACTATGCTTGTAAATGAATTCTGTAAAGTAAATACAATACATAAAGCCAAACCTGGCTCCAAAGTCATGCTATGTGCCTCTCTTGGCTATGGAGGAAGTCATTCATGCTTACCAGAGGGCCAAATTTGGTATGTATTATTAGGTCACAGGCAAAATGGTAACAAGACACCAGTAAGTGGTTTTTATCAACAGGGTGTGCCAAGAAATGGTATCCCAGCCTTACTGGCTGCTGAGAAAATGTTCCTTACCTTATTTGTGAGGCAGGGGAACTTCCATAAAAAGAAGTCAGGTCTTTGAGAACTGGCATCAGATCACTACCTCATGTATGGGAGGTAAATACATCAGCTTGAAGCTGCATTTTCATCTTCATGGTGCTAAAGTTGGGAGAAGTGGAATTTATTAATTTTTTATTTAATTGATCTAAATCAATCAGGCATTATTTGCCTCCCATGAGGAAACCAAATATGCAGGAATTTAGCCACTTGACATAACTGTGACCTCATTATAAGTCAGACAATAAGAAAGGACAATGGGAAAAGAGAAGTCAAGCTGAAATTATACTGCTTCATGACTGAATCATGCCATTTATTTCCTGTTCTAACGCACACATCTTCCATCCATGTGCATCAGTCTTGTCTAAGTCTTTTCTGTTTCTCCAGATTCTTCAGAACATTTGTGTCTAATGTTTGTTGGCAATGCTGTTGCATTGTTATAGTTAAATAAAATTGCCCTGAAGCCATGAACACCTAGACTTAAATCCTGAGTCTGCTACTTGTTAGCTACGTGGCTTCAGACTGGCTCTTTTTGAGCCCTCCTTGCTCTGTAAGAGCATTGTAGATTTTATAAAATATCTATATGACATCTGAAACACAGCAATTTCATGGCAAATGGGGATGGGAAAGCAGATCATCATTCTGAGATATATTTTGAAAAAAACAATTCATTGAAAATACTTGTGCTGATTTTTTAAGATAAAGGATTAAACTGGGAAGTCTTTTGTATTTTTTTAAGTTTTGTGTTTTTTATTTTATTTATTTATTCTTAGAGAGAAGGGAAGGCAGGAAGAAAGAGAGGGAGAGAAGTATTAATGTGTGGTTGCTTCTCATGTGGACACAAATGGGAACCCAGCCCACAACCTAGGCATATGTCCTGACTGGGAATCGAACCAGCAACCCTTTGGTTCACCTCCCATGCTCAATCCACTGAGCTACACCAGACAGGGATATTTTATATTTTTAATATTTGTATTTTTAGGATTTTACCATCCTAAGACTTTTAGCACTTATTATGCATAATATATTAGCGTGATTAAAGATTTAGTTATTACCCAAAGCATCAAACTGAAGATCCTTAATAATCATGTGAAAATAATCAGATATCAGTAATTTTAACTTAAACTTTAGAAAGTAAAATAATTTAAAGTTTTATTTATTTTTATTTAGACATTACTGACATATAACATCTATTAATTTCAGGTACACAGCATAATGATTCAATATTTGTGTATGTTGCAAAATTATCACCACAATAACTTTAGTTAACATCCATCATCATACATAGTTACAATTTTTTCTGGTGATGAAAACTTTAAGATGTACTTTCAAATATACAATACAGTATTATTAACTACAGTCCCCATGCAGTAAATTACACCCCCTGACTTATTAAGAAATAATTTAGAGCTTTAGATCTTAAAAGATCACACATGGACATCTATGAAAAAATATTGAGAGTCTTATAAGCTCCTTTTTTCTTTGTTTCTCTCCTAAGGAAATCTTTCTCAGAAGTTTAAAACACTTGTTGTCAAAATCTTGCCAAATATTTATCATATTTTAAATTTGCCAAAAATTCTAACTTACAGAGTCAGCTCAAACAACATTTCAATCAGGTACAAGGCTGAAGGATCAAGATTGATTCAGCAGGTACCACTTTTATATACTGAAGTATTTATAGCAAATGAGGAAAATATATATTTGGATTTTCTGTGGCCTATTTTGGTCTGCGTCCCACTTTATCTCAGAGTGTAAGTAACAGCCTGTCAAGTACCATGTAAAGTTGGGGTAGAATTGTACAACAGTGATGTCAAACTCCTGAAGAGTAAGTTTTAAACTGTTTCAAGGGGTAGCTTCAGTGTTTTTCCTTCCTATTACTAAGTGGAGCAACTGAAGAATCAAACTATTATTCCACAACCTTGTTCAGTGGAAAAAGAACCATACACTGGAAAGAATCTCTTACGATTTTGGCCATTGTTCATCTACTTGGTTTATACGAATTTGTGTAAATTTACATCATAAGGAATGAAAAACAACTCACACTAGTCTCAATATTGGGGGCATTTATTTTGTTTCCTTTGGTGATTTAAAAACATCTGAGTCTGGATGTGTGTACTTTTGAAACTGCAATCTGTCAACTGTTGTTGACAGACGGCATTTTTCAATTTTGATACGGGCTTGTCTTTAAAAAAAAAAGACTTCTTAAAACTGTATGCCTTTATCAGAAGTCGCCCCTTGGCTATTTACAAGTGCCATGGTTACAGTCCTGCTAGACTGATGATATTCACATGCAGGAAACAATGCAAGGAAAACAGGATTTGCACGGCTCCGACTGCACTGACCCAAGAATTCCAGGAAGTGATTGTGCTTTATGAAACCGTCTGTGCTCCGCTAGATTGTCTATAGCTTTTAAGGTCAAGTCCTATCACACTGACTTTGCAAGGCCCTTTGTAACAACGCAGAGTGTTTATGAAGTTGAGTACATGCTGTATTGTTTACCAGGCCACACAGTTTAAAGGTGCAATATCCCAATCTATTGTTCAGGATGGCACTGGGAATCCATCACGGCTTTCCCGACACAGGTTTGGGACCAGTTCAAAGAGTCACTGGCAACAGTGACCATGCACCAGTCCAGGGCATGGTGAAAGTCACGAAGCCCACTGTCCCTGACAGGAGAAACGAATGAAAGTCCAGAAGATAAATGCAGAGAGTGCTGTGAGTTTATCTTGCAAGATTTCTGGGTTTCCTGGTGTGCCTGAGCAGTCTCCTTAGAGGAGAAAGGTGCTGGCGTACAGTAACTGTTGATTCTGAGAGTGCGGAAGGGGGAGTGAGACAACAATGGAATTTTCTTCTTCGTAAGAAAGCTGGGAGGCAGCCAAGCATTCCAGGGCTTCACTCTCGAATTCTTTGATTTCTCTACAGTGCATAATGACTAGAGACTCCTGGTGCCACTGTGCTCAGGGATGCTGGACCCGGACAGTGAACGCCCAGACTCTTAACCTCATTTCACAACTCTATCAAATCTTTTTGTAGCTGCCAGTCTAGACAGGACTGACCAGACCCCTACTTGTTCCCTCTTCATGAAGGATGTGGAATCTAGGCTGAGCAGGAGACACTCCATAGCCATCGTGGTGGACATGGCAGCAATCAGGTCATCTGGGCCTACATCCTTTCAACTAGAGCTGCCAGCAGCTACCCAGGCTTAAGGGATCTGTCTTCCTGGAGATATTCACATGAGGTGCACCAAAGTCATAGTGACTTAGGGGCAATGTGACAGCACTAATATTTTTAAATTAATGGAATGAATGAACTCTGGAGGGTGATTATGGATATCAAATCAATCAATATAAATTTAATGAAACCTATTAGTTTATAAGTTAAGCTACTTGCCAGTAAGGGCTATTTCCTCCAGGGTGGAAAAATAAATGGACAACAGTGAGATACTTATCATCCAGCCCTACATTATGTATTCCAATACTGCACAGATGGCAAACACAAGGCCCATGGGACAAATCCAGCTGTCCATCTTGTTTTATTCAGTCCGGCACCTTGTTTCTAGCCAGCGGCAGTGCCAAGCTTTCGCTTAACTGTTAAGGAGTAGTTACATTTATACAGTCCTAAAATTACATTCAGCCCTTTGAAGGCAACTGTGAAGCTGATGTGGTCCCAGGTGAAAATGAGTTTGACACCCCTGTAATACTGGTTTTAGACATTTGGGGGGTTGTACTTAACTGAATAGGTTTTACTTTATGTAAAAAAAAAATTAGGCATCTTGAGGTTCATCTATAATGGGTATATAGTGGGAAACATTGCACAGCTTTCTTTAAGCCTTTAACTGTTATTCCTTTCAGGTAGGCTGATAGAAAGCCATTGTTAGATAGAAGAGTGAGCATAAATGGGTGCTAGTTACTGATCAAAACACTCAAAACTAAATAAAAATTAAAAGGGCCATTTTTCAAGTAAAAACACGATAGGAAACACCAGATCAGAAGTCCTGAGATCTTTGCTCTGCTTTTGCCTTTGACACTAAAACTGGGAAATTTCACAGCTGCTATTTATAGGCATTGAGATAATCATCACGTAAACCTTTGGTTTTTCTTCTGCCTTTGGAAGAGCTTTGAATAGGTGATCTCTAAGGGCTTTCACACCTATAAAGATACAATTTGTAACATGTGGCCTCTTTGAACATAGAAAGGGAGGGCTTCCTGGAGGAAGTAGAAAAGGCACTATGAAAAAAAGAACTGAGGTATAAAAATTTGAGGATTTATACTGACATAGGAAGAAAATGAATACACTTGCATACAACTTTTTAAAGTGCTTCCACATTCATTAAATCTTTATAAAACATTTGGGGAGGTTGATGTTATCATTTTCAATTTCCAAATAAGGAAACCAAGGCTTCTAAAGCTTAAGGGACTTGCTGAAGGTACAGAATAATGAAAGCTTGAGTATAAAAACAAATCAGGCTCCGGGGCTCCCAAGAGTAGGCCACCTTCAATAGTCTGCATGCAAAGGCACTGGTGTCTAATAAGAAGGTGTTTCAACTGAGAACACGCTCGTTCTTGTTTTTTCTTGGTCTATCCTGTTCTGTTTTCTCTATGTTTTAGATGACAAAAAAAACAAAGGGCTAGTAGCTTTTTCTAGGAACATTTTTTAAAAACTTAATTGTTAATTTTACTTTTGCTCTATTAAAAGAGAAAGAAAATTATGAAGTTATTTGAAGTATATCTTGGTTAAGAGAATGCACACTTTAGAAATTAAGAAAACCATATCTGTGCCCTTAATGCTCTTAATATATTATCAGGTGATGTAATAAAATGTCAGGTAATTGCTTTATTTATTCAGCACTTATGCAGTTAGAGCTAACAGATATATACCAATGCAAAATATAAGGGTTGCAAAAAAGCGGTTTTTATAAGAAAAAATATACAAGTTTACAGTTCTTTTTTCAGAAGATCTTATTTATTTTTAGAGAGGGGGAGGGAGGGAGAAAGCAAGGAAGAGAAACATCAATGTGTGGTTGCCTCTCACATGCCCCCTACTGGGAACCTGGCTGGCAACCCAGGAATGTGCCTTAGACTGGGAATCAAATTGGCACCTCTCTGGTTCACAGGACAGTACGCAATCCACTGAGCCACACCAGCCAGGGCTAAAGTTTACAATTTTCATATTGGAAAAGAGGGAAGGCTTAAAGTTAAATGAGCTGAATACCCTTTCTAAGAAATTAGAAAAGGGACAACAGGATAAACCTAAAGAAAGCAGAAAAGAGATAATAGAAATTAGTGCAGAAATGAAACAGAAAGCAAAATTTTATATAAATATTTAAAAATTAAAAGTTGCTTGATAAAACAAACATCCCTTAGATTTATCAAAAAATTTTAAAGGCCTGGCTTGCGTAGCTCAGTGAATTGAGTGCAGGCTGCAAACCAAAGCATCACAGGTTCGATTCCCAGTCAGGGTACATGCCTGGGTTGCAGGCCACGGCCCCCAGCAACCACACATTGATGTTTCTATCTCTCTCTCTCTCTTTCTCCTTCCCTTCCCTCTCTAAAAATAAATAAATAAAATCTTAAAAAGAGAGAGAGATTACTACATTTTTCCAAAAAAATTTTAAAGGAGAGAATATAAAACTAAATACCATTAGGCATAAAAAAAGAGAAAATATATATTTTTCCACAGATACATAAAACAAATAAGAAGATACTATGAAAAATTTTAGGTGAATAAGTTTGTAAACTAATAAAGTGTATCATTTTGTAAGAAACATAACTTACAAGCATGACTCAAGTAGAAGTAGAAATGCCCTAGAAATTAAAAACATAATTTAATCTGTAGTTTAAAATCACACAAAGGAGCCCTAGCTGATGTAGCTCAGTGGACTGAGTGCCAGAAAACCAAAGAGTTGCTGGTTCGATCCCCACTCACAGCACATGCCTGGGTTGCAGGTCAGTTCCTCAGTGGGGAGCACACAAGAGGCAACCACACATTGATGTTTCTTTCTCTCTCTGTCTCCCATCCTTCACCTCTCTAAAAATAAATAAATAAATATTTTTTTTTAATATTTTATTTATTTATTTTTTAGAGAGGGAAGGGAGGGAGATAGAGAGAGAGAGAAACATCAGTGTGCGGTTGCTGGGGGTTATGGCCTGCAACCCAGGATTGTACCCTGGCTGGGAATCGAACCTGGGACACTTTGGTTCCCAGCCCACGCTCCATCCACTGAGCTACGCCAGCCAGGGCAATAAATAAATATTTTTGAAAAATAAAATCACATGAAGGAAATAGCTAACCAAATGATCTAACATGTGAATTTTAGGACACATTTCTTACATAAACTTTTTTTAAAAAAGATTTCATTTATTTATTTTTAGAGAGGGAAGGGAGGGAGATAGAGAGGGAGAGAGAAATATCAATGTGCGGTTGCTGGGGGTCATGGCCTGCAACCCAGGCATGTACCCTGACTGGAAATTGAACCTGCGACACTTTGGTTCGCAGCCCGAGCTCAATCCACTGAGCTACACCAGCCAGGGCTTTTTTTTATTTATTTTTAATTTTTTTTTAAGATTTTATTTATTACACAAACTCTTCTAGAGAATAGAAAGAGATGGAACACTCTTCAACATATGTTATGGGACTTGTGCAATCTCAATACAAAAACCAGCTAAAGACAAAACAAAATGGGAAATTGATAGGTTAGAATTATTGTAATTTACCACATTAACAAAGTAAAAAAGATAAGCCATATAATTTCACCTATAGTAGCAAAAATGTCCAATAAAATTTAGTAACCATTCATGTTAAAGCTTTTGGCAAAATAGCAGTAGAAAAGAGTATCTCTAACTTGATAAAGAAGACCCATAAATCTATAAAGCAAGCATCATGAATAATAGTAAGCATTTGAAACTATTTATTTTAAAGTCATGAGCAAGACAAGGATGATTAATATCACTACTTCTTTTGCATATTGTAGTGGAAGTACCAGCCATCAAGGTAAACAATCAATCAATCAATATATAATTCAAGAATTGCAAAGAAAGGAACAGATCTCTTAGATACAAAGTTCAAATACAAAATGTAATTTAAAATACCATTTACAGAAGCAACACATTATATAAAGTACATAAACACATAGGAGTCAATCTAGCAAAAGGTATACAAAACATCATAATTGGAAAGTTTTTGAAGTTAATTAAATAACTCAATTACTGGAAAAAAACAACTTGTTCTTGATAAGAAGACACATATCATAAAGTTGTCAATTCTCTCCAAATGGATCTAGTAGTAATTATAACAATGGTAATAATTGCACAACATTTTTTCATAGAACTTGAAAAACTGTTTTTGAAATTTATATGAAGGAATAAAAGAGTAATGGATAGACAATGTGTGTCTAAGAAAAGAAAATGTGAATCTGTCCTATAAGATATTGAAATATATTGTAAAACTATACTAATTAAGTTACTAACAAAGATGTTGCCCATTAATTAGCAAATAGATAGAAACAACAGAATGGAGAATTCAAAAACACATCCACAGGTATACGGAAACTTGATTTATGACAAAGATGGTATTTGAGAGAAATATAAACTATTTGTTGACAATATAAACTAGTCGATAAATGCTAAATTCAAATTTTAAAAACTGAAATTACACCCTTTCCCGATACTACACAAATTAAAAATCAAATTGAAAGAGAGTTAAAGAAATAGTGTGAAACAATTTCAAAAAGAGAATGTAAGAAGTATGCATAAAGAAAACTTAATATGCACTAACTCTAAAGAAAAAGATTAAAGAATTAAATAACTCTTCTGCCCTGGTTGGTATGGCTCAGTGGATTGAGTGCTGCTCTGTGAACTGAAAGGTTGCTGGTTCAATACCCTGTCAGGGCACGTGCCTGGGTTGCAGGCCAGGTCCCCGGTTGTGGGCGTGTAAGTAGCAACCAATGTTTCTCTCCCTCTCTTTCTGCCTTCCTCCCCCTATCTCTGAAAATAAATAAATAAAATCTCTTTTAAAAAAGGGATTTGAAATTTTAAAAAAGATTAAATGAATTTTTAAAATTAAATTTATTGGGATGACAATGGTTAATAAAAGCATATAGGTCTCAAGTATACAATTCTATAATAAATCATCTGTGTATTGCGTTGTGTATTTACCACCCAAAGTCAAATCTCCGTCTGTCACCATAATATTTGACCCCTTTACCCTTTACTACCTACCCAGCTACCTTTTCTTCTGGTGACTGCCATGCTGTTGTCTATGAGTTTTTGTTTGTTTGACTTGTTTGTTCATTGTTGTTTTCAGTTTTATATCTTACATATGGGTAAAATCATAGATCTTGACAATATTATGTTAAATGAAATAAATCAGATGGAAAGAGTCAAGAAGAATTCAATGACTTTAAAGGTAAGTTCTTTTCTTTGTCAAATGGGCCCACAACAACAATGAAAATTATTAGCTATGGAGTCAGAAAAGATCATTACCTCACATACAATTTATAAAAGTAAATAAACTCTATGTAGTTAAAAATTGCCAATCACTATTCCTACTTTGATAATTTAAGAGCTCTAATCAATTAATAATGAGAAAAAAAGAAAAGAAACCACTCAATAAAAAAATGGGCAAAACTCCCTAACAGGAATTTCAAAAAAGGCAAACACGTATGGCCTATAATAAACACATGAACCATGGACTGTGTGGTTCTGTTGGAGCATCATCCTATAAATTGAAATGTTGTGGGTAAGATTCCTGGTCAGTGCACATGCATAAGTTGCAGGTTTGGTCCCTGGTTGGTGTGCTTATGGGAAGCAACCAATCAATGTAATGTTTCTCTGTTGCATCAATATTTCTCTCTCTCCCCCTCCCTTCCCTTTTCTCTAAAATCAATAAGCATACCCTTGGGTGAGGATAAAAATAATATAAATAAATAAATAAATAAAAATAAACACATTAAAAGATGCTTAGCTTCTTCAGTAATTAGAGAAATGCAAATACAAGGTCACAATGAGGTTTCATTTCACATAAGGATTAAACAGTTTTTTGGACAATAGCATGTGTTAAAGAGAATGTTGAACAATGGAAACTCTCATCTACATCTGGTAAGGATTTAAATGTGTGTTACTTTGGAAACAGTTTGGAATTGCCTAGAAATTTGAATATTCACAGTTTATGATAAAAAATTTACCTCTAGCCTCATACCCAGAGATTCTTGCATATGTGTACCAGAAGATAAGTACCAGAAGACTCTTATCTGTGCTCTTTGCAGTATTTTCAAACTAGAAAAAATTCAAATGTCAGTTAACTAAAGATTATTGTCTATTTCTTAGGCTAGGTGGTTGGTATGCAGGTATTTATTTTATTCTTACCTTTTATCATATGGATGTATTTGGGGGCACATTTGTATATGTATGCTATACCCCACAATAAAAAAAATAGACTTAGCTGTGCTGACCACATCTTTCATGTTCCAAGACCCTTCAAAATATCTTATTCTTTGCCACTGGATTATTTTGGTAGGAAATGTAAATGATGAGATTTAAGTTTGGATGGGCAAGATGACGGGGATTGAGAGAGGGCACTAGTTACACAGTGGGCATAGAAAGAAAGAGGACAGGAATTTAGTGGGCACTATTGTCAGTGTGCTTTGTATAATTAATAATTTCACTTCACATGGGCCTTGCCTACAGAATTGCCACAGGTTGGAAATCCCACATCAGTCACCATTTCCCTAGTGACATTAGTTGTTCATATAAATTCTAAGTAATGGAAAGCTGGATTTTAATCACAAAATAGAAGGAAATAGAAAACAAAGATAGAGCTTGGTGGAACACAAGTGCTAAGGTTTCTCCCTAAACTTCTTCCCTTCCGTGTATGTTGAAATTCTCCTTGGTTAATTGTTTCTAAAGCACATCATATTTTAGGAGATTTCTTCTTTAAACAAACAGTGTGTTCCTGTATTAGAGAGAATGACAGTGCTTTTCTTTCCTTATTACATGAAACTACCATCTGATACCAAAAGCAGAGGTCTTATTTAGTGACACATACATATGAAACTATATAGCAAAGCTGGGAATAATTAACAGAAAGTAAAGATCAATCCCTCTGACAAAGGGCTGGAGGAGGACATGATCACTGAGACTTACTAGATGAGGAGAGGGGTTCTAAAATACTGGCCATATTCTCTTTCTTCATCTAGTTGATTGGTACATGGTCATTTCTTTTATTGTTATTTTGTAAATATGCATACATGTTTTATAGCCTCTTTCTACATATTATATATGTCACAAAACAGTTTTATTTTACTTGAAGTTCTATCTAGATGCCCCCCCCCCAAAAGCAGGGATAAAGAGAGGACCCTCAAAGAGCAGGTACCAGAATCCTATAGGCTAGTGTGAGAAAGATTTTTCATGGGTATCTGTGCTTTTTTTCAGGTTTCAGTCTTTTAAAAACACATCTTTTAGAAAAGATTTTTTATTTTATTTTTTACATTATTTTATTGCATATTTTCTATTACCATTTATCCTCCTATATCCCTCTTCCACCTCCACCCATTCCCTCACCCCCCTCAATCACCACACTGTTGTCTGTGTCCAAGAGTTCTTTCTCTTTTTCTCTTTTTTGCTCAATCTCTCCACCTCCCACCCCATGCTGTAAGCCTGCTTTCTATATATGAGTCTGTCTTTATTTTTCTTGTTAGTTCAGTTTGTTCATTAGATTCCACACAGTAGTGAAATCATATGGTATTTGTCTTTCTCTGACTGGCTTATTTTACTTAGCATAATGTACTCCAGGTCCATCCATGCTGTTGCAAAGAGTAACATTTTCTTCTTTACAGCTGAGTAGTATTCCATTATGTAAATGTACCATAGCTGTTTTAACCACTCATCTAGTGATGGGCACTTGGGCTGTTTCTAAATCTTTACTATTGTAAATAATGATGCAATATACATAGGGATGTATATATTCTTTCAAATTAGTGTTTCTGCTTTCTTCAGATAAATTTGCAGAAGTGGAATTGCTGTAACACAAAGCAGCTCCATTTTTAATTTGTTGATGTAAATCCATACTGTTTTCCATAATGACTGTACCAATCAAAATTTCCACCAACAGTACGTGAGTGGTTTCCCTTTCTCCACATCCTCACCAACACTTGTTTATTAATTT